>NW_027397065.1:68999172-69046486 GCF_003265705.2 Callorhinus ursinus | reverse complement strand
ATGCCTTTGATTTCTTTTTGTTGTCTGATTGCTGTGGCTAGGACTTCTAATACTATGTTGAATAGCAGTGGTGAGAGTGGACATCCCTGCTGCGTTCCTGACCTTAGGGGGAAAGCTCTCAGTTTTTCCCTATTGAGAATGATATTCGCTGTAGGTTTTTCATAGATGGCTTTTATGATATTCAGGTATGTACCCTCTATCCCTATACTCTGAAGAGTTTTGGTCAAGAAAGGATGCTGTACTTTGTCAAATGCTTTTTCTGCATCTATTGAGAGGATCATATGATTCTTGTTCTTTGTTTTGTTAATTTTTGTATCACGTTGATTGATTTGCAGATGTTGAACCAAACTTGCAGCCCAGGGATAAATCCCACTTGGTCGTGATGAATAATCCTTTTAATGTACTGTTGGATCCTATTGGCTAGTATTTTGGTGAGAATTTTTGCATCCATGTTCATCAAGGATATTGGTCTGTAATTCTCCTTTTCATGGGGTCTTTATCTGGTTTGGGGATCAAGGTAATGGTGGCCTCATAAATAACTTTGGAAGTTTTCCTTCCATGTCTATTTTTTGGAACAGTTTCAGGAGAATAGGTATAATTCTTCTTTAAATGTTTGGTAGAATTCCCCTGGGAAGCTACCTGGCCCTGGGCTTTTGTTTGTTGGGAGATTTTTGATGGCTGCTTCGATTTCCTTAGTGGTCATAGGTCTCTTCAGGTTTTCTACTTCTTCCTGGTCAGTTTTGGTAGTTGATACACCTCAAGGAATGCATCCATTTCATCCTGGTTATCTAATTTGCTCATAATATGTTCTATAATTGTATTTCTTTGGTGTTGGTTGTGATCTCTTCTCTTTCATTCATGATTTTATTTATTTGGGTCATTTCAGTTTTCTTTTTGATAAGTCTGGCCAGCGGTTTATCAATCTTACTAAGTCTTTCAAAGAACAAGCTCCTAGTTTCGTTGATCTGTTCTACTGTTCTTTCGGTTTCTATTTCATTGATTTCTGCTCTGATCTTTATTATTTCTCTTCTCCTGCTGGGTTTAGGCTTTATTTGCTGTTTTTTCTCTAGCTCCTTTAGGTGTAGGGTTAGGTTGTGTATTTGAGAGCTTTCTTGTTTCTTGAGAAAGGCTTGTATTGCTGTATACTTTCCTCTTAGGACCACCTTTGCTGCATCCCAAAGATTTTGAACAGTTGTGTTTTCATTTTCATTGATTTCCATGAATTTTTTTAATTCTTCTTTAATTTCCTGGTTGACCCATTCATTCTTTAGGATGCTCTGTAGCCTCCATGTATTTGAGTTCCTTCCGACTTTCCTCTTGTGATTGAGTTCTAGTTTCATAACATTGTGGTCTGAAAATATGCAGGAAATAATCCCAAACTTTTGGTACTGGTTGAGACCTGATTAGTGACCTAGGATGTGATCAATTCTGGAGAATATTCCATCGGCACTAGAGAAGAATGTGTATTCCGTTGCTTTGGGATAGAATGTTGTGAATGTTTCTGTGAAGTCCATTTGTTCCAGGGTGTCATTTAAAGTCTTTATTTCCCTGTTGATCTTTTGCTTAGATGATCTGTCCATTTCAGTCAGGGAGGTGTTAAAGTCCCCCACTATTATTGCATTGTTGTCGTTGTGTTTCTTTGCTTTTGTTATTAATTGGCTTATATAATTGGCTGCTCCCATGTTAGGGGCATAGATATTTACAATTTTTAGATCTTCTTGTTGGATACACCCTTTAAATAGGATATAGTGTCCTTCCTCATCTCTTATTATAGCCTACGGTTTAAAATCTAATTTGTCTGATACAAGGATTGCCACCCCAGCTTTCTTTTGGTGTCCATTAGCATGGTAAATGGTTTTCCACTCCCACACTTTCAATCTGGGACTGTCTTTGGGTCTAAAATGAGTCTCTTACAGATAGCATATCGATGGGTCTTATTTTTTGTATCCAGTCTGATATCCTGTGTCTTTTGATTGGGGCATTTAGCCCATTTACATTCAGGGTAACTATTGAAAGATATGAATTTAGTGCCATTGTATTGCCTGTAAGGTGACTGTTACTGTATATTATCTGTGTTCCTTTCTGGTCTATGCTGCTTTTAGGCTCTCTCTTTGCCTAGAGGACCGCTTTCCCCTTTCAATATTTCTTTTAGGGCTGGTTTCGTGTTTGCAAATTCCTTTAGTTTTTGTTTGTCCTGGAAGCTTTTTATCTCTCCTTCAATTTTCAATGACAGCCTAGCTGGATATAGTATTCTTGGCTGCATATTTTTCTCATTTAGTGCTCTGAAGATATCATGCCAGTCCTTTCTGGCCTGCCATGTCTCTGTGGATAGGTCTGTTGCCAATCTAATGTTTCCACCATTGTAGGTTACATATCTCTTCTCTTGAGCTGCTTTCAGGATTTTCTCTTTGTCTCTGAGACTCGTAAGTTTTACTATTAGATGTCGGGGTGTTGACCTATTTTTATTGATTTTGAGAGGGGTTCTCTGTGCCTCCTGGATTTTGAGGCCTGTTTCCTTCCCCACATTAGGGAAGTTCTCTGTTATAATTTGCTCCAATATACCTTCTGCACCTCTCTCTCTTTCTTCTTCTTCTGGGATCCCAATTATTCTAATGTTGTTTCTTCTTATGGTACCGCTTATCTCTCAAATTCTGCCTTCGTGATCCAGTAGTTGTTTATCTCTCTTTTTCTCAGCTTCTTTATTCTCCATCATTGTCTTCTATATCACTGATTCTCTCTTCTGCCTCATTTATCCTAGCAGTTAGTGCCATTTTTTATCACACTTCATTAATAGCTTTTCGATTTCGACTTGGTTAGATTTTAGTTCTTTTATTTCTCCAGAAAGGGTTTCTCTAATAACTTCCATGCTTTGTTCAAGCCCAGCTAGTATCTTTAAAATCATGATTCTGAACTCTAAGTCCGACATTGTACTAATGTCTGTATTGAGGAGGTCCCTGTCAGTCAGTACTGCCTCTTGTTCTTTTTGTTGAGGTGATTTTTTTTCATCTTGTCATTTTGTCCAGAGGAGAACAGATGAATGAGAGAACAAAATGCTAACAGGGTAACAATGTCCCCAGAAAATATACTCTAAACAAATCAGAAAAGACCTGAAACCAGGGGAAAAGAAAGGAAAGAAAGAAAAAAGAAAGAGAAAAAAAAGAAAAAGAAAAAGATAAAAACAAACAAAAACAAAACAAAACAAAACAAAAACAGAATATGATCAAATATGATCAGGCTGGTGCATAGATCAGTGCCACACACTAGACTTTGGGTGTATTTTCGTCTGTTAGAAGAAAGTGCCTCCCAAAATTTTAAAGAAAGAAAAACTTACATACATACAAAAATAAGGGTTGATATGATGAAGGGATAGAATATGACTGTAAAGATGAAAATTATAAAAAATTTTATAAAAGGAATTGATAAGTTGTTTGAAAAAAGAAACAAGAGGATTTAAAAAAAAAAGAAAGAAAAAAGGGGAGAGAATGTGATCAGGCAGGAGACTAGAACAAAGCCATACACTAGAGATTTAGGGTATAGTTTGATCTGTTAGAAGAAACTGTATCTCAAAATTTTAAAGAGAGAACAACTTATATATATATTACAAAAATAAGGACAACTACTATGAAGGGATAGAATATGACTCTAAAAATGAAAAATAAAAATGTTTTTTTAAAAAAGGGGTTGATAAGATGGTTGGAAAAGGGAAAAAGAAAAATTAAAAAAAAAGACAGTTAAAACAATTAACTTTGAAAGACTAAAGGATCATGGTAAAAAAGCCATGGATTCTATGTGCAGTATTCCCCTAGGGCTGGAGTTCTGCCGTTCTCATTGATCGGTAAACTTGGTCTTGGCTGACTGTTCTTGCTGATCTTCTGGGGGAGGGGCCTGTTGCCATGGTTCCCAAATGTTTTTGCTAGAGGCGGAATTGCCCCACCCTTGCCTGGTCCGGGCTAAGTAATCTGCTCGGGTTTGCTCTCTGGAGCTTTTGTTCCCTGCAAGCTTTCGGTACAGCTTTGGAGGATGAGAGTGAAAATGGCGGCCTCCCAATCTCTGCCCCAGAGGAGCCAAGAACTCGGGGCCCCACTCCTCAGTGCGCCCCCAGGGAAAAGCAGTCAATCACTCCCATCTCCCCGGTCTCTGGCCACACTCCATGTTCACCCAGCCTGTGACTGAGCTTTTCTATCTCTGGCACATGACCTCGTGTGGAGTCTCCAAACCCAGCAGATTCCTATGGTGCTCTCCCACGCCGCTCCTCCCGGGGGAGGAAGGGGAGTCTCCCCGGATCTGCCGCCTGTTGGGTCCCTACTGGAGGAGCAGTAGCCTGACTGGGCCGCGGATCACAGTTTATGGCAACCCCAAGCTGAGAGCCCGCACCTCGGCTCCGTCTCTGCAGCTGGCTTCCCCGCTCCGATCCCTGGGAGCTCTGCTGCACTCAGGCACCCCCGGTCTTCCTGTGACCCCGAGGGTCCTGAGACCACACTGTCCCACGAGGGTTCCACCCCCCACTTAGCCACTGGAGTGACGTCCCTCAGTGGAGCGGACTTCTAAAAGGTCCGATTTTGTGCTCCGTGGCTCTAGCACTTGCCAGAATTGGCCGACAGAGGCCCCCTCCCCCGCCGTTTATTCTCCCGAATATCGCCTCGAATTCACTTCTCCACACGTCCTACCTTCCAGAAAGTGGTCGCTTTTCTGTTTAGAGAGTTGTTGCTACTCTCCTCTTCGATCTCCTGTTGAGTTCGTAGGTGTTCAGAATGGTTTGATCCCTATCCAGCTGAATTACTGAGACCAGATGAAATCCAGGTCTCCTACTCCTCTGCCATCTTGCTCTGCCCAAGAGGGTTTCCTTTTAAATGAACACTTCCTGTAATAGCTTTATATTGTACTTTCAGAAATATCCTGACAAATAAATATAAAGAAATTTGTTCACGATCTTACTTATTGAATGAAGGTGGGCACCCTCCCTCTATTTTCATGTTGTATTCATTGATAGCAAATTGGTCTTTTCAGATTGTACGAGATAAAAATGGCCAGTGTTCAAGCACTTTGCACAAAATTTGAAGGACTATAACATCACCCTATGAAAGCAAATATGGTCCACATCATCTAACACAGCGGGATTACCACTATCATATTCACCTTCCAGTTACTCCCTTGTCAACCCTTCAAATATGTCAATGCTTGGTTTTCTTAAATTATTCACTTAAGCAAAGAAATACAGGAGAAATTTCATCAACTTCTACCAAAAAAAAAAAAAAAAAGATTCTAGGCCAGATTTCATTGTTCTCCATACATTTCTATCAACTTGTTTAATAGCCTTTGATTATAGAATGAGAATGGAGCATCTTACTGAGAATTCTAAGTTCTAAGTTCTCTCAACAGTAAGCTGAAAAATTTATAAGTAGAATTCCTTATTAACTAAGCAGAAGCATCTGAAAATCACCATGCCACATTTATAATCCAGTTCAGAAATTTAGAGGGAGGTTTAAGGAACACTATTCCTTGACAATACACACAAACTACTTCATTAGACATTCACTCTATTTGTTCACAAGAACAAAGGGGACACCTCTGTAAAAGAAAAATGTTTGCTACTTCCATTCCCTGAAAGGATAAATGTTCTTAATCATATCTAGCAATTATGTTTGAATGACATGTGCCATGTTGTTACATTTGAAATGTGGTTTTTACAGTATTATGCTGGTGACATTTTTAGTGTTAGAATGTAGTTTTCTAGAAAGTTATCAATGTAGAAACAAATGTCAAACATCACGGACCTTCTAACAAAAGAGAGGTTATGAATATTGATTTCAAAGAATTACAATCATATTTTGTTTGAATTCATACTTGAATTCATTAAATGTTCAGTGAATGAAATTCTAAATTTAATTAAATCCCAAAATAAATTCATATATTTACTCTTCTAATGACAGCTCCTTCTCCACATATTAACAGACCTAATATGCAATAGGTGTTATTTTATTATAGATACTATATACTATATAATGCATCTATATTTCTATGTATAAGAACAGTGTTTATATATATAAACTACATACTCCAAAGCATCACAGATCAAAATTTTGAATTCACGGAATCCGAAGATACACTAGATTATGCTAGGTGAAATAAGTCAAGCAGAGAAAGTCAATTATCATACGGTTTCACTTATTTGTGGAACATAAGGAATTGCATGGAGGACATTAGGAGAAGGAAGGGAAAAATGAAGGGGGCGGAATCGGAGGGGGAGATGAACCATGAGAGACTATGGACTCCGAGAAATTGGGGGCTCTAGAGGGGTGGAGGGTGGGGAGGTGGGTTAGCCCGGTGATGGGTATTAAGGAGGGCACGTACTGCATGGAGCACTGGGTGTTATACACAGACAATGAATCATGGAACACTACATCAAAAACTAATGATGTACTGTATGGTGACTAACATAACATAATAAAAATAAATAAATAAAATAAAATAAAGTTATTTATATAATTTATTCAAGGTTATACTTATTTCTACAATGTATATTATATAAATACTATATATAGCTATTACTTATATAATACATATTATATAAATATTATATATAACTAGTACCTATTTATATAATATGTATTATATGAATATTATATATTACTATACAAATATTAATGTACATAAACATATAAAATATATTCCTACATAGATTAAGGTTTTTATGGATTCCAGTATAGAAATTGAAAATAAAACAAATTCTCCTTTTCAAAGAATTTACAAATGGCTAACAGACTGCATTTCATAGTATCTACAAATAATCACACACATATATGTCTAATTATATAAACAGCATTGCTTTACAGTGTTTTCATCTTATCACAATGATTTTGTTACAAGAAAACTGTGTACTATGGGAAGGCAGATGTTTCCTACTATGCACTACGCATCCTTTGAACAAGTTCAATATTCAGTAAAGGTCAAGTCTATTAAAACCAGCTGTCCCTTATGACTTATCTATTACTCTTAATGTCATAGTGAATCACTTCACCTCTTATGTTCCTGTACCTTTCCCACATTGTTCGTTACTCTGTTCCCTTTTGTTTACATAGCACCTAGTAGGTATTCAGTACATGTTTTTAAATAGTACTTAATAAACTATTCCATTTCCAGAGACTCAGAACATTTGACTTCCTGATATAACTTCTAAATGTGTCCTTCACCCATTCCTTAAAATTCTTCTGACTTTATCTCATACTTAAAAGTCCCTTAACTTAGTTTTGCCCATGCTGAATAATGCCACGAGATTAATCACTACGAAGGAATACTGTCATCATGCCATGCTTCTACACTGAGAAGCATCAACACTCCCTCTTGCCTATAGGATAAATAAATTAATTCAATCTAGAAAACATCTATTGAGTGTTTCTTATGTGCCAAGATATTATTTAAACCTCATGAACTGGAATTCACATCATTCTGAATTTGGCTGTCATCAACATTTTCAATAATATCTCTAAACTCTGACCTTCTTGGATCTTACACTCTAGCTAAATTTTTCTTCTTGGCTCCTTTCCACATATCTTGTGCCTTCCCACTTTCCACATTTTTCACATTAATGCTGCTCTCTTCTTTACAGCCTAACCTAATTTTTAAGATATAATGAAACTTCTCTTTTATGAAAATTTCACAAGCTATTCTGAATATGGCTAGTTTATTTTCTATTGTATTTGATTGTCTTTTAATTACAGGCTACCTTCTAATATATTTCATTTTATTGTATCAATTTTTTATTATGAAGGTCAGTGTTATATGCTGAAAAGAATAGGGCTTTCGAATTGGTCATACTTGTGTTCAAATTTCCATATATACTAGCCATGTGATTTTGGTTAAATTAATTTCTGAATGAATTTCCTTATCTCTAAAGTGAAATTAGTAATAACTATTTCCTAGTGTGATGGTAAGAATTCAGTGAAATAGCATCAGTACTTATCGACTATGATTTTGCTACAATCCTACATTTTTCTATATGTTTATGTTTACCACCTAGTTTGCAAGCCTTTAAGAACAAGAGTTTCATCATATTTTATTTCATATACTGTTATAAAAAGTAGAATTATGGGAAACATTTATTTAACAATAGATCATTTATTTCATTTTCCTATAATACACTTATGGGAAAGAGTAAACCAAAGAAATAAGAACATGTTAGAAAGATAATATCCTATCATTAAATAATTTAAGATAAATTTTATGTGCATGTGCATGTATGCATGTACTTTTGTATATGTGTGTATTTAAGTTTATAGATAGTATATATATAAATGTACATGTATACTTGTATATATAGATTTATATAAACAAAAATACACTCTCAAACATCTGTATATACACATACACAAAAATAATTAAGCCAGATAAGAAACTGATTATCTTGGGTTGAAGTATTTCTGGACAGCACAGTTCTGTTGGATTTGCATTTAGAAGTAATGATGCACTTCCTCAGAGGGCAATCTATCAACATTTTAAGGGGCATTTCAAGACTTCAATTTGAAGAGAGCTCAAAATGTATATTTTGAACTGATCAGTTTCAATTATATTAAAGGGAAATCAATAAGTCAGTAAAATACACAAAAATAATTTGTAAGATTATACTAATTGAAAGCATATTTCTCTAAAAATTTGCTTTTAAGGAGCATTTCGAGATTTAGGGGAATTTTAAATTTAATCTTACATTGCATTCTTGATCAACTTGATTAAAAGAGCACTCCCATGTTTCCACATTCTATTTTTTACATTAAAATCCAAGCACTAAGTGCTATGGCATTGCCCTTCATTTGTTCTTCCCAGTTGGAATGCATGGCTGATCTCTCCAGGGAATGTTCTTGCTATTTATTATTGATTTTATAGCTCAAAAACGTAAGTGGGCAGTGAATGGGCTGGATTTCAGATCAGGAAATAACCACTTAGAAGAAGAAACCAGCTGGTCACTTGTGATAAATTGCTATTTTCCGTCTGAATTTTATACCTAGTGATAGGTAGTTTACAGAATTAAGCTCCATATGGACAAAATGGTGCTGAGGGGACTGCGCCATAACCTGTGCGTACTTACAGATGCCTCATTCACTCTTTGGGGACACATTTTAGGAGAAACATGTCATAATCAGGGATTTAGGAATAATGAAAGATTTGGCTTTCATCTGTTTTTCATGGATTTACCAGAGCTGAGATAAAGAAAACAAACACACACAAATGTTAGCTGTGATAACATTAAAGCCCACTAAACAAATGTTCCCTGAACGTGATCACACACACACAGGCACGCATGCACGTACACACATAAACACACCAAACTCTCACACAACCAGCACCAGCAGCACTGCAATTCCTAGTACAGAAATAGTTCCAGGGCTTTACAGTAATGGAGAAACAAATAATCCGTTATAAAAGAAAAGAATATTGATGAATTCCCCAATTGCTTTCTTGGTTTTATATTATCTAATCTAAACTAACCTTATGCAGACTTCTTAAGTGCTGATCTACCAGAAATCTTCCAATTTATAATAATGATTTTGGGTAAAAAATAAAAAATAAAAAAAGATTTTGGGTTATATGTGAGTATTCTTTAAAACATTATTATCAATAATGTTTCCACCAATGTTTAGCCAGGAAACTGAAATCACTAAGTAGTTGAAATTGATAAAATTTAATGCAGGGAATTGGTTATACATATGATGGAACTGCTGAATGACCAGACAGGTGAGAGGAAGCAACACTGAGATTAGCAAAAGCATGAAGCCACTTCTACCCATAGACTAGAGAGGTAATAGGAAGGAGTGGTGATGTTATCTGGCCCAGGGCCCTGGATTACCAGGAGACTGGGATCAAGGTGGACCCATGGAGGAGATACACCTATTGCTTGAGGAACTGAAGCAGAGCAAATGGGAGAAATAATCCTTTCCAGGGCCCACCAGTTGCCAACTGATAACTCTCATTGAATAAACCAGGCCAGGAGACAGCTAACACAGGGGAAACACCTCCTGTTGGGGCAATTCGCCTTTGATTTTCCTTTCTGGGGGAAAAAAACAAAAACAAAAACAAAACAAAAACAAACAAGAATTGATCAGAGGGGAAATAGGCCCAGCACCAAAACAGATATATATCATTTTTATATAATAACTTGTCAGGCTTTGAACTATTTAAAACTCAACAGACTATCTTGAAATTCCAGATTCATATAAAATTTCATTGCCACACTACAAAAAATAGAAACAAAAGAATTTTGAAATTAAAGAAAAATTGCACCACTGAAAATTTTAGACATTTCTCATAGCCTATTTTTACTGTAGTTTATCAAGCAAAGATAAGGACTGCACTAAATTATTTGGATAAGTATAACAATAATATACTTTACATATACTCATCAATGTATCTTAGTGTTTACGTGATGATCTTTTCCTAAAATCAACATCATTAAATATGGGAAGATAGTAGTAGATTTTTCAAATGTGTTTTGTACAATTTAACAATTTAGTAAATTAAATATTAATATACTTGATTTGAGAGAAAGCATCAGCTGTATAACCTGTTCTTTAACATTTATTATCACTTATGTAGGAAATAACTGACTCATCATGTCAAGGGCAGATCATAGACTGAATTTTTCTAACTCCTCACAGGATGTGTTACGCCAGCTACACGTTAAAAGGGTCAAAGTATGATCTAATATTTTAAAAAATAAATAGAAAAGGGTATTTTTGGTAATAACACTAATTAAAAACTACATTTAAATCCATGGAAATACGATCAATAAAAATAGGCTTGTGGCATTTTTCTCAATTTATTGACATTATTCCCAGGTGTTTCAATAAAGGCCTGTTTCTTTAGAAAAAAATTTCCTTGAAAACAGTCTTAAAACTTCAAGAAGAATATTTTTAAGTAGAAACAGAATTTCTTACATATTTCTGATACAGTCATCTCCATTATATAATGAACTTTGCCTTTACTCTATGATGGCACAGGATAGCATACACAGTGACAGATCAAAACTACATCACAGACTACCATGATTTAGCACCTAAATCAGTCTTACCTCATTTGAAATGTACCCTCATACTTTCAGACTGCCATGTTAACCTTGAAGACCCTGAATTCCTGGCCCATCTTGGAATACCCTAAAAGACAACAAAACAAGATAGACTACTATAATAAACCAACTTAAACCAAGAAAGATAAACTTTTCTAAAATGATAAAACCACAAAGAATGACCCCAGTCAAATGCCAGTGTAAATATGACTCTTAACTAGACTAATTATCTATGAAATACTTTTAGAGGGATACACTTGATTTTTCAAGGTTACTTATAAAAGAAAAACATGGAATGCATGGATTTAGTGGGGTGTGACTGGCTTTAACAATGCTAGAGATGAAGGACATTTTCAGAGCTGAGTTGGTGGGGACAGACTTCCCCAAAGGAAGAAGCAATTGCCTGTGTCTTAACGATTGCCCTGGGTCTAATCTGACAGTGTGACCCTCTGTATTGCCTCACCATCCTTTAAAGACCCCTTATGAAGTAATGAATGTAATTTGAAAGATGAGAAAAGACTCAAATAAAGAAATTGCCAATATTAAAACTGCTTACCAAGTGACCTCAACAACACTATTCCTCACACCAAAATAAAGTATAAGCCAGTTCCCTTTGAATGACTCCTATCCCTACCCCCACTGAAAATCATCTCCAAAATATGTTAAGGTTTGGGGAAAAATGAACATCCCACACTGTTTCTGACACTAGAGATGGGAAAAATTCTAGCATAAAACATCAAACTATTCACATGCAGTCATTTCATCACTCATGTAAAATAAAACACAACAATGCAATTAGAATTCTAAGTCATATGGGATCCAGACACTTGGAGCTTCTCTCCATTAAAGGATTATTACCAAGCCTGGAATGGGACCTCCTGCAAGAAATCAGTGAATCCTGAGTTTCTCATCTATGCATCTTAAAAACACCGCTTCATATCAAGAAAACATCCATTCATATTCATAATTACTAAGAAATGTTTTAAGTTTCTGTTTCAGAAGCAAGTACAAATTTAGAGTAATATGTTATCTCTTCATTATTTCCAGCTTATAAAAAATAAACAGAAATTAGAGTTCCAAATATCATTTTATAATCAGCAAACTGAATATTCTGTTTTTAAAACAGTCTTTGATGTTAAAGAAAGATTAATCAAAATGGTATCAGTAAAAATGGCTACAATCCTTCAATATGAAAGAATATAATAAAAAGGAAATGGAAACCTCAAAATTAGACATTATTTAATACTTTCATCTCTCAAGTGTAAGAAACTCTAAATAGAAACATCTTTCTCATAAGATGCCTACTTTGACCAATGAACCAGAACAAATGTGGCAAATGGAGGAGGAGAAAGAGGACGACACAAAGAATAAGTAGCTAAGAAATGCCTTGATTTCCTTCTTGTTTTTTGTTGTTTTTTAGTCAGAACTTTTAAAAGAATAGATTGATCTTTAAATTAATAAAAACAACACAGAGACACAAAATAAACAGAGTAATAAAATCCCTCCATAATATGAAAAAGATAAAAGAGGTCCTGGTGGCTTTCAATCCATGAGAACATATAAAAAATGGTAAGTTACAGTAAAATCACATATTGTCCTAAATACATCTATTTGTATGTACATAACTCATACTAATTTTAAACATATGCCTTCCCAAACTTTTATGTCCAGATATATACATATCTGATGCTGAGAAAAACATACAAAAAGTAATGATCTATATGTAATTTCAGGTCGATAACAGCACACATTCACAGATATAATTCACAAATACCCAACTGACGTATTTCCTTTCTGTCTGCTATAATTAGAGGAACACAATACATACTCATATATATGTGCATATGTGCAATCTATTCCTATCCACACACACACACACAAACACTTTCAGAAAATCAAAATGATTCCTCAGAGTACGTGAATTAGCAATTGTAAGAAACATAACTCACACAATAGATTACCCAATATATACTCTAAAGTAGAGCTGGGCAACCATACTTCAGTGGAGTAGGAACCATACTTCAGTGGAATAGACTAACTTTGAATCAGCAACTTGTAGATTTTTCCCTCTCGAGCTCTGTGATTAATGGGATCAAGCCACCAATCCCCAGTTCCAAGTTTCTCACTTGTAATTTTCAAGGGAGAGGATTTGAGGAGTCCAGCTTGAGTCAGGCACCCAATCATTCATTTATGCACTCATTGAAAAGAATTGAGCATCTACCATGTACAGTGATTGAAGTAAGTATTGGATATATTGAGGTTCAACATAGCATGCAGGCATGTCATGGCCATGAGGGTGGTTGAGCAGGGCTACACAGCAGAAACATGGCTATCTAGGGCCTACTCTTGGGGAGCAGAAAAGATATGCCCTGATGATGATATCGGAATAGGTGTGTACGACATGGATATGATGACTTAGGTAGGCAAAGTTTGGTTAATGGGTAAGTACTAAAAGACTAGAGTTGATAGTTAGTGTGTGGTTAGTTAGCTGGACAAAGAAAAGAATTTGAGGAGATGAGTGAGTTGCTTGCCAAACAATCCTAAGAAGCCACTTCATGGTTAGATATTGGAATTCAATGTCTTAATATTTTTTCATGCATCTATGAGTCACTATTGGTAAATGAATTCAGGGTCAATAAATTCAAATTCATCATCCTGAAGGATTTAAAGTTGGAAAGAAAGGTAAGCATCCTATTTCATGTTCTTATGGATTATGAAACTCTAAAGAGTTATAAAACTCTAAAAAATATTGTTACCATAAATTATTGTCTTTAATGCTATACAATTTAAATTTACTTCTCTTCTCCCTCATACTGGTAGTTCCAAGTCAAGAAAAACTTGTATTTGAGGAGGCAATTATTTAATCTCACTTTCTTATCATGTAAAATATTCTCTATTAGATTAGAGAGTTAGTAATCATTTCATGTCTTGACAAAGCACCAGTTACTAATTTTCTAGACCGTTTTGTGCAAGGCTTTATCTGTAAAATAGCACATCATATAGCTTTTTACCTTCTTTTCACTCCATAATAGAGGGATCTTAGTACAATTAAAGGGATATTACATTTTACTAAGGAGAACTGAACCAATTATTAATTAATAGAAATAGCAAGTAATTTAAAAACTTCTCTATACCTCCCCTTGGCCCAACAGCATTACAGTAGCAGAATTAGAAACCACACAATTGGACTTTTCCAATTAAATAAATCTAAGGCACTATGAGTTATACATAATAAAGTAACAATTTAAGGTCACAGTCAGTGCACATAAAAATCAAACAGTGACTCATTTTTCTCAAGAAAGACAATTTGGAAGATAGTGATCATAAGGTTGTGGAGTTTGAAATACTAAGAGAGGGGTGAGAAAGATTAAAAAAATATAGACTTCAAATTCATAATTTTAGAAAGCTCATAACACTGATAGAAGAAAAAAATTACAGCATTTTATTTCCTTAAAGGAATGGTTTCTCTCTGAGAGATGTTCCCAAGGGGAAAAGAGAAAACAATCAAAACTATTCAGGAAATAACTTTCATGAATTAACAAATTTCATAAGTAACAATTACGTGCTCTGAATCAGGGACAAGGCAGGAAAAAATATATAAATGGTCTCACAGAATTTCCAGTAAGGTGGAAGGCACAAGGGACCATATGAGTTCAGTGGGCTAAGAGGAAGGAGAAAGAAAGTATGGGACTTCAAGAGAAAACACTGAATCTCCTACTTGGAAGGAGAGGGTGGGCTTCAAAGGCTTTTTGAAGTTGAGACCTGAGGATGAGTTAGCCTTGGGAAGAAACAGAAAGTGGGTGGGGCAGGGGGGTTAGGGATGAGAGTTTTTCAGCCAAAGGAACCATTATAAGCCAAAGGTCAGGAGATCAGGAAGGCAGAAGAGTAAGATTTGTTTGAAAACACAAAGACAAATTCAGTAGGACTGGAGCCTAATCACACATTAAGCAACTTTATTTCCCACAGAATTGTAAATAATTTGTGATTGCATACAAAGAACTAAAACATGAAGTTTCCAAGGTGATCTCTGGAAAGATCACTTGGGAGGAGATACGATGGGATGGGAAAGAAGGAATGGTTGGGAGATCTTCTCACTAAGTTAGATGAGAAATGACAAAAGCCCAGTGGGACAGTAGCAGTGGGGAGGAAAGATAGACTAATACAAGAGATATCGAGGAAGCATATGGAGAGTATTTTGAGATTTATTTCATATGGAGAGTTAATGAAAGGTACGGATTAAAAAAAAAAAAAATGCTCTCCAACTATTGCTTAAGCAACCCGATGGTGTCTGGTGCTCTTTGTTAGCAAAGGAGTACTGGGGGAAAAGGAGATATATATCATCATATATTCCCTAAAAATATGAGGATAAAAAGAAGCAAGCAGGCTAATGAGTTTCAATTTTGAATTTTTCTAAGCGCTGAATAATTGAAGACTCACAATTGTGCAAGATGTCCTAAAAATAATATGAATAAAAGAATAACGTCAGAGATGCCACAACGCAAAATAGAACACAAAAATAAAATGAAAATAACTGTGTAAATGAACTGAAAAATATGACATTAACAAAGGAAAATATAGATCAATTAGCTACTTTGGAAGGTGAATAAAGGAAATTTGAGTTTTAGAATACCGGTTTGGCTATTAGTTAATGTTATGCAACTCTTACAAAAATCTTGCAAAAGAAAACCCAAGAATGAATCTCAAATTAGATTTAAGTAACTTCACTGTGTTAGAAGTTTTAAAATCACCTATATTACATACTGTGATATCCATCTCAGGAACATTTATACTTAAGAATATGTATTCTTTTGAGATACGAGGTGATAAAACAAAACAAAACAAAATTGGAAAGAGAAACGCTTTGTTAAAATGGAGCTATATATCCGGTGAGACATAATTCTCCCACTCAGGAACCTAATGAATAATGTCTTCACATATTAAAGCAGGCTACACATATTTGTCAAAAATAAATCATGTCAAGCATAGTGTCTTCCTTTGATCTTTTAGGTAGGAAAATGCAGTATATGTTATGTGGAAATTATTCTGGCTTTGAACATTCATACTTGGCAAACAAGGATTTGGAAAATGAGAAGACTGATAGCTCTCTGGCATATAAAGAATGTCAAAGAAGAAATTGGAAAATTAGACAGGAGTCTGTATTAAATATAAAAAAGAGTGAAAGAAAAGATTATTCTTTCTGTCATGATGGCAAAAATGGACAAATAAACAAGCAACTGTGAGTTATGATAAAGGAAAGTCAAGGCCCTATGGAACCATATGGAAAAACTAGCTAAACTTATGTATCAGGGAAATCTTCCCAGAGGAAGTAAGCCTTAACTAAGATTTGCAGAATTAAAAGAACCTAACCAATGAAAAAAGAAAATACATCTCAGGCAAAGGAAACTTCACTGAGCAAGTGTCCAGTAAAAAACTCTACATGCCCTGAGCTGAAGTGTAGACAGGAAAAGGGTAATGGAAAGAGATGTAACCAACTGAGATGAACGCATCGTCCATCTTTATCAGAACATACACTTCCTCTTGGTTGTTTTACAGACATTAATATTTTGGGTACAACAGCATGGTTTATCTAAAGCACCAGGGAATCAGTGGTTCATTTTGTGCTTTCTTAAAATAACAACAAAATACTTCCAAATATCTTTCCCAATCTTATGACTCACTTATAGCCAATTTACTATTGGTGTTGTAAATAACTAACTGATTATTAAACAGTTAACATACTGAATATTCATATTGAGTAAATAAGATAAGAAGATAAAAAAGTATCTCTGTAATTTCTTAGCCAATTAGAGTATGTCTAGGTTCAGTACTTTATCATTCTAATTGCTTTGTTTTTGTAGATTTCTTTTCCTAAAAATGAAAGGTCTATAGTAAAATCTCTTAACAATAGTCATCAAACTCCTCTAAAACAGCTTTATTTCTCCTTTAGTATCACTCACACTTTTCAACACTCATCACATGTGGAAGAAAAGAAAAAAGAGAAAAAAGAAAAGGGGGAAGGGAAGGGAGGGGAGAGGAGAGGAGGGAGGAAAGGGAGAGGAGCAGAGGGAAGAGAAGGGAAGGGAAGGGAAGGGAAGGGAAGGGAAGGAAAGGGAAGGGAGAAGGACAGGCAGAAAGGCACTTTTAGCTAAAAATGTGTGTTCTGCTGCTGATAACAATACGCAACCATTATCAGCTTAAACCAAGAAGCCTGTATTAGTTTAATATATGTGGACATTTTCACTACATTCATGGCAGGAAGAGAAAGTGCAAAGGACAGTATCAGCTTCATCTTTCCTCTTTAACAATTAATAAATATTTCCAGAATCCTCCTAGAAGACTTCCATTTATGTCTTAATGGCCAAAAATATGCTACATGATAGCCCTTAGCTACAAGGGAAGCTGGGAAAATAATTACAGCTTTTCTAGATACTATACTGGTGTTAAGTGGAAAGATGTTGACAATGACTGTTGGGCATACTACTGATTTTGAAGACTATATGAAAAAGAATAAGAAATTTGATAAATGAATATTTTTGAATTTACACAAAGTGAATACCTATATCCTCATCCCCTTATTGGAAAAATGTTTTAAACTCTCTTAGCTTCCATATATTCATGGGAATGCAGAAATAATATACACAAGGTAACACAGCTTGTATTATAAAGATCAAATGCAATATTTTATATAAAAATACTGTATGAGCTAAAGGGGACTTATAAAATATTATTTATTATTATGTTGGAACTATGATAGGCTAGAGATATGAATATGAATAACCAAGCAATACACAGTATGAATGATTTTTTTAAAGATTTTATTTATTTATCTGACAGAGAGAGAGAGACAGCGAGAGCAGGAAGACAAGCAAAGGGAGTGGGAGAGGGAGAAGCAGGCTTCCCGCGGAGCAGGGAGCCCGATGCGGGGCTCGATCCCAGGACCCTGGGATCACGACCTGAGCGGAAGGCAGACGCTTAACGACTGAGCCACCCAGGCACCCCGTATGAATGATTTTGATTCAAATTTCCTTTTATTGGCTGATCTGAAGATAAAAGAGTGAAATGGATGACTAGCTACACCATTCAACCCAACCCAGTGAAACCAACCATGACTGATAATATTGCTTTGAACCACTTTTTGACCTCTTTCAGTCACCACATCCAATCCCTAAGACCAAGAACAAAATCAAAAGACTTTTAAACCATGTTTTTCTATGGAAAAATTGAAGAATCTAGAAATATTTATTCAGAGAAATACTCACTAAAATCAATTAACAATCTTCTGACTTTTGAAAGCCTATCCCATGAAAAAGGGATTTGAGAGTTTAAACTTTTCTATATGGCTTTAATCATTTCAGAAGAAAAATAATACATAAGTGAGTTTAATCTCAAATATAAAAGAAAAAGTTATTATAGTCAATATAGCTGATGAAACTTTCCAGTTTTTGCACTGAACAGATGGAATCTGTTTATCTACCCCTCTGAATCTAGGCAAGCCCTGTGACTGGACCTACAGGGCCAACAGGGTATGGCAGAGTCGTCCCATGTTAACTTCTGAGGCTAGATCTTAATAACCTTGTTGCTTCTAGCTGGGTTTCCTACAATGCTTGCTCTTGAGATACTCCCTCTTATAATCCAGCCACCATGGTGCAAGAAGCTCAAGCCACCTGGTGAGGCTAAATGTAGACACTCTAGTTGAGACTCTTCAGCTGAGCTCCCAGGGAATATCCAGCTTCAACTCCTAGCCTTGGTGTGTGCCTTCTTGGGCATCCAACTAGGGCAAATATTCAGATGTCTCTGGGTTCCTACTCACACATGTGAGGAATCCAAGTGACAATCACACATGTGAGCTCGGTCAATGTGAGAAAAAATGAAAGACAATGATGCAGTTATGCAGCAGGAGATAACCAGAATAATCAAAGATGAATACATGTAGAAAAGGTTTTTTCAGAAGGCATCAATTTTTCAATGTGTACTGAGTGCTTAACTATAGGTCAGATACTGTTCTGAAGTACTTTATATACAAGATTGTATTGGGTCTTCACATCATCATCTCAGGTAGATGCAATTATCATCTCCATTTGATAGATGGAAAAACTGAGATGTGTGGAACTTAAGTAAAACGGTCACCTAGCTAGTAAACCCTTAACATGCGTTAAATGAGGCCTCCTTCAATCACATTAATGATAAGAACAGGTAAGTTACCTTCAGTGTACAAAGAGCTAAATGTTAGATTCTCATTTCCAGCATGGGTGCCACAAGAAGGAGGAAGGGAAGAAGAGATGGAGAGAGGAGTAGAAAGAAGGTAGGTCATAGATATGTTTTCATGTCACAATTAGTATACAGTTATGTTAAGGGTACTTTAAAGTGGCTCTTCATTCATTAATTTATTCAGCGAAACTTTAGTGAGCTTTTAATAAGTATTAGCCACTATTTAGACTCAGGAGATAGTGAAGGCAGAAACAACAATGACGACAAAAACCCAGTGCCCATGCCCTCAAAGAGCTCACAATCTCAAGTATGAGTTTTCCTGTTAGGGAATGTAACTAGAAAGACTAGAGAACCACTGGAGAAGCTATTGAAGACAGATTCAAGAACTGGAAGAGTTGCAATGGAAAGCTGTTAAGGTGCTTCTTAGTCCCTCAAATTCATGATTGTACTTTGCAGAGGATGCATATCTACTTTTAATGGTCAATAATCTAGGTCACATAGATACGGGTCTCTTTACCGGGAAAAAAATGTTGCTGGTATCTCTGAATCCCAGTGAGCTTCCTGCGAACTGAATCAGAGATATTAGTTTGTAGGGTGTTTCACCACCAAATTGCTCCTTCCTCCCCAGAAGAGGCTGACCTCAGAACCGAATGACATATTTCTTCTTCATCTCTGCACTGCCACATAAGTCCCTAATGACACCACAGCTAAAGAACAAGGAGACTCAAATAATGTCTATTTTTGGAGGAAACTCAGGCTTTATCACTTTGTTGAAGGTGACATGGGAAAGTAGGGCAGGACTAATCACAGGTAAGATTGGATTTAAAAAAGAAAAAAAAAACCTTTTCATAAAACAGAGAATGTTATAAAAGAAATGAATCATAGAATTTGTAGGCAAGGGTAAGAAATCATTACTAACAGAACCAAATCTTCAATAAGAGCAGTGAGAGATCTTTCTACAATGAAATAAGATATTTTTAAGAAATAGCTTTGAACTGTTTTAGTTCTTTTTAAAGTAATTCCTAAACCCTCCCCACCCACTCAATGGATAAAATACTGTATTTTAGCTCATCTGAAGTGCATGACTTGTGTTTCATAGGCAAAACACTGTTTTCCATGATCTAAAGTTAATTTCATTTGAAGGGGCTTCCCTAATAACTCAGAAAGTTTAAAAAAAAATGTCAACTTCTGTTTTCACAAGACCCTTTGATTCAAGTTACAGCAGCTTTTTAAAAGCCAAGTTTCAGAAAGGAAATTCTACCGTGAATGCTGCTGACACAGGACTGAGCTCCCCAAGGAGCCGAGACAATCCTTGTCAATGCTCTGAGGTAAAATTTCTTTTACTTAATCTGTATGTTTTTTTTTTAAATCATTTTTGATGAACCTGATTCTCATTCCATTCCACATCCTTTGAGGCATTTTTATTCAGAGGGCTCTCACTGACTTCATTAAGAGGAACTGTGAAGTGCAGCTCCACTTGGCCCTGAAAGATTCTACTGCCTTAAGAAGTTAATGTAGCATCCGTAAGCACAATGCTCTGACAGCCACTATAGATAGAGAAATATTTTTATCTCCCTTGATTTTTTTTCCCCTTAACTGTGTCTGATGAATCTTCTCCAATTTACAAAAATAAACGACTTTATTACTTTGTCACATTTTTTAACTTTTTCCACATGTAGGTAGTATTGGCATGCCATATGTACTAGGTAGGCATTTTTTTTTCCTCTTCTTTTTTTGCAGATTGCCTTAGTGAGTTAGTCAGCTGGTACCCTGTGTTTGAGGGAAGCTAAAGAAACAGCAGAGAATAACCCAAACCCAGCCTTGATCCTTACCCTCCAAAAATAAAGACACAGTCCCTGAGACCTATCTCAATGTGAACTCTGAACTTACAAGATAAGAAAGCATCTACTTATGCTTGGGAATGCTTAGAGAATACCTTGCTGAATCCTCTGCTCTGGAGAATTCCAAATACTTCAAATGATTCCCAACATGCAGAGACCATAATAAAGATAATTCAAATATGATCCAAGGCAGTCAGATGCCCCAAATGTCAGACTACTGCGGATGAGAATCTACCAGGGTGGGATCTACCAGGGAACATTACAGACAGGACCTCCTTTCTAGGTCTGCTCGGATTCCTGTCATTCCTTAAGGAATATCTTAGTAGTAAAATTTCTCTTTAAGATGTTTCTGTGCCCACTTTGCAGCTAGCTAGGAGCCACATACTGTTTACTGATATCTACAATATGGCAGTGATTTGCTTGTTCTAATGGGAGCATAGTAAGGTGGTAAGAGAGAAGACTGTATACTCAGTAATTATTAGGCTACGAAAGCAGAACAATCATCATCCAGGCTATTAATACCTGGCACTTTGCTACACACTTTATGTGTATTTGCTCATTTATCCTTGCAAAAAGCATATGATCAGGCATTCTCAGGCTCCATGGTTCCTGCACACAGATGCGCCCCTTCACACAGATGTGCACATACACAGAAGAGTTTAGGAAGAATAAATACTTGACCAACATTTTAGACATATTTAATTGCAGAGCGAGCATTTAAACTTAAATCTAACAGACTTTTGAGCCCTTTGTTTCCTGGGATTTCTGTCCTATTTTCACTCTTTCCTAAATGTTAGATTTTCTGAAGGTAACTCAACTTTAAAACCTAGCTTATTCATCCACAAAATGAAGATAAAATATATTTGCCTATGGAATTGCTGTAAAGATTAAATGGAATAACACATACATAAACCAGTCCTAGTCAGTCCTAGGATGTGGTCCTTAATAAATATTAGGCCACTTCTCTTGATTTTCTTTTACTGAATGGCCACAGTATTTCCTAGGACACTTCCAACTGAGACTCTTCCAACAATTTTAAAGTAAGACCAAAAGCAGAGGTCATTCACAGAAAATACCTATGCATGGAAGATATATATTTAAGGATTTGTACTTTCATTATTTCAAAGACCCACTGCTTTCGTTCATTCAGTCAGTCTTGAGCTGGGCAAGCCTCCACTGGTTCCAGACTCCTTGTTGCTGGCAATGGAGCTGGAAAGATGAAAACACAGGCCCTCCATCTAAGAAGGTGCTGATTCTGAGAAAGAGACATTTACAGTACAATGCAGAAACCCAGTAACATAACTGGGAACTCATGGAAAAGAAACCTACATCCATCTGGAATCTAAACCTAATGCTGTCTGGAAAGGTTTGGGGGAGGAGATGCAAGAGCTGAGAAGAGAAGGAGTAGGAATTTGCCAGGTAAAACGGAGGAAAGGTCCTGCTGGCACCAACACGAGCAAGACATGGGGGGAATCTGGGAGCTCCAAGCAATCCACCTGTCAGTAGAGCTCCATACTCATCCCTGAAGGCATGGTCATTAATTGAAAATGCAGCATCCAAAAGGCCATGTGGCCCCATGCAGATGCGGGCTGGCCTTCTTACCTCACCAAGTCTACAGCAAGAGATCAGTCAGGGAGAAATGCCTCAAGTTGGGTGGAGAGTAGCAATACCTGGTAATCAGCCCATTGGAAGGAATGCAGTCACTCATCTGAACTGGACTTTTAGTCACATTACTACTAGAATAAGATTCCAATTGTTACCTGGTTTGGCAAGGAGAAGTAGAGAGATAAGAAAGTCAAGGGCAAAATTACTCTCTTTCAGGGAAGTGAAATAGCAGAGGAAATGGAATCAAAAGCCTGCAGAAGGCACTGGTTCTACGAGACTGCGCCAGACCCATCCTATGCACCCGTGGTACAGGCTAGATCTAAGTCCTGACTTAGCTAGCTGGCTGTCCTGGGTCATCTGTTAGGCTGCCTTGAAAAGCAAGGGATACAGCATTTGAAGCAAAGACAAACCAGAAAGTCCTGGGCTTTAGATTCAGACACAGATGCAAATCCCAACGTGGCCAGCTTCCCTCTGTGCCCTTGAGGATGTTACTACCATCATCTTTGAGCCTCAGTGTTCTCATCTATAAAGTAAGCTGCAGGGTCTGTATCACAGGGATGTTGGGAGTAGCAAACATAGATAGAAAAGAACTTTGCAAACTAAAAAGCATGGCATATTAACATAAAAAATATTATTCAAAGTTGCCTACACTTGATATATAGGTATTATAATTTGCATTATCTTAAGTAAGAAAAACAGTATATCTACAAAATACTTATTTTGAGAATTTGATACAGAAGAAACTGACTACAGATATACAGAATGTTTACACAACATTTATGGTTTACATGACTTTTGACTATGGACATCTATTCTGAAGCCTTAGAATCAATTCAGTTACATATAATACTTCACTGCAAAGTTAGCTCTTCCATTTCCTAACTTTAGTTATTTCTACTGATTTAGTTTTCAGCAGTTGTAATGCTTTTTATTTGTAACTTACCTTTTTTAATATAACTGGAATGTCTAAGATCAAATCGATATATTCATAACAGTGTCTCCATGCTGTTTTATAATATCATAAATGACAAGAAAAACTTACACTTTAAAAAAATTGATTTTTAAGAGTCAGATTTAGACCTTCAAATTTTCCTATTATTGGTTTGATGCTTCTAAATGGAATACAGCAATGATGATATTTAAAAATCATTCCCCCCAAAATTTAAAAAATAAAAATCATTCCAAGTTTCTGTATTTCCTCAGCACAGTCCAGCCTTAGGCAAATCTAACCATATCAGATGTCTGCTTAAATGCCTTTAAAGGGTCCCCATTGTCTTCATGATCAAATCCAAGCTCCTTGACTTGGTAATCAAGGTCTTCCCCATAATCAGTCCCTTATTACCTTTCGACTCATCCCTGCCACTAAACAGCCAACACCCTGAACCCCCAGCCATTACACACTCCTTGAAGTCCCAGAAGTGCCATGCTCCATGTTTCCTCCCTGAAATTATTTGGTTGCTCTCTCTCCTATAAAGTCATCACTTTCCTATAAAGTGCATCCTCTCATTTCATATATATCAGGAAAATGCCTTCCATGTGTAAACCTTCAAGAATGCAATCAATGGCATCAACCCACTCAGTCTCTTTTCTTGCTCTCATTCAACTCAACCTGCCTCAGTGTGACATTTTTCTGACAAACTCTTCCTAGGGCAACAAGATAACCACAGCCGATCCCCGTCCTTCCTGCTTTATTGCCATGTCTCTTGAAAACTCAGCACAAATCCCAAGGAAAACTCTGATTGGCCCATGTTAGCTCAGGTGCATATTCCAGAACCAATCTTTAGGCCATTGTTACCTGTCTCAGTCATATACCCACACCCATTTTGGTAGGAAGGAAAACATCAATACCACCCAAAATCTACAAAAGACTGTAGAAGAAAGGAAGAGTGGTTCTGGTCCTCCAAAAGAAGGTACACTGACACGATAAAAATCACATGTAAGTCATATATACTCACACACAAACACACAGATATACATAAAGACATATAATCACTTCTTTTCTGACTTCTATCATGCATCTATCCCAATGAATTAAGTACTTTCTATTTACTGTTACAAGTATCTCTTAAATTTTAGGTTTTTTTTTCCCTTTCTACTGTATCTGCTTATTGGACAAAGGGACCAACATTTAAAAATTAGTTTAGGGGCACCTGGGTGGCTCAATCAGTTGAGTGTCCAACTCTTGGTTTCGGCTCAGGTCATGATCTCAGGGTCATGACATCGAGCCCTGAGTCGGACTCTGGACTCAGCAGGGAGTCTGCTTCAGATTTTCTCCCCACCCCCAACCCTCCCCTGCTCTCTCTCTCTCACTCTAAAATAAATACATCTTTTTAAAAAATTAAAAATAGTTTAATATCTAAAAATTAGAAATCTAAGTGTCACAGCAGTAGATAGCTAAAATTTGAAGGAACTTTAAAATAAAGCATTTTTTGAAAGTAATAGTTTCACAGTGTGAAATGAGTGATTTTGGCATGAAAGTTAACAAAACCAAAGTTACAACACACAGCAAGCACAGGTCATAAGTATTCCTAAAAGGAAATTTCAGTACTGGAGAAGGAAAGGCAGGAGAGAGAGAGAAGAGGAAGGGGAGAAAAACGGGAGAAGAAAGCAGGGAAGGAAGGCAGAAAGAGGTGGGGCACAATAGGGCAATTATCATAAAGAAAAGGAAATTTTTGAGGACTAGATTTTTTTTTTCTCTCCTCACACCACATACCAAACCTAAAAATCTCATGGTGCAATATTCATGGTTCTTTTAAATATCTCAGAGACCAAAGTTATCTGATTCTGTTTCCTGGGGACTGGAAATAAGAAAAAATAAATCCTTCCCCATGCACAAAGATTAATTACATAGTTTATTTAACATGGTTGTCAAACACAGCAGGTTTCCACTGGCATGCAAATGGAAATCTTTTTTTTTTTTTTGCATGAATCACCCTGAAAGTACTCAATACAACTTAAAATTCTTGTTTGTAATTCATATGAATCTTATGAAAAATGCTTCTGATTTAGAGAATCGTTTCCTAAGGGCTACCATATGACCAGAGTGTGGCGCAGATGTTACCAAACAGATGAAGACAACCTTTTAAAGCCCAGAGCAGGCCATGACAGCTGGGGTAGCAAAGCTCTATTGGATTTCTATAAGTAAGCACTAGGAAAGGAAAATGCTTTCTGCTAAGTGGTCCACTAGGCTTTTTAGTTAGGTGAGCATTTATACTCCTAGGTCATGGTCTCTGGAAGTAAATAAGTTAAAATCCCTGATTCAGTTAGGAAGATGCAAAAGTGATCCACTTATAACTTAGAGGAAACAAGTAGAAGCCAGGACTCAGATTCGATTGGAACTCAATCTTTATTGATCTGTATGTAAACTATATGCTGAGCGTGGTCAGCCAAGCTGTGTCTGTAAGGATCTCTTCAAATACAACTTGTTATGCTTTACTCTGGGAAGCCATGTGGCAAGCCTATAACAGTGTAATCACACTGCAAAAGGCTTTGACTGCTGAATATATTTAAGATACTTGCTGAAAATGCCTCTAAGAGGAGCTCCCTAACCTTGCCAAAGATTTCCTTAGCTGATGCTGTCCGTGCCCTGACTTATAGGTGTTGCCTTGATATTTTTTCATTTGTAGCTATGAAGTTTAAGCATCTCCAAGCTCAACAGTTATATGTAGAACACATCTTGAAATGTTGGCCATGAGAGCATTTTTGTCCATAAGGTAAATTACTCATTTTAAATCAAATTGAAAGAGAATCAAAACATAAATGTCAAGAGTATATTCTCCAATTTTTATTTACTTTCTGTTTGAACTTGAGTCCTCTACACTCCCTGATATCTTCCTTCTCTTTTTCACTCATGACACCAAAATAGATCGGAGCTTCAGCCCCGCCATATGTTCTCTTCTGTTATAGGATATAAAAATCATGTGACATCAATGTTGCCACTGGCCACTGAGCTTCTCCATTTGATACCTATGCTGAATCTCAAAGGACACAAGATAACAACCACAAAGGGCATTAATCCTGCCTTCCCTTCTGCAGCTTTTCTAGCAGAGTCCCATCACACATCAAAAACTGAGATTTAGCATAGGCAACTTCAGTCCTTCCCCACTCACCCATTTCTTCTCCTTTTCAGGCATTCAACTCTTTTTTTTTCTTGGTCTTTTAACGTCCAAGATTTTAGTTAAATTCAAGTTAGTTAACATGTAGTGTAGTACTGGTTTCAGGAGAATTTAGTAATTCATCATTTACACACAACACCCAGTGCTCATCACAACAGATGCCCTCCTTAATACCCATCACCCATTTAACCCATCCCACCCCCCACTACCCTCCAGCAACCCTCAGTTTGTTCACTACAGTTCAGAGTCTCTAATGGTTTGCCTCCTTCTCTGTTTTTATTTTATTTTTCCTTCCCTTCCCATATGTTCATCTGTTCTATTTCTCAAATTCCACATATGACTGAAATTATATGGTATTTGTCTTTTTCTGACTTATTTCGCTTAGCATAATACACTCTAGTTCTATCTACATTGTTGCAAATGGCACTATTTCATTCTTTTTGATGGCTGAGTAATATTTCATTATATGTATGTATATATATCACTTCTTTTTTTTTAAGATCTTATTTATTTGAGAGAGAGAGAGAGAGAGCGTGAGCACAGAGAGGAACAGAGGAAAGAGCAGAGCGAGAGGGAGAAGCAGGCTCCCCGCTACGGGGCTAGATCCCAGGACCCCAGGATCATGACCTGAGCCGAAGGCAGACACTTAACCAACTGAGCCACCCAGGTGTCCCATACCACTTCTTCTTTATCCATCCACCAATTGATGGACATGTGGGCTCTTTCCATAATTTGACTATTGTTGATAGTGCTGTTATAAACATTAGGGCGCATGTGCCCCTTCAAATCAGCACTTACGTATCCTTTAGATAAATACCTAATAGTGCAATTGCTAGGTTGTAGGACAGTTCTATTTTTAACTTTTTTAAAAGACTTTATTTATTTATTAGAGAGAGAGAGCACAAGCAGGGGGAGCAGCAGAGGGAGAGGGAGAAGAAGGCTCCCCACTGAGCAGGAAGCCCAACACAGGGCTCAATCCCAGGACCCTGGGATCATGACCTGAGCCAAAGGCAGATCTTAACCGACTGATCCAATCAGGTGCCCCACTATTTATAACTTTTTGAGGAACCTCCATTCTGTTTTCCAGAGTGGCTACAACAGTCTGCACTCCCACCAACAGTGTAGGAGGGTTCCCCTTTCTCCTCATCCTCACCAACACCTATCATTTCCTGTGTTATTAATTTTAGTCATTCTGACAGGTGTGAGGTGTATCCATTGTGGTTTTGATTTCTATTTACCTGATGATGAGCGATGCTGAGCATCTTTTCATGTGTCTGTTGGCCACCTGGATGTCTTCTTTGGAGAAATGTCTCTTCATGAATTCTGCCCATTTCTTAACTGGATTATTTATTTTTGGGGTGTTGAGTTTAATAAGTATTTTATAGATTTTGGATACTAGCCCCTTATCTGATATGCCATTTGCAAATATCTTCTCCCACTTCATAGGTTGCCTTTTAGTTTTGATGATTGTTTGCTTCATTATACAGAAGCTTTTTAAAAAAAGATTTTGTTTATTTACTCAAGAGACAGAATGAGAGAGAGAGAGAGCATGAGCAGGGGAAGGGGCAGGGGTAGAAGCAGACTTCCAACTGAGCAGGGAGCCTGACACAGGGCTCGATTCCAGGACCCGATTCCAGCTCGATTCCAGGGATCATGACCTGAGCCAAAGGCAGACACTTAAATGACTGAGCTACCCAGGTTTCCCTGTGCAGAAGCTTTTTATCTTGAGGAAGTCCCAATAGTTTATTTTTACTTTTGTTTCCTTGCCTTTGGAGACATGTCTAGTAAGAAGTTACTGTGGCCAAGATCAAAGAGGTTACTGCCTGTGTTCTCCTCTAGAATTTTGATGGTTTCCTGTCTCAAATTTAGGCCTTTCATCCATTTTGAATTTATTTTTGTGTATGGTATAAGAAAGTGGTCCAGTTTCATTCTTCTGTGTGTCGCTGTCCAGTTTTCCCAACATCATTTGTTGAAGAGACTTTTTTCCATTGGACATTCTTTCCTGCTTTGTCAAAGATTAGTTGACCATAGAGTTGAAGGTCCATTTCTGTGCTCTCTATTCTGTTCCATTGATCTATCTGTCTGTTTTTGTGCCAGTACCATACTGTCTTGATGATTACAGCTTTGTAATACAGCTTGAAGTCCAGAATTGTGATGCCACCAGTTTTGCTTTTCTTTTTCAACATTACTTTGGCCGTTCAAGGTCTCTTCTGTCAGGTGTTCAACTCATTTTTGCTGTGGATTCTATCTTAGTATTACTTATTCTCAGAAGAGCATACTTTGGTTGAAAGAGATTTTAGCCACCAAAAAGCTGGTTTGTAAGTCATATAGGAAATTGGGCCTGATCTTCTCTGATCTTTAAGAATCACACTGCTTGCCCTGTTGTTTGAGATTCTCCATGGTTCAAAGAAAAAAATATAAAATTATACAATTTAAGCCTAGCACATCTACTTTCCTACTTGGTTCCCATATCTATGTAAAACTGTCCTTAACTCACCAGCCAAAGAACTGTGTACATGTTCAGGGTTTCAAATGACATTATCAACACAATATGAAACCATGCACTTTCATCATCAAGGACACAAAGCTGCGGAATTTGTAATTACTCTATTATGTGACCAGAATTTGTTCTCTGCTCTCTCAAGTTTATAAGAAAAAATGGGAAAATTAGGTTATCTTATTAGGAAGTGTATGTCCCTCCAAAGTGGAAATTGCTATTACCTTAATAATTGTCCATATACTGTTTGGAGAGATAATAGGTTTTCTTTGTGGAAGAACCTTGTGATTTACAAGGTTGTAAATACCATGTATATGTATATTCCATACCATCACTTGGTATGGAATATAAGACCCCAAGAATATGGGTGCCAGCAGGAGAAGCTACAACAAAGCCAAAGGTTGAAGGCTGTACAACCTCCTTGGGACAAGGAAAAGAATTTGATTCTCTCTTTTGTAGAAGGAGGAAAACATGGGGTGGGGGATGCCGAGAGAAGGAAGCCAAGAAGAGGGCAAGAAAGAGGCTGAGATGGGGAAGTACTTAGATGCAGAGGGGGTCACGAGACATTTCTGGGAAATAAAGAGACCAAAAGAATATTTTAAGGTGCTGGGGTTCAATTCGAAGTTATTTCCATTCTAAATACTCTTTATATCTTCCCACACCTCCCCAACTCTACAATTCTTGCAGATACTTTTTTGTGAGGGGTGCATGATGGGAAAATATGGGCAAAGGCCTGCTTCCTGTTTGCAGAAATGCCATTAAAATGACTGCATACAGAGGGGCACCTGGGTGGCTCAGTCGGTTAAGAGTCCAGCTCTTGATTTCAGCTCAGGTCATGATCTCAGGATCATGAGATTGAGCCCCACTCAGGCTCCAATCTGCTGGAGATTCTCTTTCTCCCTCTGCCCCTCCCCCTGCATGCATGTTCACTCTCTCTGTTTCTCTCTCTCAATCTCTCTCTTAAATAAATAAATAAATCTTTTTTAAAAAAGTAAGTGCATATAGGAAAAGAAGGGAACGAAAGGTAAAAGAACCTGGAAAACATGAGCACAACACTCCCCTCGACTTGCAGAAGCCCTGAGCACTGCCTTGGCTTCCATTAGGCATGAACAGATGTCCAAACAAGTTTCAAGAGGTCAGAAAATCTCAGTTGACATCTAGGGTATCTCATTCCTAGCTGGAAACGTCTATCCATCTGTTAAGTTTCAAGAAAATAAAGCTAATACACAACAACAACAACAACAACACAACACTATGGTGTCTTGCCTGGCTGGGAAGGGCATCTGCTTGCTTCCACTGCTAGTTTTTATGACAGTTCTAACAGAGGCTAAATAAGGAACGGCCTGAAAAAAGTCACAATGGCTTTATGAACCTATAAAAATTAATCCCAACAGATACAGTATGTGCATAAGCAGCCAGGTATTTTTTTTTAAGATGTATTTATTTGCGAGAGAGCGTGAACAGGAGAGGCAGAAGAAAAGAGAGAGAGAGAATCTTAAGCAGATTCCACACTGAGCACAGAGCCTGATTCAGGGCTCCATCCCATGACCCTGAGATCAGGACCAGAGCTGAAACCAAGAGTCAGAGGCTTAACCAACTGTACAACACAGGCACCCCACAGCCAGGTCTTTCTAAGCAATTGCGATTAGACTAAGAAAACAATCAATTATTAAGTCGGTCATTTTTATCACCATCAGCTATGTCACACTCAGTCTAGATATGTATCATAAAACATTTTATCAAGTACAGAATTAAATAGAAGTTCAAGGATAAACTAAGGAGAATTTTTTTTGGTCAAAAATACACAGTTTAGTTAATATTCTTTGAATTAAATAAAAAATTAACTACTTGAGGATTTGTGATCTCCAGCAACCATGGCATAGTTAATGCAGGCAGAGAAAAGCTAAGTCACTCCATAAAATGGAAAAATTAGAGATGCAAAGCACTGACTCACTAGTAAAGGATTCAAGGTAAGGAAAAAAGAGAAAACATACCCACCCCACTGACACACTTATTCCATTCTTTCTAACACAGAGGAGTTATAAGGCTTCTTAGAAAAGGGCTATAAAATACTGAGAGCTCCCCAGAGGAGGGAGTAGCCTAGGAAGAAGGTTTTATTAATTGCAGGGTTTATTAAGCATGAATCAATTCTCTGTGCCCCCTCATATAACTAAGGCTTACTATTCATTTATAGGAATTTTAGGTCCAGAATAATTTTTATAAGCCTTTATCTTTCAGGGCAGATGGAGACTAGGATGGGGAGTAGTTCTCTATACTTTTTTCTATGAATTAATATTTTATACTTCATAACATCTTTTCCTTCACAGTGAATTGTTTTTCCTACTTTTGTTTTCCTTAGTCCTTTTTTAATCTGTTAAGTTTAAAGAAAAGAAAAGAAAAAAAAAAAAAAAAAAACAAGCCCAGGTGGTTTTCCACTTGTAAGGATTATGTTCTGTTCATATTTGCATCTCCAGTGCCTAGCACTGTAACATATTTATAATAGATGTTTAATAAACATTTTTTGAGTGAATGCCTAAATTATCCACTGGGCCCATACGTTGGTTATATTTTGTTTTTCTCCCAGATCTAATTTAAATCCTCCTCCATTGACCTCTGTGTCTTGGGAATGAAGCTGACTAATATGAAATATATCAATAGGGTCCCTTGCCCAGTGGCTTATTTATGACTTTGGTCATTGGAAAGCACCAGAGAAGACCAAAGGGTGGGGACAGCTTGCGTATGTATTTTCCATGCTCTGACGCTGATAGGTTACCATCAAAGACCACAGTTTCCTGTCAGGTGACTCTCTTCATTTCTCTGAGCTCCAGGAACCACTTCTCCCTGTATCCTTTCAAGTCGTGGGGTAAATATGACTCCAACCTGCTGCTAGCCTCAGGGAATTTCAGATTACCTTATTGATATCCCTAAGTCTTGTCCTGTCTTTGGCAGTAGTCCTTTTATTAAACTCTCCTCAGTTATCGATTTGATTGCGGTATCCTTTTCCTGCTGGGACCCTGACTAATATAGCCTTATGATTTATTAAATACTATCAAAGTTCAAATGGTAATTAAATGATAACTTCAACTTCTGAACATTTTTTAAAAATAATAGCTGAGGCTGTTGATCATCTGCATACCTCAGGCTCTGTTTTTGTTTTTGTTTTTGTTTTAATTGAAGACAGAATCAGTTTTCATTTCTTTTCCTGAGTAAATGTTTAACCAGTTTTGCTGAGCTAGTTATGATGTGGAAACTTTGTTCTGTTAAAGATGCTCAGAGGTGTTCTGTAGCTAAGAGCTGCAATAGCTATGAAAATACCTTTCTATTTAAAATATGCATTAAATGATACTTCTGTGAAATTTTAGATTAAAGTAAGAAGCATAAGAAAAAATTATATGAAACATATGGTTAAGCAGAGTTATTTAGCTCATTTTACTTTACAGCAAAATTTTACTAACTGCCCATTTATATTTCAAATAAGGAAATTAAATTAAAACATAGAGCTCTAAATTTCCTTCAATCACTGTGAACTATATTTTATTACACATGATTGAATCAATGTGATAATGTTTGTATTTTAAATACCTATAACACAATAAAATATACATGGAATAAAGAGAATAACATTTTTTTTAAATACCCAATGTCCTGAATTTTTCTCTTAAGTAATTCATTACTTGAGTGGAATTTATTCTGTAAGGCATATCTTCAATATATGGTAAGACACTAAACTAAAATCCATACGGCTCCTATATTAGAGAAAAATTAATATATTTTTAAACCTTTTCCAAGATCTTTAATTATTTAAAAAATAACTCAGAATAAAAAGAGAATAATCACATTTTCCATTCACCTTCATTCTAGTTTTCCCAACTCAAATATGAAAATAAAGAATGAGTAATGGGGGGAAGTACAAGAAAGAAAAAAACTAGGGGAACAAAACTGCCAAAGTATTAGTTTTCTCCTTTCCTCCTTGGAGATCGACATTGGTATTCTCAATGCCAAATAGAAGCTTCTAAAATGGAGGATTATAGCTGGATTGGATTAAGTTCAAAATGCCCTTCAGCATCACACTCTTGTTTTTTATGTGAATGAAAGAACAGATTCCTCTTCCTGGATCATCATTTTTTCCCACTTGCTAGTGTGTTTTGGCAGAGTGAGAAGTGGAGGTGGTAAGCATGGTGGTACTTCCAGCATCATCAATGATAAAATGGTTCCTTAATTCTGTTTTTCTTTCTTTTTCTTTTCTTTCTGAGTTCCTCTCTTTTCCATTTGCCTTTGCACACTGGTCTATGAACTTCCTGTTCTCACTAAATCTCTTAGCCCAGATAGAAATAGTTATTAGGGTGACTTGAGAACATGACACTGAAAGCAAAAACCAGAACACTGGTATCTCATACAGGTGCATACTATCATTAAAACACTCACTACCTGACTCTCTGGCTTTTTTTTTTTTTTTTTTTTTGGTGATAATCACTTATCACCTCATAAATATTCTAAGTTCTATCTCTTCTCCTTGAAATGTCTTGCATACAGTTGCCAAACTGAGTTTCCTAAGAGCCCAGTTTTATAATGTCAGTCAACAAAGTAGTTCTCCATTGTTCACTGCTTCTAACCTTAACTCTTCTGTATGAATTTTCCCAAAGCTGTCTGATTTGGTTTTTTTTTTAATGCTCAAGTAAATGCCCTACTACTTCCTAGCCAATACTCTTGCTCTAGTTATACCAGACCCAAGAATACTATCTAACTCTTTATGTCAACCAAAGCTATATCCATCCCTGCTTGTACTGGTCTACTGCCTTTTCTATTGGTTTGTAGCTGTATTCTTTTTATTTTTTTCTGTTTCTTTTATGAATCTTTCAGGATATAGGGCATGTTTGAGAAAGATGACAAAACAAATGGGTAATGTGTTACCATATATTAGGTTCTTAAAGCCATTGGCTTCAACAGCAGTGGCTCAGAGCTTCAAAAAGTCACACAAAGCCCTTGGAATAAAAATTTAAAAGCCTCCAAATCGATTGTTTATTTTTACTTTTATTGCATTTTGGCCAGAGAAGGTTGTCCACAAACTACCAATTTTTTAGTGTTCCTTAAAGCATCCTTTGTGGAATATGGGGTTAAATTTTATAAATGTTCTGCATATGATTTAGACTTTGAGTTTGTTCTGTTTATTAGGAAAAGCTACACACACACGCACACCAATGTGATTAAGACAGTTTTTGTGTTGTTCAAATCCTCTATATATTCTCAACATTTTTGCCTGCTTAATCCGTAAGTTTCTATTAGAATTTCCAACAAGTGTAGATTTTTCATTCTTCTTTTATATCTGTCAGATTTCTATTTAAGTATTTTGAGGTTGTACTGAAATTGGATTATCCTCTGGGTTTATTATCATACTTGTCAATGAATCTCATCTCACCAAATGAGAAGCTTCGTATAGCACTATGACTGCATGACTGTATCATAAACCCCAGGCACATTGCACTGGAAACATGCTTGAGAACTATTAGTGTGGTCGATACTTGGCAATATATTGGAGATAAATATGCATTATTTGATGGTAGAAAAATGTCTAATTCATTTCTTTGTCCACCTACACTGCCCAGCTTACTCCCTGGAACATAGGGTTGTCAATAAATGACTGCTGGAAGTAGCAGAATATTTTCTCAAAATACAATGATAATAAAGCAAAGTCAGGACAGAGGTTTTAAATTTGACAAATCCATTGTCAAAATTCTGATTCCAAATTAAACTTTATAAAAGAGGATTTCTTAAACCTTTTTTTAATCATACGAGTTACAAAACAGATCAAACAATCAAGAAAACTTATGAATGAACTGTGAGAAAATCAGAAAGAGAAGGAAGAAAATATAAAAAATAATATTAAGGTGGGAGGAGCAAGATGGCAGAGGATTAGGAGACCTAAATTTCGTCTAGTCCCAGGAATTCAGCTAGATAGGGATCAAACCATTCTGAACACCTACGAACTCAACAGGAGATCGAAGAAAAGAATAGCAGCCATGCTCTGAACAGAAAAGCATCCACATTCTGAAAGGTAGGACTTGAGGAGAAGTGAATCCAAGGCGATATTCAGGAAGATGGACGGTGGGGGAGGGAGCCTCCGTCAGCCACTACTGGCAAGTGATAGAACAGCAGAGCACAAAATCGGAAATTTTAGAAGTCAGCTCCACTGAGGGATGTCGTTCCAATGGCTAAACAGGGAGTGGAACCCTCATTGGGACAGTGTTGTCTAAGGACCCTCAGGGTCACAGAAAGACCGGGGGTGCCTGAGTGCGGCAGAGCTCCCAGGTATCAGAGCGGGAAAGCTGGCTGCAGAGACGGGGCGAGGAGTGGACTCGCAGCTCGGGGTTGCCATAAACCGTGATCCCCGGCACAGTCAGGCCACTGCGCTTCCAGTAGGGATCCAACAAGCAGAAGATCTGGGGAGACTCCCCTTCCTACCCCGGGAGGAAAAGCAGGGGAGCACACCACAGGGATCTGCTGGGTGAGGGGACCCCACACAGGGTCGGGTACCAGAGATAGAAATGCTCGGTCACAGGCCTGGGTGAGGCCGGAGACCGGGCAGACAGGAGTGATTGCTTTTTTCGGGGGGCTCAGTGAAGAGTGGGGCCCTGAGTTCTTGGCTCCTCTGGGGCGGAGACTGGGAGGCCATTTTCATTCTCTACCTCCAAAGCTGTACAGAAGGCTTGCAGGGAACAAAAGCTCCCCAGAGCAAACCTGAGCAGATTACTTAGCCCAGACCTGGCAAGGGTGGGGCAATTCCACCTCTGGCAAAGACATCTGGGAACCATGGCAACAGGCCCCTCCCCCAGAAGATCAGAAAGAACAGCCAGCCAAGACCAAGTTTACCTATCAGTGAGAACGGCAGAACTCCAGCGCTAGGGGAATACTGCACATAGAAGTCATGGCTTTTTTCTCATGATTCTTTAGTCTTTCAAAGTTAATTTTTTTTTACTGTCTTTTTTTTTTTAATTTTTCTTTTTCCCTTTTTCAACCAACATCTGATCAATCCCTTTTTTAAAAAATCTTTTTTTATTTTTCATTTTTTGAGTCATATTCTATCCCTTCATAGTAGTTACCCTTATTTTTGGTATATGTATATATACAAAACTTTTTAAAATTATGGGATACACTTTCTTCTAACAGATCAAAATATACCTTAAATCTCTAGTGTACGGCTTTGTTCTAGTCTCCTGCCTGATCACATTCTCTCCTTTTTTTTCTAACTTCTTCTTTCTTTTTTCAACCAACTTCTTATCTTATCAATTCCTTTTGTAAAATCTTTATAATTTTCATCTTTACAATCATATTCCATCCCTTCATCATTTTGACCCTTACTTTGGTACATATATGTTTTCTTTCTTTAAAATTTTGGGAGGCACTTACTTCTAACAGACCAAATTACACCAAAAATCTACTGTGTGACACTGATCTATGCACCAGCCTGATTATATTTGATCATATTCTGTTTTTTGGTTTGTTTGTTTTTATCTTTTTCTTTTTTCTTCTTTTTTCTTTCTTTTCCTTTCTTTCCCCCGGGTTTCAGGTCTCTTCTGATTTGTTTAGTGTATATTTTTCTGGGGTCATTGTTACCCCAATAGCATTTTGTTCTCTCATTCATCTATTCTCTGGACAAAATGACAAGATGGAAAAAAATGACCTCAAAAAAAAAAAGAACAAGAGGCAGTACCAACTGCCAAGGACCTATTCAATATGGACATTAGTAAGATGTCGGAACTAGAGTTCAGAATGACGATTTTAAAGATACTAGATGGGCTTGAAAAAAGCATGGAAGATATCAGAGAAACCCTTTCTGGAGAAATAAAAGAACTAAAATCTAACCAAGTCGAAATCAAAAAGGCTATTAATGAGGTGCGATAAAAAAAATGGAGGCTCTAACTGCTAGGCTAACTGAGGCAGAAGAGAGAATTAGTGATATAGAAGACCAAATAATGGAAAATAAAGAAGCTGAGAAAAAGAGATAAACAACTACTGGATCACGAGCGTAGAATTCGAGAGATAAGCGATGCCATAAGACGAAACAAATTAGGAATAATTGGAATCCCAGAAGAAGAAAGAGAGAGGGGGACAGAAGGTATATTGGAGCAAATTATAACAGAGAACTTCCCTAATGTGGGGAAGGAAACAGGCATCAAAATCCAGGAGGCACAGAGAACTCCTCTCAAAATCAATAAAAATAGGTCAACACCCCGACATCTAATAGTAAAACTTACAAGTCTCAGAGACAGAGAGAAAATCCTGACAGCAGCTCGGGAGAAGAGATCTGTAGCCTACGATGGTAGAAACATTAGATTGACAACAGACTTATCCATAGAAACCTGGCAGGCCAGAAAGGACTGTCATGACATATTCAGAGTACTAAATGAGAAAAATATGCAGCCAAAACCACTATATCCAGCTAGGCTGTCATTGAAAATTGAAGGAGAGATAAAAAGCTTCCAGGACAAACAAAAACTAAAGGAATTTGCAAACACGAAACCAGCCCTACAAGAAATATTGAAAGGGGAAAGCAGTCCTCTAAGCAAAGAGAGAGCCTAAAAGCAGCATAGACCAGAAAGGAACACAGATAATATACAGTAACAGTCACCTTACAGGCAATACAATGGTACTAAATTCATATCTTTCAATAGTTACCCTGAATGTAAATGGGCTAAATGCTCCAATCAAAAGACACAGGATATCAGACTGGATACAAAAAATAAGACCCATCAATATGCTATTTGCAAGAGACTCATTTTAGACCCAAAGACACCCCCAGATTGAAAGTGAGGGAATGGAAAACCATTTACCATGCTAATGGACACCAAAAGAAAGCTGGGGTGGCAATCCTTATATCAGACAATTAGATTTTAAACCATAGGCTATAATAAGAGATGAGGAAGGACACTATATCCTACTTAAAGAGTCTATCCAACAAGAAGATCTAAAAATTGTAAATATCTATGCCCCTAACATGGGAGCAGCAATTAATAACAAAAACAAAGAATCACATCGACAACAATACAATAATAGTGGGGGACTTTAACACCCCCCTGACTGAAATGGACAGATCATCTAAGCAAAAGATCAACAAGGAAATAAAGACTTTAAATGACACACTGGACCAGATGGACTTCACAGATCTATTCAGAACATTCCATCCCAAAGCAACAGAATACACATTCTTCTCTACTGCCCATGGAACATTCTCCAGAATAGATCACATCCTGGGTCACAAATCAGATCTCAACCAGTACCAAAAGATTGGGATTATTCCCTGCATATTTTCAGACCACGATGCTTTGAAACTAGAACTCAATCCCAAGAGGAAAGTCGGAAAGAACTCAAATACATGGAAGCTAAAGAGCATCCTACTAAGGAATGAATGGGTCAACCAGGAAATTAAAGAAGAATTAAAAAAATTCATGGAAACAAATGAAAATGAAAACGCAACTGTTCAAAATCTTTGCGATGCAGCAAAGGTGGTCCAAAGAGGAAAGTGTATAGCAATACAAGCCTTTCTTAAGAAATAAGAAAGCTCTCAAATACACAACCTAATTCTACACCTAAAGAAGCTGGAGAGAGAACAGCAAATAAAGCCTGAACCCAGCAGGAGAAGAGAAATAATAAAGATCAGAGCAGAAATCAATGAAATAGAAACCAAAAGAACAGTTGACCAGAACAGCTGATCTGAACAACTGTTCAGTTCAACGAAACTAGGAGCTGGTTCTTTGAAAGACTTAGTAAGATTGATAAACCCTTGGCCAGACTTATCAAAAAGAAAATAGAAATGACCCAAATAAATAAAATCATGAATGAAAGAGGAGAGATCACAACCAACACCAAAGAAATACAATTATAAGAACATATTATGAGCAACTCTAGGCCAGCAAATTAGATAATCTGGAAGAAATGGATGCATTCTAGAGATGTATAAAGTATCAAAACTGAACCAGGAAGAAATAGAAAACCTGAACAGACCTATAACCACTAAGGAAATTGAAGCAGCCATCAAAAATCTCGCAACAAACAAAAGCCCAGGGCCAGGTGGCTTCCCAGGGAAATTCTACCAAACATTTAAAGAATTAATACCTATTCCTCTAAAACTGTTCCAAAAAATTGAAATGGAAGGAAAACTTCCAATATCGTTTTATGAGGCCACCATTACTTTGATCCCAAAACCAGACAAAGACCCCATCAAAAAGGAGAACTACAGACCAATATCTTTGATGAACATGGATGCAAAAATTCTCACCAAAATACTAGCCAATAGGCTCCAACAGTGCATTAAAAGGATTATTCACCACGACCAAGTGGGATTTATCTCTGGGCTGCAAGGTTGGTTCAACATCCACAAATCAATCAATATGATACAATACATTAGTAAAAGAAAGAATAAGACCATCTGATCCTCTCAATAGATGCAGAAAAAGTATTTGACAAAGTACAGCAACGTTTCTTGAACAAAACTCTCCACAGTATAGGGATAGAGGGTATGTACCTCAATATCATAAAAGCTATCTATGAAAAACCTACAGCAAATATCATTCTCATTGGGAAAAAACTGAGCGCTCTCCCCCTAAGGTGAGGAGCACAGCAGGGATGTCCACTATCACCACTGCTATTCAACATAGTATTAGAAGTCCCAGCCACAGCAATCAGACAACAAAAAGAAATCAAAGGCCTCCAAATCAGCAAAGAAGAAGTCAAACTCTCACTCTTTGCAGATGATATGATTCTTTATGTAGAAAACCCAAAAGACTCTACCCTAAAACTGCTAGAACTCATACAGGAATTCAGTAAAGTAGCAGGATATAAAATCAATGCACAGAAATCAGTGGCATTCCTATACACCAACAAGACAGAAGAGAGAGAAATTAAGGAGTCGATCCCATTTACAATTGCACCCAAAACCATAAGATACCTAGGAATAAATTTAACCAAAGAGGCAAAGAATCTGTACTCAGAAAATTATAAAATACTCATGAAACAAATTGAGGAAGACACAAAGAAATGTAAAAACGTTCCATGCTCATGGATTGGAAGAACAAATATTGTGAAGATGTCAATGCTACCTAGAGCAATCTACACAGTCAGTGCAATCCCCATTAAAATACCATCCACTTTTTTCGAAGAAATGGAACAAATAATCCTAAAATTTGTATGGAACCAGAAAAGACCCCGAATAGCCAGAGGAATGTTGAAAAGAAAACCAAAGCTGGTGGCATCACAATTCCAGACTTCAAGCTCTATTACAAAGCTGTAATCATCAAGGCAGTATGGTACTGGCACAAAAATAGACACATAGATCAATGGAACAGAATAGCTAGCCCAGAAATGAACCCTCAACTGTATGGTCAACTAATCTTTGACAAAGCAGGAAAGAATGTCCAGTGGAAAAAAGACAGTCTCTCCAACAAATGGTGGTGGGAAAATTGGATAGCCACATGCAGAAGAATGAATGGAAACAAATGAAAATGGACCATTTCCTTACACCACACAGAAAAATAGACGGGCAATGTCCACAATAGCCAAACTATGGAAAGAGCCAAGATGTCCATCGACAGAGCAATGGATAACGAAGAGGAGGTATATATATACAATGGAATATTATGCAGCCATCAAAAGGAATGAAATCTTGCTGTTTGCAACGATGTGGATGGAACTGGAGGGTATCATGCTGAGCGAAATAAGTCAATCAGAGAAAGACATGTATCATATGACCTCACTGATATGAGGAATTCTTAATCTCAGGAAACAAACTGAGGGTTGCTGGAGTGGTGGGGGTGGGAGGGATGGGGTGGCTGGGTGATAGACATTGGGGAGGGTATGTGGTATGGTGAGCACTGTGAATTGTGTAAGACTGATGAATCACAGACCCGTACCTCTGAAACAAATAATACATTATATGTTGAAGAAGAAGAAGAAGAAGAAGAAGAAGAAGAAAGAAGAAGAAGAAGAAGAAGAAGAAGAAGAAGAAGAAGAAGAAGAAGAAGAAGGAGAAGAAGAAGATAGCAGGAAGGGGAAAATGGAAGGGCGGGAGATCGGAGGGGGAGACGAACCGTGAGAGACTATGGACTCTGAGAAACAAACTGAGGGTTCTAGAGGGTTCTAGTGGCGGGATGGGTTAGCCTGGTGATGGGTATTAAAGAGGGCACGTACTGCATGGAGCACTGGGTGTTATACAAAAACAATGAATCATGAAACACTACGTCAAAAACTAATGATGTAATGTATGGTGATTAACATCACATAATAAAAAAATATACATTAAATGGGAAAAATAATACTGAATACGTTCTGTGTTACAGCACCATTAGAGTATTTTATATCGTTTATCTCAACAACTGATATCTTAATAATCTTATGGTAAATATAAATATCTCCATTTTATAGAGAAGAAACAAAGACCAGGGTGCCTAAATAATTGGCTCAATTTCAAGTAATTCGTAAGAAGCTGACACAAAAATCAAAAATATGTCCATGTTCCGCAGCCAAAGACCATCAGGAATAAATCTCTAGTTGGGTGCAGGTTTGGTTTAACAGTTGATGCTTTGGGAATCATGGAGTATCTCAAAAAGAGATAGTTAGAAAGAATCTATGGTAGTGGCGCCAGGGTGGGTCCATTGGTTAAGCATCTACCTTGACTCAGGTTGCGATCTCTGGGGTGGGGGGGTCCCTGGGATTGAGCCCTGGGTGTGGCTCCCTGCTGAGCAGGAAGTCTGCTTCTCCCTCTCCCTCTGCCCCTCCCCCATCTCTTTCTCTGTTAATAAAAAAATAAAATCTTTTTTAAAAAAAGAAATCCTATCACAGGATTTTGTCATGATTGGGTGATTTGGGGGAGGATCTAGAGAGGCAGGGGTTCACTCAACATAATATGCTGTGAGACAGGGTGCCTAGATGGCTCAGTTGGTTAAGCGACTTCCTTCAGCTCAGGTCATAATCCCAAATTTCTGGGATTGAGTCCCACATCAGGCTCCCTTCTCAGCAGGCAATCTGCTTCTCCCTCTGACCCTACCCCCTCTTGTGCACTCTCTCTCTCTCTCTCAAATAAATAAATAAAAATCTTTAAAAAAATATGCTGTCAGACAGTAGGGCAACATCTGTGATTGGGTATTTCAATATTGAAAAGAAGGTGAGACCAGAATGAAGATAGAGCTGTAACTGATTTAAAAAAAAAAGTACCAGTCACACATTTTGGATAAATAAGGGGGTGTTTGATATTTTGTGGGTGGCATCATGACTCTGCTTCTGTGTTTAGGCAGAATTATGAATTGGCTCTGCTTTATCTCCTTTTATCATGATCTCAGAGTAACCCTGTCTGAGGTTGGTATTCTGCAAGATTGTTTATGTCTAGTTGGAGAATAATATGACCTAGCTGTGAGTGCCAGGCAGACTTCTGAATGTCAGGGGCTGCTCCTTTCGTCTTTCTCAGTCAGAACTCAGAAGATCACATTTCTTCCAACCACACCATTTAATTAAAATGGGGGAAAAAAAGTCGCTTGAAGAATGATTTTTGCATGTCTGTTTTCTACCATTCTGCCAACCATTTGATAGTAATACATTGAATTAATATCAGAATAAAATGTTCTACTGTTCCTGAAAGGGAAAAATATACTTTGAACAAAACTTAGGAGTTCTATCAGGAACACAGAAGTCTAAACCAAAAGGAGATATTTATAAATTACTTTTACAGTGAAAGACACTGCCATTTACCACAGAACAAAAGGAACCTTGTAAAACAATGTAGGAGTTACATTTGACAAAAGCTGTCTACTTAGGTGCTGAACTTTTCTGCCTTCTCTCCTTTTAAAATTCTAGAACACATACTAAAAGAATAAAAGTTGACTTGGATGGCTGTAAAATTAAAGAGTTCAAAGGATGAGGGTGAAAAGCGATGATCTGTTCTTCCTTCTGATCGAAAACAGCCTTCGTGCTTCATTAATGCACAGACAGCTGTCACTTATCCCTGAAGGAAGCCAGAGGACACAATCCTTGAAACAATACATCTAGTTAAATACAGAGAGATAAATCTTGCGGATACAGTTTAGCGAAAAACAAGTTACTGCACAAAATATCGCATGAAATATCTACCAAGTTATCTGGCAAACTTTGATGGAATCTTCAGGAATGTATTCCTTTCTAAAATAGTCAATCAATTAATAGAATTTATTGACAATACTGCTGGATGTAATGGTATTTATAGAGTGATTCTGTGTTCTATCAAATCATGGTTCTGCTACTTATTAGCTGTGTGAAGTGATCAAATAACCTTTCTGAGACTCAATTTCTTTTTAGGTAATAAAAATACTTGCTTAGCCATCCCCGCAGGGCTTACTGGAGATCAAATAAGAAAATGTATACAGAAGTACTTTGTAAACTACAAAGCACCACACAGGTAAATTATCATTATCTAAGATACAGTATACCCAGTATGTGCCAAAAGTAATGTGTATTAATTCATTCACAAATAAGGGCTTATTTTATACTTTCAGGTTTCTTTCTTCAGTATGATCTTATATCTTTAATATGTTCAGTATTGGATTCTCTTCACTGAGTATGCGTTCACATGTCAAGAATATGAATCTAAAATATTACTCTGAAAATTTAAACATGTCATTTACTTTCTAGCACAAATGAGCACAATCTTAAATTTTAAAATTAATAGGATTGATGAAAGATACCATTTATTTCATACTTTGAACTCTGTATATTTTGGATGATTGAACTGGGTTCCCAAGGGCCCAGCTTATATGATAAAACCACAGTAAAGCTAACTGAACTTTGTTACCTTTGCAAAATTTTCCCTGGACCCTGAGGATCAGCAGCAAATCAATTCCACTGTACTTAAATGCTAAAAAAGATATGTAAGTGTATAATAAAAACTTGACTTTTGATATTTTATTATTTCTCATTAAAATTATAACACTATTGCATATACTTCAATTTTTAGTATTTTTGAAGACAAAAGAGACACATCAGTAAAAGAAAAATAGATCTTGGGACGCCTGTGATAAGTATATACACACTTGCAAATAGCAAGAGGTTTGTCCACAGCATGTTTCTGGTTTTAGCAACCCACCTTGGTACCCACTTTAAGGCATGGATGACCTCTGCTATGGCAAAAATTTTAACAGTAATGTATTAGGACCAGTTAGGCACAGACATTCATCTGTTCCTTTTACAAGTCAGTTCCTTTTATCAAATCAGAGCCGAGTTTAGACTGGAACAGGTATTTAGAAAACAATTTCCCATAGAAAGATGTTTACAAACTTATTTGTGAGCTGTTCTTTGTATCTATTTAATAAAGTAGATCCCTGGCATTCAATTTATAGCTATGGGCCCTGCTGATAATTTTCTTTGCCATGAAACTGTTAAGACTTTTAGTAACAGATTCCCTATGAGCTATTTTTCTGATAGGAACTCTTTAAGACAATGTCTCCATTTCTGAAATTAACACTTTAATTTTGGATATAATTCCCCACTTTCTTGAGTTATCTAAATAATTGAAGTCAAGAGTACTTAATTAATCTGAGTATTGTATTAGCTATCATTAAACTACTCTACTATTTGAGCTAAGAAAATATAGCTGTTGAGTCAACCTACAGGTGTAACCTTGTTCTTTTCTCTCTGATTTATATAACAGCCGTGCCTTTTAGCTCAACTCCACACAGTTCAAAGGCGAGTCTTCTACAGAGTCCTCTCTTGCTGGAGGCCCTTACCTAATTGGCTACCCTCTCGTCCAGATCCATCAATTCTCAGACAGGTTCTTCACAGGTGAAACGAAGTGGAGGCATGTCACTATTAACAGAAAGACTCGGGCAAATATTATTGAGGTTGTGACAAAAGATAAAGAAATATGCACACTGTGTTCTCTGATGTTATCCTCTGACAGACTAGACAAGGCAGGAAGAGTGCAAGTGATTTCAAATGATGTCTAATGTTGGGTTTGCTGCTACTGTTACTGCTTTTGGGGGTAACAGCAGAGGCTGTGGTGGTGTCACGAAGCATCTTACACTAAGTCACATAGTAGTAAATGTTTATTTATTCAACAAGTATTAGTAGGGCCAGAATCTGACTGAGGTTACTACCTGCAACATAACACAAAGACTATCACTGGACCTCTCAAACCACAACTACCCTAAAACGCAATAACCAGCTGAAAGATGGCAGTGTGAAGCAAAGTCCAGTGTTTATTGTGAAGTCTAGCTATAAATAGATGACTAATGAGGTAAGATAATATCTGGAAGCTGGTGAAGGATATTGTCCCATAATACCCTCATTCTGAATCATATCCTTATCCTGATTATGTGAATTTACATGTGTGTGAAATTAGTTATCACTGACTTAACTTGATGATTGTGATCTCAAATGGCATTTATAAATAGCACACATAAAGTGATGGATGATTCAATTTTCTGACTATTAGTAATTAATTGGGTGCTAAAGTAATTGTGGGAATTAAAAATGAGTACACTCTACTTTTAAAATCAAGGCATATATGTATCAAAATATGATCAACAATTCTAAACAAAATATAAGCCCCGAACAAGCATTATGGAGAGTGAAAGCTATAGAAGCTGGGAGGAAGAGAGGTGAGTATAGATGAATGTGGTCAAAAAGTTTTCAGAGGGTAGAGGAAATAAACATTTGACATTAAAGAACAAGTAGAGTTACAATAAAGGAGGGAACTTTTATCTACAATCTTTGCTCTCAAGTCAACACGAGCAGGATGAATTCATTCTAGACAGGATACCTAAAATTTAAAGTAAATGATACTAAATAAAATTAAGTACCCTATAGTGAGTCTGTGAAGCCCAGTAGCAGTCAGCTGAGTCTTACCACTTACTTACAACTAACCAATTATGCTTTTTTCTATGAAAACATACATATTCATTCAAGGATTCAAAAATACGTTAATTAACAAATATTGAATGTCAAACACTATGGTTAAAAAACAGCATGTCATGGTTAGTAAAATACATGACTCTGCCTTCATAGATATTTTTCAACTCAATGAGGAAAGCATGTAATAATAATCAACAAATAAATAATAAATTATTGAAAATATGTATAAGTGCTAAAAAAGAAAAGAGCAAGCTTTCATGATAATAACAATAATCAACAGGGGCGTGTGGGTAGCTCAGTTGGTTGAGAAACAAAATCTTGATTTCAGCTCAGGTCATGGGGTCAAACCCTTTGTGGGTCTCCGTGCTCAGCAGGAGTCTGCTGGGGATTCTTTCCCTCTTCCTCTCCCTGTGCCCCGCCCTCTGCTCATGCTCTCTCTCTCTCAAATAAATAAATAAATCTTTAAAATAATAATAATAATCAACAAATAAGAAGTAAATTACTGAAAACACATGTAAGTGCTAGAAAGAAATGGAGCAGATTTTTGTGATAAAAAGATAAGCAGGTTTGGAAGTGGGAACAGTACTTAAAAGACATAATAGAAAGACCTGTCTTAGAAAGAGCTATTTAATCAAGATGTCCATCAACAGATGAATGGGTAAAGAAGATAAAGAACAGATGAATGGATAAAGAAGATATACATATATATATGTATACACACACACACACACACACACACACACACACACACACACAGGAATATTATGCAGCCATCAAAAGGAATGAAATCTTGCCATTTGCAACGATGTGGATGGAACTAGAGGGTATTATGCTGAATGAAATAAGTCAATCAGAGAAAGACATGTATCATATGACCTCGCTGATATGAGGAATTCTTAATCTCAGGAAACAAACTGAGGGTTGCTGGAGTGGTGGGGGGTGGGAGGGATGGGGTGGCTGGGTGATGGACATTGGGGAAGTTGTGTGCTATGGTGAGCACTGTGAATTGTGTAAGACTGATGAATCACAGACCTGTACCTCTGAAACAAATAATACATTATATGTTAAAAGAAGAAGAAGAAGAAGAAGAAGAAGAAGAAGAAGAAGAAGAAGAAGAAGAAGAAGAAGA
>NW_027397065.1:68819439-68998772 GCF_003265705.2 Callorhinus ursinus | reverse complement strand
GAAGAAGAAGAAGAAGAAGAAGAAGAAGAAGAAGAAGAAGAAGAAGATAGCAGGAAGGGGAAAATGGAAGAGCGGGAGATCTGAGGGGGTGACGAACCATGAGAGACTATGGACTCTGAGAAACAAACCGAGGGTTCTAGAGGGGAGGGGGTGGGGGGATGGGTTAGCCTGGTGATGGGTATTAAAGAGGGCACGTTCTGCATGGAGCACTGGGTGTTATATGAAAACAATGAATCATGAAACACTACATCAAAAACTAATGATGTCATGTATGGTGATTAACATAACGTAATAATAAGAAAAAGGAAAAAAAAGATGCGATAGATGAGAAGGAGATAACTTTGAAAAAGAGAGGACAGACTGTGTACACAATGGACTTAAATGGGGGATTGTGCAAAGGCCCTACAGGAGGTACTGGTTTTGCAAAGCCCTGAAGCCATATAGACATTGATGTATTTACAGAACAGAAATGAAGCCAGTGTAGTTGAAAGGGGGAAAGAGCTGGAGGTGAGGGTGTTGAGATTAGCAGGGGCTCTCAGTTTCAGTAACTGTAGGTCTAAGAACCACTGGAGGTGCTCTGAATAGCGGAAAGTGGCAATATAAGATGTATGTCATAAAAAGATTGTTCTAGTTGACAGAGGAGCAAAAAAAGAAAGAATGCAAGTCAGAGGCTGCCACAGTCACCTAAGCAAGAGGACATTAGAGCTGGGATATCTTACAAGGTATGTATGAAAAGTAAAGTCAATAAGGTTGGCACCTGGGTTGTATGTTGGGGGATGAGAAAAAGAAAGGAAGCAAGGACTGAACAAATGAGAGGGAAGTAGTGCCATTTGCTGAGATGAGGAATATGTAGGAAAGATTCAATTTGGGAGGAATCAAGAGTTAGCTTACACAATTATGTAAGTCAAGTCATTATATACTTTTAAACTTGCACAGTACTATATGTCAATTATATCTCAATAAAACTGAAAGAAGAAAAAAGAGGGTTAGCTTTGGCCATGTAAGTTTGGCAAGTCTATGAGACACATGTGAAGATGTCAGTAAGAACTGCCTAAGCTTAGAAGAGCACAATAACAATACTTTTTTTAAAAATTCCAATTATAATGGAATTTTTTTAAAAGATTTTTATTTATTTATTTATTTGCAAGAGAAAGAGAGAGAGCAGGGCGAGGGGCAGAGGAAGAGAGAGAAAATGAGAATCTCAAGCCGACCTCTTGCTGAGCACTGAGCCCATCACGGGGCTGGATCTCCCGACCCTGAGATCATGACCTGAGCCAAAATCAAGAGACAGAAGGACTCAAAGGAGTGAGCCATGCTGGCATCCCTGGAATTGTTTTGTGACATAGATAGTACTGACATTTTAGGAACTAGGTGAAATCTTCTAGGTAGAGTTTGGAAAGAAAATAAAAGAAGACGTGGAACAAATCCATGAAAAAAAAAAGTACTAATTTGTAGATGTATTGTGAAAAAGAAGTAGCCAACAATTACGACTGAGATGAAGTGGCCAGGTAGGTAAGAGGAAATGGAGAATGTGGTGTCTTAAAATCAAGAAAGAGAAGTGTTTCAAGGTGAGGAAGTGGTCAACCAAGTCAAATGTTTGGGACAATTAATTTCAATGTTCTGGGGAACATACAGCTTCTTGCAGGTGCTTGAGTGCAGGTACTGAGAAGATGAATGGCTGAATTCACCCATGGCTGGTACTTTATGGTGAAACTAAGAAAGCTGTAAGGTCATTGGGATATGTGTCAAGAGAGTGACAGAATAATGGACCATGGACTCAAGAATGGAAGTAAAAATATGAATAGTGAGAAGATAATGCAAAGTGAGTGATTATAATAATGTGTTTTGAAACATAAGCTGTGCCAAGAAAGAAGAGAGAATGAGGTATGACTACAGAACAATGAGAAAGTTGTAGGATCACTGGATATGAGATCAGGAAGTTACTGAGAAACTGCTGTAGTAAGATTACTGAGAAAGTAATATGGCAGCGAGAAGATGGTGGTCATCTAGTGCGATGTTTGCACTTGATATTTTGGAGGTCAGGATTGAGGATATAGAGATGAGCAGCTAAAAAAAAATTAACAAAATGGTCATGAGAAAGGCAGAAGTCCTGAATTTGGAGGCCTGGGTTTAGTGTGGTGATACACAGGAATTTAGAAGCCAACAAAAATGATGACAGCTGTTAGGCTGAAGTAGAAAGAGGTGATCCAGAGCCGAAGGTCTTCAAGGAATAATGGGAATTTCTACAATGTTTGGAGGTGAAAGCAGTGAATAAGGGATACAATAATGGCAGAAGCCTCAATTGTACATGATTTTTGCAAGAAAGAGAAGAAATTGAAGTAGAAAGAGGTGATCTACAGCCTAAGGTCTTCAAGGAATAATGGGAATTTCTACAATATTTGGAGGAGAAAGCAGTGAATAAGGGATGGAATGATGGCAGAAGCCTGAATTGTATAGGATTTTTGCAAGAAAGAGAAGAAATGGAGAGCTAAAAAGACACATCTGCCACCTCATAGCTATAAGGTTACTTGAGATATGAGAGAAAATACAACCTCCACTAGAGATGGATGCCGGGGAAGCAGTTTCCTCCTGGGACTGCCTACTTTCTTTTAGAGCCAGGATACAGAGAAACTTCTGAGACAAGGCTAAAGTTCCAGGAGTCTTTCCTGATTATAGAAAGAGACAGCCAAATATTACAAATGACTTAACTAAGCATTGCTAATTATAAATACATTTAAGAAAATATAAAATTGAGAGACTTATTTTTTTTAAAAATTAACACTTAAGAGGCAAATGCTGTGTTTATATTTAATAACTGAATTATCTAATCCTACCTATATAAAGTTCAGCTCTCCTTTCCACACTTTAGAGAACTTTGCTATCTTTCGTCTCTCATCTATTCCATTTCTAAATTTGAGAAACCTGAATAAATATTGAAAAATTTCTGGCTAGTACTTTTAAGAAATTACTTGAAAATTAGATATTAAAGTCTTTTAGAAAAAAACTTTTAAAAAAGCTTTTAGATTTGATCATTTACTCAAAAAACGAATTCAAAGATACATCAATAGTCTATTATGTTCTAGGCACTTTTTGAGATGCCTGAAAGATGTAAGTAAATTAAACAGCAAATATCCTTATGTTCACAGTGCTTACATTGTACTGAGGAGAAACAGACTATAATACCATAACCATAAATACATAAATTATATATTTCTATATTAGCATACAAGATATATTATATGTCAAAAGAGGATGAGTTCTATGGGAAAATAAAAAGGAAAGCAGGCCGTGGGGATCCAGATTACTGGGGCAAAGGACTGCAAATTTAAAGTTGGTGTTCAGAGTAGGCTTCAATGAAGAAGTAAAATTTAAGCAAAAACCCAAAGATAAAATGAGAACAGTGGATGTAAGGAGTGAAGCAGTCCTGGTAGAGGAAAGAGCCAGGGAGAGGAAGAGAGTGGGGTTGATGCGCTGCGGGTGGGGGGGGAGAACAGTGTGGAAGGGCAGAGGGAGGGAAGGCCAACAGAGAATGCAGCGAGAGAGGTAACAGGGACCACATCACACTGGGCCCTACAAACCCTTATAAGGACTTTGGATTTTACTCTGAATCGAATGGAAGGTTTTAAGGACACAAGTGAAATGATTTGGCTGGGTGTTTTGTTGAAATTAGATTATGGAGAGTCAGGCAAAACCGGTAGGCAATAGTGGTAAGTCAATGGAGACGTAATGATAGTTTTAGTAAAGACAGAGGAATCAAATGAGGTGAGACATGCTCAGATTTTGCATTTATTTGAAAGGGACTGGCAAGATTTTCCCAATGGACTGAATATGAGTTTAAGAAAAGAAAAGGAGTGAGGTGTATATTAGACATCCAAGTATAGACAATTTGCTTTTACTCTAAAAAAAATTTGGTTGAACCCATACTAATATTAATCACACAAAATACAAAGACCATAGAGCCACAGGCTTAAGGAAGTCACACTCTTTTTTTTTTTTTTAAAGATTTTATTTCTTTATTTGACGGAGAGAGAGACAGTGAGAGCAGGAACACAAGCAGGGGGAGTGGGAGAGGGAGAAGCAGGTTTCCCGCGGAGCAGGGAGCCCGATGCGGGGCTCGATCCCAGGACCCCGGGATCATGACCTGAGCCGAAGGCAGTCGTTTAACCAACTGAGCCACCCAGGCGCCCCAGTCACACTCTTTTTTAATGCAGAAGTCAACAAACAGGCAGCTGGTCAGATCTGACCTAAAGGCTGCAGTCTGCTAATCCCTGCTTTAATGGAAATTTAAGAAAAAAAAATTTGAACCCCAGATTAAATTATATAATTTAGTTTTCCTAGATTGTGGGTGTGTGATCCTAATGGTACCCAAAATATCTTAAGTGGTGCACATACATGGCAGTTAATAACTTTGAATAATAAAGTGTTATATTTATTTATCAATATTATTTATTTGTAATTCTCTATCAATTCATTAATTATATCATTTAAAAAGGTTCAGTTTAGATATTTACCAACAACCTGATACTTGATAATCTCCCTTTAATATATACACAAAAAGTCTTTACCTTCAAACGTGTTTTCAAGCTAGAAATATAACTACGGTCTAATAATACTATTATGTTTTTATCAAAGCTCTTTGTCAGGTTTCCAGTATCAGTAATTCTTTCTAGTATTAATAGTGATATGATAGATCTACTTTAAATCAATTTAAGTAAATACTGTGAATGATTTTATGAAACTATACAGTGTAGTACAGGTAGTGTTCTAACATAGTAAATACCTTAAAACTACTTAGTGAAGCACTACTGTAATGCAACGTTTTCACATAAAAGGGAAAAAAGTGTCAGATTGGTTGGTTGGTCTGTCTTTTGTTCCCATAGCTAGCAAATGACAGAACTAAAATTAGAGCCCTTGAATCTCACCCAAGTACTTTATCCACATCACCAAAATGGTCTGGTTTCCTCGTGCTAGAATGGAATTGTACAATTATTTATTAGGTGCTTGCCTAGAAAAACCACTATGTTAACCTCAAACTGCCACTTCCTTATTAGGACATAAAAAGAAGAGACAATAGAAAAAGTAATGATTTATTTTCTTCACGGATGCATAGCGTGTCCAGAGGTAGAGGTGCCATGAAGCTAATAAAGCTGAAGTTTTCAGATCTCTCACTTTCCAAGGCCCCGGCAATATTCACGTGGTCATATATTTTGTAAGATTTATGAAACAGAACATTGACCCTTACGTCGTAAGTCCTCCAAAACCATTTAAGCTTTGGGCTCCATGAAACCCAGATTTGCCCCCATGAGTATCCAATCCTATGCCAATTTCATTCCAATTTCGAAGAAAACACGATCTTAACAGCCAAACAACAAAGTTGCTCTTCGACCTTCTTTGTCAATTGTTTTGGGAGGTTTAAAAAAGATTGTGATCACTGGGCGCCTGGGTGGCTCAGTTGGTTAAACGACTGCCTTCGGCTCAGGTCATGATCCTGGAGTCCCTGGATCAAGTCCTGCATCGGGCTCCCTGCTCGGCAGGGAGTCTGCTTCTCCCTCTGACCCTCTTCCCTCTCGTGCTCTCTATCTCTCATTCTCTCTCTCTCAAATAAATAAATAAAATCTTAAAAAAATAAATAAAAAATAAAAAGATTGTGATCGCTAATAGATCCCATGCTCTCCTTAGGCAAAGAATTAACTCCGTTCAAAAGTTATTCACTCTGGGTCTAGAATCTCTTCTCCCAGGTATCCAAGAGTCTACCTGTCCTGATTCGTCACTTCTTGCCACCCTCTGCTTAAATATCATTTCATGGAGAATATACTCTAAACACCACTTCTAAAGTAGCATTCTCCAACCCTGTCCCCTTACATGATTTTAGTTTTTGTCATTACATTTATGACCACTGACATATTTCATATTATTTTTTATATGTGTATTGTTTGTGTCCCCCCTGCTCCCAATGGAAACTCCATCATGAGAGGGGTCTCCATTTTATTACTGTAACACTGATGTCTAGAATAGTGCCTTTTGCACTGTGGACAATCAACAGCAAACTATGGAGGGAATAAATATTTACAGAGCACCCATTCTGTGTCAGGACTATGCTATGCTCTAGGGATTCAGTATGCATGAAGGAAATAACTTCTTATAAATGTTTACCATCCCTGCAGCCAGGCTCCACCCAATCGGGTAACCCCATATCTGGTGGCCCTCACAGGGAACCTGTGCTGTTCCAGTCCAGGGCTCTCCCCAGATTCTCCAGGAATTTCTCGGGACTTTCCCTCAATGGATCAACTCTAGTACTCCTTGGGGAACTGAAGACTTCTGGCTGGGGTTACTCCTTGAGGATCCAAAGCCCCAGAGGAACCCTCCAGACTGCCCTTGCCCAAAAGGATGAGGGATTTCCCCCTCTTGCCCTTTGAAGGGATCCTTCCCTCCCTCTCCTTTCTCTTTTCATCCCTTTGTCAGTCTAACCCTAGTACTCTGCAGACAACTGAAGACATCTGGCCAGGGCAGCTTGGCTGACTGTCCATGCCTAGGAGGGTAAAAAACCCCCTCCCTCTCCTTGCCCACTCTGTCCCCCCTGAGGCCTCTCTTCCCAAAGTTCAGTGCAATTGGCAGCGGCAGCTCATCCAGGGCAAATCCACAAACATTAAGGACTTGGTTGGGACCCTTTCCTGATGCTGGCTGACTCTCAGCTAACTTGTTTCTTTCAGGCCCCCCCTTTTTCCTTTGTTCCGGGGATCCAACTGCCATCCTGATCTACAGGCAAAATATATCCCTACTTGTCTGAGTGAATCCAACAATTCCATATACAATGAGTGATTCAACAAGGATTCCAGCCCATACCATCAGAGGGTCCCCCCACTAAATGCCATGGACCTGGCCACCAAGGAATTTCACTCAAATTGCTCATCAGCATTTTGATATAATACCATACTCTGATCTATAACTGCATAGGACCCCTGATGGACTGACACGTTTATGTAGGGACAGCCGACCCCTCCAGTCCATCCCCACCTAGCATAAAGCAGCTACTAAAGATGAGACCTCCACCCAAATGCCAAAGATTGTCACTGTCTATCTGTCGCGGGGGGATGTAGAGGTCATTTTTAGGCAACAGGCTTGAGCAATGGACACTTGAGTAAGGTAAAAGGGACCACAGTGACCACTGGGCTGAATGCAAACAGGCTTATTAAGTGATCCACCTCAAAGTATCCATAGGCCCTAGCTGACCAATGGGCTACTTACAACCGGGCACAGGTACCAGAAAAGGAAAATTCCAAAAGTTCCCATACCTCCACACTGCCCCCTAACTATAGCCTCCCACCCCTGACTCCCAGCAGACAGTCTCTCCTTTGCTGTCCTTCCTGCCACTCCCTTTCAGTGTATTCAATAAATTCCTTTGGGAAAAGAAAGGGGAGGGAGAGGGATAGTCAGATTAACTGTCAGATCAGTTAATACAACAAACAAAGGGTTAGATTAGTTGAACTTGAATTTATCTACTAACTCTATAATTAATTACTTTATTCTTTCATTACACAAATATTTATTAAGCACCTACTTAATGTCAGACACTGAAAAGCTAAAACTCATACTGTTTTCTCAATGAATAAAGAGTATCCTAATTGGGCTCATCTCTTGTTCTCTTGTTATATTTCAGCTCACAGACAACTGCCAGCTAATCTTTACACACATCAGTACTCAAAATATTCAGTAACCCCCCTGCCCAAAGAGCAATCCAAACCCCTTTCCTGCCATTTAAAGGCCTGCTGTTCCTGGCCCTCACCTTATCTGCTAGTACTAGTCAACTCTACTCTATGCCAAGACTCTCTGTTTATTTCTCAGAAGTATACAGACAGGAATATGCCTCCACATTTTTGTTTTAAACTCTCCTCAGCCTGCGCTTCTCCTAGGCTTTTCCGGTTTTAGAGAAGTGCCTCAGTCTCGGAGCTCAGTCCTTCCTAATGCCCAAACTAAAAATGGATAATCACTTTATAGATGTGGAAATTGGAATCCCTCCTTATAAAATGAAAATCTATTATGGGCTCCAAAATCACAACCTTCCTAAGCCCTTTGACATGATGACCCAGATAGCTTTCACCGCAATGCTTTTATTTGAACTCCCCTTCTTTGTTAATACTGAAGTTCTGTTCTGAGCTCTGGCTTTCTGGGTCCCCTGCCTGGCTCTTGTCAGCTTCCATCCAAGGCAGGCTGGGCTCATGGGTCCGCGGCTGCTGGATTTTGACTCCATCTAAGAGGGGCAGATATAAGCCTGTGTAGTGGAGCCCTGAAGGCCAGAGCTGAACTGGGCAGAGTTGTTACCTGGGATGAATAAATATAAGTCATGCCAAATAGAGTGGTAGGGGTAAAGAAGGAAGCCATAAAGCTGATGATAAATGGAGCCAAAAACTGCCAACAAAAATGGAGGCATCCAGGAACTACTTATGTACCAGGATATGATCCAGGAGGTCATCACGTGGGGAAATAGAGCAAGAGAAAACAAGACTCTTGCCATCATGGGGACTGGTGTACCCAGTTTGACTCTTAGTGAGGACCAACTTCACAGCTCATTGTAACTCAGCAGAGGGTATGAGGTGAAGAACTTCCAGTGGTCTTCTTCCAAAATAACTGATCATCCAAAAACAAAAACTGACATCTGTGATCAGTGAACATCAGAACTTCCTGGAAAACCTAGTTACCTTTCCCTGTAGATGCCAAAACTCAACTCCAAGTGTGTCCATGTTCACCATGCCATATCCCTTAGCCGTCTGAGTTTGCATGGTGATGATTCCACTCAGAGGCGAATCCTGTTGCAAGGCCAGTTTGTGCAGCTTCCCTCCCAGCATCTTCCCTTCCTTATATGTTTGCTGTGTGAAAACCCATTTGCCTTGGAACCAAGCTTGCACTGTAGGACATGTTCCAACTCTTGACTTCGGCTCAGATCATGTTCTCAGGGTCAGGAGATTAAGCCCTGCAACAGGTTCTGCACTAGGCATGGAGTCTGCTTAAGATTCTCTCTCTCTCCCCCTCTGCCCCTCCCCCCCTAAAAATATAGTATCGATGAAATTAAAGAGAGTTTAGATATTACCAATGGACTAATTACCTCTTATCACTGTCTGCAATCAAAAGTAGGATATACATGAATAATTCCACTAAGCTACTTATTTTTCCTTGAAACATCCAAATGATTTGTACAAGTCCCCTTCTATTTGTACAAGATCTTATAAATCAATTTACAAACACTTTGAAATGATGTATCCATGAAAAGTGCTCTAGAGAATAAAATTCCATATCTTTCCCACTTGACAGATAAACTTATAAATAAACCATAATTCCTTCTAAAGGACAAAAGTCCTATCTTTGACACCCCATAAATTATGGGATATGTATTTTACTTCCACTGTCAGTTACCACTCTTGTGCTCTCCCATTCCTCTTGAGAGCATGGTGATTCTAAAGCAAATGGTGAAAAAGGCAAAAATGGAAAATAACTTGACAATGAAGGGTAAAATCTCTCTTAGCAAAGTGCCGAAGAATAGATTAGCAGCTTTTCTTCTTGAAAATTGTAAGATGAAATTATAAGCAATAGGCAATTTTCAGGTTGTCAAATATCCATAATCACTATGATTTCTGAATTTAATACAATGTAGCTGTGATTATTGTTGCTTTTCTGCCTGCAAACATTACACATTTTTGCTTAAACATACATTTTACACTTATGAAAACCCACTAAAAATGATGCAGTCAAATTTCAAAATTAGGTTTTTTAACTTCTAATATGTGGTTTCCATTCCATTCAAGAAGGCTATTATAAGGTTATTATAAGGATTTTTTTTCCCTATTACCAATGCTGAAATATTTAAACATCTGAAAGAATTACGCAAATGTTTCCATGTAAAAAGAAACTGCATTCTTTGGAAAACATGAATTATATAAACTATAATTAGAGCTTCAAATTGAAAGTGTTTAAACTAAGATTACAAATTGCTGTGTTAAAAAGATACTGAGACATTCAGGGGGAAAAAAATTAAATGCCGACTAACTAAATTAATTCTCCTACGTCCCAAGCTGTTCTATCTCCTTCATGCCTTCCCTTCTGCCATCACTGATGATACCTAAACATGGGTTCTACTACAATGAATTCAGGCGTGATTTGCTTGCTTCTCCCGCCATTACAGTTGGAGGTTTCTACTTGAAAGTATAAATTTCTATTAATAATCTGCTACTAAACATGGTCTATTAAAGAAAGTAAACTGACATAGGTAAAAATACAAATTGAATCCTGCAATTTCAAGCTAAATTGGAAATAACTTAATTTTTAATAAAATGAGTTTTGTGCATTTTTAGGAATGCATGGTGGAAATCTAAAAATTAATTGAACAAAATATCAAGGCACCACAAAGCAAAATACCGGAGAACCGGACAAGAACCAGTGAGTGTTGACCTGATTGAGAATAAAGAAGCACTAGATTAAAAGAAGTTGTTGTTTTAATTAGCTATTTTATGAAATTTAAAAGGATGATTCCAAATCACACACACTAATTTTTTTTAAGATGCCATTACCCTTGTAACCAGGGGTAGTTCTTTGTCCATTACAATTCGAACTTCATAAAAAAGAGGATTCATAGTGTTCTTTACACTCTCCTCAGTATTTACTATAGAGATTCAGCTACACTAGACACCCAGTTAGAAAGGCTCACTCCCTGATATCACCTGCTAAAGGGAAATAATAGAGTTCTTCCATTTCTAAATCATCCTGTCATATTTCCTACTAACATAATACTGGGTGCTGTAAAATGCTAGGAAAAAGATTGTGGGAAGAAATTGATTGACCCCTTACAGATTAATGAAATTTGCATTATATCTGATGAGATGAAATAATAAAAACTCATTGAAACCAACACTTCTTGCAAGTATTACCTCTGTGAAGGTAGACACATATACTCTAGCACACTAGATACCCTGATGGTTTGTAATGCTAATATTTGTGTAAGAGTACTTTTCCTCCACCACTGTAGCACAGATGTGTGAGATTTTCCTGCGAAGTATTACTACGTCAAATCAAAGTTAAATAGCACCAGTCAAGCAACAATTTTCCAGGTTTAAGAAATGTCTATAATGTTTACTGTCACTCTGAATTTGTATTTACTATTCAGAAGTGTTAGCAATGGAATCTGGCATATAGAGCACTGCACCAAAATGTAACAGACAATTTTATGGAAATCCAGTAATTAAATCAGATGTATTAAAAGTGTACATACAGAAAAGGTTATAATGATTACAGAAAAATCTTAACCCATTTGTATTACTAATTAGTTTCAAGTAGCATTCCAGCAAACTGTTGAGGTGCACTATGTTAATAAAAAAAATTTTTAAGTCTGCATTTAAAAATACTAGAACTTTCACATATTAAAAATAATGGTCTATATGAAATTTAGTTTATTTCTGGACAGAGAGGGGAAAATATATGGAGAGATGCTTCTTTCATATCCTCATCAATTGATCTCTGACATTCATTTTTTTTTTACTTAAATCTTTATAGGCTAAAAGACAATCTGAACTCTTTTCTCACTTTCCCTCCAAGGTGTGCTGAAACTTACAGCCTTGATAGTACTTCATTGAATCTGTTTGTTCCCTTCAGCTAAATAGTCATGATGCCTATTTTTGTGAACACTGACAGAATCGTTACAATCTAGTATACATGATTTGGTTAGCTGACACACAACTATCCTCCTACCCTAGTGAACTAGCTTTCAAGAACCATCTTTTTCTTTTTCTTTCTTTATAATATGTATGCTCTTGAGGCAATGACTTTTTAAATTTGTTTTCTAAGCTTTCTCCCAAGTCTTAATCTTATCATATCAAAGAAAAGGGATGACACTGTCCTTTTTTGACTCGAGGCTTTCTCAGTAAACACCCAGAAATTTATGATTCCATAATCAGTCAATGGGGGCTCAACTGTAGAGTGCCAAAACCTAATAAAATAACAGTGTCCAAATTTATACAGTGTTTGATAGTTTGCAAAGCATCTTTACAAAATTTATTTGATCATCACAAAAGCCTTTGAGGTGGGCAGGGCAGATATGATCCCCATATTATAAATGAGTAGAGTAAAATCATTAAGTTAGCTTGGCTGATGCAATCGCAGAGTTGGAATTAGAAGTCAGTTCTCAAATCCCTGCCTCTAATCCTCTCTTCCCTAACACACATAGCTCCTGTTGTATGTGGAGAACTGTATATCTCTCCTGTCTTACTTTTATATGTTTATACATTCTAGTGCCGAGAATAAGGATTCTCAGTGTTACTCAAATGAATTGGTAAATAAGATTTTATGTCTTCTGAAGTTAGTGATATATAAGGAATGAAAACCAATTCATCCTTCCCCAATATAATTAATGTTTCAAACAGCAAAACTAATGAGAATATTTATTTTCCAACTATAAATATTTAGTATAAGGTCTTGTTCTCTTAAGTTCCAGTTTTGCATTTACTTTCGGTACGATAAATCTATGTTATAAAAACTTCACATTACCGAGAAAATATATCCACTGAGTAATTTCAAGGAAGGAAGACTTCCATACAACTTTTAAGCTTTTGATACTTTAAATATTTAAACATTATCCACAACTGTATTACATATGTTATTCATCCCTGATACCTTATCATGAATGTTAGGTATTAATATTATGAAAACAATTATATTTGAGTAGAAATATTATAGAAAAATTATAAATTGAACACAAATCAGAAATCACTAATGGAGCACTGTACAGCTTTTTCATAGAAAGAGTAGTCCAGAGAGCATGCATAATGCAGTGATGCACCAGCTAACAACAGACCCATGGAAATCATTCCAACCAGGGTTGAACTAGACTCAAAAAAATTCCTCTGGTGAACAAAACCCAATAGTTTCCAGCCATCTTGTAAGTCCAGATAGGCATTGTTTGAAGCCAAGTGTTCATATTTAAATCTAAGACCAAGGAACAAACAGCTACCAAAAAAAAAATAATAATAATAATAATAAGTTTAATTTGGCTCTCCGTCCCCTAACTCAATGGGAGTTTATCAGGCCAAAAGATGGAGAAGTACACAATTATCCAGTGAATTGGTCTTCATCAGGAGAATCAATCTGGATAATTGAGGCTTTGTGATTCACTTCCACTTGAACTGTCCCGAGCTCATTCAATATAATATGTAATTATGCAACTCACTGCTTTAACTCCTAGTCAGGAATTCATTGCTAAATGTGCAGTAGGGGTGTGGGATTATATTAATATAAGATGATTATAGAGATCCTGAAAGTTAACTTCTTCGTGATCTTTTTTTTTTCTTTCCAAGCTTATGGTTTCACACTGTGTCTTGTCTGTCTCTATATTAAGGAAGAAACTCAAATGTTAATCAAGGACTTAAAATTGAATCAAACCATTCTCCCTACCAAGTATATCCAGCTTGATTTTATACCGCTTTGATGCATCTAATTAGTCATATTTCAAATATAGAAATGAAAAGATATTTTAATTCAATAGACATCATAGACCCTCAAAAACTGAGTTTAGAAATGATTTATTGACCTTGTGTATATATGTGGCTTTTATCACATTTACTTGGCATGTTCTTAAAAATTTCCCCCAAAATAGCCTAGCATTTTTCCTCAGGAAAAGAAGAAGCAAAGCAAAAGAGGAATAAAAGTCTAGTCTATTCGTTTTGAATGAGTCAGAAGTCAACACCCCACAATAAAGACTACTTTATGTTATTTCTCACTGGAACAGAAGGAAGTGTTCAGAAGATATTCCAATGAGAATCCCTCTCTGCAGGTTTCATGAAAACACTGTAAATTTTATTATTTCTTCAGGCTTTCTTCTATATATAAGTATTAAATATCTCAAAACTTGGACTTGAACCATTTAATTATTAAGGTCAGAAAATATTAGCTTTTATTATCATTGCTATTGGAATAAATTCTTTGAGGGTGTAATAAACTTTTAGAAGAATTTTAATTAATATAATTGAATCAATTACTTGTTTGAAATTCATTTTCTTGTTATGGTTCAATAAACATTGAACATATGATATACATTAGGCCCACTCATTGGTGTTCTGGATATAAAAATGAGTAAAATGTGGTCCCTCACCTCAAGGAATGAAAACACAAAACAACACACACACACACACACACACACACACTCACCTTTTCAATACAGTACAACAGTGTTTGTTTGCACAATGTACAACCAGAGGACATATGAGGGGCAATCACTCAGCTTGAGCTAAGTCTAGGGAGAGACTACAGAGTTTGCAAAGCCTCTTTAGACTAGATAAAGCTTGCAGCTTGTCCTGAACCACAAGTCAGTATTGTCCAACAAACAAGTGCACAGTTGGCACCTGCAAGCATCTGAAAATGAGTGCCTTCAATTTTGCACCCTGGCTACCTTCCCTGTCTCACCCTGCTACAGAGACTCAGAAAGAAGAAGACACTTTACATCACCATCTTGGGTCTTCTGCTTAAAGTAGATTTCACAGGAATTATAGAATTTGGTTAATTCCCAAATGACTTGTTTTATGTGTGATATGTTAGCTAAATTAATTAGAAAATAGAGACACATAATGCTGGGTTTCTTTTTGTTCCATTGGTGGTCTTAAATAGCCAGGGGTCCTATTCCCAATCAGATCTATGGAGACCCACTCATTCATCAGATTGTTAGAAAAAGGGACTTGTGTATGTTGTTCACTAGTCTCATAGAGGGAACTTCCAAAACTCAAAACTGGTAATTCCTAGAGAGACCACAGAATTGACCATGCAGATCACATTTTTGAGAACAAAAGAAAGCACTATTGACAATTGTGCTGCAACAACATTCAAGTACTTCTCCTAAATTTGGAGAATTATGAGAAACTCAACAGCATTTTTAAAAATGAAGGAAACTTCCTCCCCAAAATTACCACTCTAGGAGGCCTAGAACCAAAAGGAGATTTCCTTTTGCCCTGCCCTCAAAGTCAATGGCTCATATTTAAATCTAAGGCCAAGGAACAAACAGCCACCAAAATAAAATAAAATTAAATTAAATTAAAATAAAATAAAATAATAAAAAATAAAATAAAATAGAGTTCAATTTGGCTCTCCCTCCCCTACCTCAATGCAGCTTTATCAGAGCCAAAGGGATGGATAAGTGCACAATTACTGGTCTTTTTTTTTTTGCTTTGGCCTCAAACAGCATGGAATCTCAGCAGTGTCTGTCCATGTACTGTTTTCCAAGATAAGAAAGTCATGACCACAAAGTTGGATGCATTGTGATTGTCCCTACTAAACCACTCACACGAATCAACAAAAGATAGTCTGGGGGAATTAGCCCCACAGGCACAGACATACCTGAGTAGGTCATATAAAACCATGCTGTGGAGGGCTGCTTTTGCTCAAACTGTTGGAGAATATTGACTCTGAGCTATTCACTTCCTTCACAAAAATTTTTCTTTCATTTGTCACTCTAACCCATCTCAGCTGGGTCATTTCTTTTAAAAGATGTTCAAGTTCAGAAGATTATATAAGAAAGAAAACAAAGTGGGGTGGGGGGGGAACAAATTCAAAACAAAAATGAATTATTTGAAGTATCTCTTCTTTCTCTTCCTTCAGTATCTTGAGATATTTAAAGGGCAAAATGGGGTCAAAGATGAGTACACTGTAAAGAAAAGAAACAATTTACAATGTACTTTTAGAGTACTTCTTGTTACTTGCCTCTTTTTTACCCATTGACTACCTCTTTGATATCTGTCTTCAGTCTTCAATCACTCCCTCTTGACTGTTAACAAGGCAACTCCAGAGGACACAGAGAGCTCTAATATTGACTGAGTCATTTTCTTCCTTTATTTCCAGAAGAACATGGAAGTAATGTACCCATAGTTCCTCATAAGTCACTAGGATTTCTCTACTGCCTTCCAAAAAACTGTAGAGATGGTTTTACCCTGTGGTTGAGTTACTGCCCCAGGAAACCACATTTCACTATAGCCATTCGGCATTAATTCAGAACCTGAGATTTTTCACATACTGGGGAACTAAGAATTAATTAGGTATATTTTGTGTCATCAAAGTTTAATATAATCACTTCAGGGAATAAAATATCAAGATCAGGAGCTCCTATTTTCTGGACTTTCACTGTCACAACGCATGAAAATCCCATCACATAATGCATTAACTAGATACGGAAATAGGAGTCTAATAGTTCTCAACATTGCTCTAGGGAGACAATCTACCACAGACCAGATTATGGAAGCATAGTCACCATTTTGCTGTGCCAAATATCATTGGTTACCATCATTTTGCTGTGTGACAATCATCTCTGCTTACAAATTTTCATATGAATTGTCTCACAGCTACAGTATCTATGTTATTTATAACAACAGTACCCCATTAGGTGATTGTTTGGAAGGCACCTAGTAAAAAATGTTTCCTCCTCAAAATTCATTATGGAAAGTAACCCCAGAACTCAAGTTTGCAAAATCAGTTATGCTTAAATAATAATTTTTCCCTTTATTTCCTTTTAGTTTATATTAATGTTATTTAAAAAAATATAAGTAGTATGTCAGCAAAGCTCAAAAATGAAAAAAATATAAAAATACAGTAAGAGGATCCCCTGCCACCTTGTCCCCTGACCCAGTCCCCATCCTTTCAAATACACACAGCAACTACTGTCATTAGTTTTATATTTACCCTTCCAGCATTGCTGTATATTTATGCAAGGAATGCAAACATATATCCTTCATTATTCACTCTTTTTTAACCTAAATCATAGCAGAACAACTTCCCTTGCTTCTGAGGTTTATTAATTAGTTCTATAATTGTTTTCTCTTCAAATTCATGAATTGCTGATTTTCATCTTTCTCTATTCTCTCCTTTTAATTTTCCTCAGATTACTTTGCTATCCCCTTCCTTACTTTCTGTGTTGAAGACTGTGGCAGAGAGTATAAAATGTTCCCCAAATCCTGCCTCCTCTTCTTCCTAAGTACCCAGTTCAATTCTATACAGTTCCCAGGCTCCCCTGCAGGTAGGCATGCCCAATGGTGTGACTTCAAGCCAACGGAATATGAAAGAACATGAGATCTTCCTCTGGGTTAGGCTTTGAAGAAGAGTTTGCATCTCCTGCGCAGTCCTTTTCTATTTGCTGACTGCTGGCAGGTGATCATGGAGCTCGAAGAGATGAAAGAACCACAAAATTAAAGGAATCAGGGTGTCTGAATTACTGCATTTAGGAGAGCCCTTAATGACCAACAACATGTACCTTGGTCTATTACACGAGGAAGAAATAAACTTTGTAGTTATTTAATTCATTTTACATTTTGTGTGTGTTACTATAGTAACATATAGTATGTTTAGCTCTTCTGATATTTAGAAAGTATGGTAGTTTTGATGGAGTGGTTATCATTGTAATTATTTACAATTTATGCATACATACACAAGTGCTCCATTTTGCACATAGTATTTGTATTATGGGCAATGAAGAAATTAGCATTTTCTTTCTTTTTTCTCTTCTATCACGTAATTCTCAATAGTACAATGTACTTTCCTTCAGCTATTACATATGCTTTATTCTTCTCTTATCCCATTTTACAGAATGGAAGAAGCCCATTTTTTCACGTTAATGTGTCTAAAGTTGAAATGCACCTTACAATCAAGGATAAGTTACAACTATAATTGGAGGTGTATTTTTTCTTACTCAGTGGCAGATCTCAAAATAGAGCATTTCACAATTAAGAGCGCCTTAGATATGATTTGAACTATATGAGATTTCTGATATTCAATTGTTTGGGGATTATAAAATGCTAATTCCATATAGTTCAACCTAATACATTTTCCAGCTTTCAATAAAAGTTTGACTCTCAGTTATTACAAATGAAGCCATTATCAAACACAGTTCCCCCACTGTCTTCACCCTTCCTCTCCCAATGCTTTTAAGTGTAATCATTCTTCCTCTGTGATAACAAATGAGATTTATATTCTATACCATCCTTCTCATCCCTGCATTTATTATAATCTTTGTTCTAGAGTCAAATATATTCAGTGCTCACTTCCAGTCTTTTTGCTGAAATTGCCCCAGATGACTCTTGACTGACCTGCCAGACAATTCTGCCACTATTCCCCCCTCTGTTGTCCCAGACACAGATCCCCTGCTTCCTGCAAGCACTGCATCTCTCTGTGTAGGCCCACCTCTCTCCTCTGGGGACAGACTGAGCCCAGAAAGCGTTCTGCCTCCAGCCCTGCTCACCCTAGGTTCAGTAACATTGTTAAAGCAAAGAATAAAGCTTTCCCCACTTCAAGAAGTTTATATCTGCTTCCATTTTCTGAAACCTGCTTTCCCTGGTCCTCTCCCCACTCCAGGGAGTCAGCAGGGGAGGGGGGGGTTGCTTCTTCCCTTTCATCCCTCCTTCACAGCTTCCATCACATCTCAGGTGCTTGTGGCAGTTCCTCTGTATATTCTGGAGTACGTGTGTTATTTCTGTCTCCTGGTTTAATTGAAGATGAAATTGGCAGGGCTGTGTTTCTTTGTTTTCCATTCTTCTTATTGCTCTGTTTACGATTTGCAGGAGAAGGGTGAAAATGCTGACTTCTGCAGCCACGTTTGCACAAGAAGCCAACTTTATTTATTTCAGAGCAGTTCTCTATCTGCAGATGTGATGATCCAAATGTAAAAGAAAGCTTTATGATTTAGAAGTACTGAATCCACTTGACCATAATAAATGTAGTTTGAAACAGCAATTCACTTCTAATCAATTTCAAATCTTCATACGTTAACAGATAATTCTGTGGGATATGAACGCGTATAACTTGATGTAACATTTGGAAATGAAAATAGTTGGTTATTTCCCTTGGACTTACTTAGTGCTTAAGTAAGCAAATCCAAGATGCTGTTACTTTAAAAAAAAAAGGCATAAAAAAGGCATGTGTATTTCCTCAAATGTTCAATAAGTCTCTAAATTGAAATGCCACCTTAGGTCGTGAAAAAGAGGGTGCATGCACACCTGCTTTTACTGATTTCTTTCTTTAATCCATCATTTAACACCTGAAACAATACACTTGCAGTTGATGTAAAGGACATTATCTGTACATTTGCTTTCTTCAATTGCTAATACTCAACTTGAGTATTCTGAGAAAGAATATACTCACTTCACTATTAAATATGAATCAATATCATTCAAGATTAAGAGCATATCAGTCAATGCAGAAATAAAATCCTCAAAAACTCTCCACAGCATTAATCTTTCCATTGTCTAATATATTCCTGGGAAATGATCCATGAACAGTAAAATCAAAATAAAACACACATATTTGAGAGATCCAGATTGCAAAAATTAGTTTTATACAATTCTATAAGCAAAGGATGATTTTGCCTAGTAGAATATAGAATTATTGGCTCATTCTTCAAACCCATGGTCTAAACTATTAAAATGTTCCTTGTTGTTATGTTTTCATAATTTACTGCCATTGCTTAACTATGTGATATTTATACTGGTAATACACTCTACATTCTAGGAGAAATTCCCAACACTCCCAAAAACAGATTAAAATAAATACACCGGTGTGTGGGCGTTTCTTCTCAGAAGCTAGTTTTTGTTGCCTTTGGCAGAATAATGCAGCTACTTGACCAAAGGATAGTTATCATTTCAAGAAAGCAAAGACCTTCAGGAGGAGTACATAAAGATTAGTGAGGAAAGAAGGTTCACCTGAACAGTGAGGAGAATTTGTAAAATTAATTCACGGATGATAAAAGTCACATTCAAACTGACTGCATATTCTATTTCTGCTTCTAGCCCAGAGATGGCCAAGAAGTGGTTTGCATGATACCAATTCCCATTTTCATGGTCCTGGCAGACATTCTGATTGATGACAGTCTTCCTATGCAGCCTCAGAACCTTTTTCATCATGGCATTGCAACCAGCCGCCTCCAAGCAATCAGACTGAGTGCACTTGGAACCTATTCACCAATCCCATAGTATAGCACTACCCGCATTTTTCTTAAACTAACCAAGTCACACCCTCCCTATATTTTGCAAAACATACTATATAGAGCCACATAAGACTTTAGGTTTAAGAACTTTAAAATAAATGATGAGCCTTGGAAACTCTAGCCCTCGAGCTCTGAAGTCTGGGGGTTGACTTCAGTTCACCAAAACGACTGTCAGATACAAGACAGACTGCAGGGCATTTTGTCTTAGAGTTCTGCCAAGAATTCAGATAGGGTCTGGGACCTTAAAAGGGAGAAAGATAGGGAAGGAAGCAACTCTGTTTAAGTCACACCTATCAATTTCATCCCTGCAGCATCTATGGATTCTTGCAGCCAGGGGCTATCCCTGTTGCAGTGGCTCTGGGAGTAGAACACCTCCAGAGAGATTTGACATTCCAAGACCAAGTGCACTGTGGAAAGTGTGCACTGGTAATGAAGTAGAAAAAAACTTGGCTCAGCATACTTGGATTCAACCCCTTCTGCTACTATGTGTGAGTTTTAATAACTTAAAACTTTTCTCACTTTGAGTCTTCTCATGTATACATGGGTGATTAAATCTTCCTTAGACCCTTTATGTAAGAATTAAATGAAATAATACACATCAAATGTCTGGTGAATAACAGACCCTCAATACATCTTAGTTTTCTCTCAGTTTCATCTTGGTTCCAAAGTCAGGAGCAATCACAACTTTCCATTATGTTTCCACTCATGAATTTTAGAACTAGCTCTCTTTAAAAAAGTGACCAAATAACATAATAATGACAAAAAATAATACTTAGTTCCTACTGAGCATTTAACTATGTGCCGGGGGGGAGGGGACACATATTTAATGCTCACAATAACCCCAAAAGCTGAGTGAAGCATTATCTTCATTTTACAGACAAGGACGAAAAAGAGACAGAAAAGAGGGAAAAAAAAGTCCCATGATCTTAGGACTTGTAAGCAGCAAAGTCATCATTTGAATCCAGAAAATCTGTCTCTTCAACTTTAATCACTATAATTCTTAATCACTACACATAGCCAGTTTCACTCCTAATTTCCCCGACTAAAAAGCTTTCATTTCATTGTTTCTATAAATGTCCTGATTTTATTTGGAAGAATAATTAATGATGTAAAAATCTGTAGTCTCTGTAAAGGAAAAGATTTCCCCTCTGACTATGACTATTGCTGTTAGAATATAACCAAGGCAGATAGGAAGATCTGCACCAGAATGTATTACCAGAGAACAGGGTCATTCTGCTTCCAGAACCAAGGCAGGCGTTGCAGAAGGCCAACTAGTTTGAGCTGAAAGTCAGAATTAATTTTGCTTTACATCTCATGGCCAAAAACATTTATTTGAAGTGGAAAAAGGGATAAGGTTGATTATAAAAATCTGTCCTGTATTTGGATCAAAGATTGATCAACCTCAGGCTTACAAAAAATAAACTCCTTGTCATAGTTCAGTGGCATGTAGGTTGTGTGTTTCTGCTTTCTCTCCAGTTATAGCTAGTGAAAGACAAAGACAAAACTTTCCCTAAGAGTCACTGAAAACACAATATCACAACCACATGAGCCTTTTTTCTATCCTTCTTTCTCTACAATACTAACAAGAGTATGGTCCTCACAAAGCCCAAACAGTTGGATTCTCTCTGTGTTTTATTCTTAGTGAAAAGAAATGTAAAAGTAAGTTCTCCAAGTGTTTTAAGACTTCTTCCATAAATCTGGAAAAGGATTTTTTATGGAATTCTACCCATGCTTCTCTACTTGCAATACCTCAAATTATAGTGAGACTCTTTCATAATCCTGTTTTTCCATTTCCTGAAATAAATGGCCTGAACTTTGTTTGCTTGTCTATGGATTTTGTTTTAAAGCTAGTCACAACTTGCTTATAGGACAGCACCGAAAAAAAAGGGAGAAAAAAAAAAGACACATTTCTCTGTTACTATACAAATAATAAGACACAGCTGAGTTTACCAGAAACAGGTTCTACTACATTTAATATTCTGAATGTAAATTTGAGCCTTGCAGTAACTACATATTGTCACTCCCATTTCATGCAGTATTGTACCTTACCCAGCCTCTCCGGCATGAAAGATCTCATGGTCTACTGTACCTGAACCTATTGTTCATTTGTTTTTCGTTTTTCTTGAAAGGCAAACATTGTTGAACATCACAGTGCCTTCAGATGTTGAGACACTTGTTACATTCTGATGTTTGGACATGAACTATCTGTAGAAATCTATTTTTTTTTTCATTGCACAGGGAATAAATCAGGCCTTTCAGAAAATTATTGTTCTAGCTGTTCTAACCCCTTCAGAGCCGACTCACTTCATACAGTAGTTAATCCCTCTTAATAATTCTACTCAGGCTTTCACTGCTGCTGCTCCAACACTATTAATATAATCAATAGCTGAATGGACCAAAAATTCAATCTTTTAATGGATCTCTGGTTGAGTTCATTTAGGTTACTAGGTTTCCACTCCTGCTGGCAGCCAGCATGATTTTGTATCTTTCTATTGTCATAAGAATAAGCGTTTCCACTTGGCTACTATCCTATGTCAAGGCATGTCATACCAGGAGCCAGTTCAGCTGTGTTTTCTAGAATTATGCAAAGAAGTTTGATATTAGCTATGGTCAAAGGGACCCAGAAAAATGCTGGTGAAGAACATATTGTTTTCTTCCTGCAGACAGAGATATCCTAAGAAACCACCCTTCTCCTCCAGGCCTATACAACGTCTCCTTCAGTGTAACCCTTACAGAAAGAACATATATGTATAAAGTAGAGGGACGAGAAAGACTTGCAGCCTCAGTCCCGTCCCGCGTAACCCTTAACGCTGGACAGCAGACGTCTGCTGCTGTATTTGGCATTTAAGACTAGCCGGAATAGAGCTATGTCGCATATTACTAGTCACGTACATAAGCAAATTCAAACTGAAGGTTCATAACTACTTTTTATTTGGTCATTAAATTGTATGTTTTCAAAGGAAACTTCATGCCCATGAAATGGCAGTTTCACTCCCTTATTCCTCAGACTGTTCTCTGTAAGCAATTTGACCTAAAGAGAAAGGAGTCAATTAAATGGCAACTTTTAACCTCTAGAGTCAGCCTCTGACCTATTTGCTAAGATATCTCACAAGGGTTCCACTGTCGTCTTGTGAAAACCTTCTTTCATAAGGCATAGAGGAAATAAAATAGGCATGCGTGTGCGCCCCCCGTTGAACCCTGGCTGCCTAACAGACAATCCACAGCCTTGAACCCTGCCTCAAAACCCCTCACTAAATGTTCCTGTCAGCACCTGACTTGACCTGCGACCTCTGCCTCTGACAACAGGGTGACCGACAGGCTCTTCCTCTCATACCGTCCAAAGATTAAGATCCTTCCACCTTCCCAGATATACGCAAAAAGGACAAGGGGGACTCAGAACAGCCCTGTCAGAAAGAAAAGTTTTCTCCTTAAATAAATCAATGGTTCTCAACTAGAGGTATTTTTGCTCCTCCCTCAATAACCCCCTCCCCCAAGAAGGCATTTGGCAGTATCTGGAGACATTTTTGGTTGTCATAACTAGGGTAGGTGTGTCACTGGTATCTAACGGCATATGAGTTAGTGATGCTCATAAACATCCTGCAATGCACAGGACAGCACACAATTAAGAATTATCCAGCCAATATGTCAGTAGTGCCAGGGTTGAGAAATGCTTACAGTAGAGCTTGCCCAGTACATGTAATCACCTGTGCCAGGCACTGGAAAGTGTAGGATTAACCTGAGACAAAACTGGAGCTGTCCCATGTCAATGTTTTTAGCAACTGCAGGGTCATGCGGTAAACTCATTCCACAGATACCCAGCCAACATTGTTCTGAACTTCTTCCACAAGAACCCAAGAAAAAGCATATTTTATCCTATGGCTCATTTTCTCAGGACTCATTTTTCCTATAGATAGCTAAAAAATCTAATCTTTTAAGTACATTTATATCATTACATTAAACTGTATTTATAAAATTGTGAGATTTTTATGGATAAAGGCTAAAGACAAAGTTAGTTTAGATATATATTCAGATGTTTACTACTCAGTTTAATTCACACACACACACATGCACATCTTTCTACACAAATAATCCATGCTTATCATATGCCCTTAAGCATGTCAAATTCTGATTTTAGGGGGAAAAAGTAAGATACTTCTCTTTCTAATGGTTTAAATAAAATATACTCCCAAAGTTGCCATTTCTTAATTTCTTAGTGAAAATCCCAACAACTCTGCTTAGGCCTCTTAGCCTACCAAAGAATCTTGATAAATTATCAGTGACCAAGAGAACTGTTATATATTTGCTCTCAAGTGAAAGTATATTTCATTTACTGATTTCAGATAAGCCAACCTGAACCAAGAAAAATAAAGACCATTCTCTTAATGCATATCCTGCAGGGCCTTCCCTGACAATCTCTTCCACACTTAGCCTTCAGTGCCACCTAAATTCCTCTAACCTCCAAATGTAAACCCTCTGGCCAGGCCATTTCCCTGACATCCAAAACAATCAACATATTGTCAACTCAACCTCATCTTAAATCAGTCTGGACTCAACAAATCCAAAGCTAAATGCATGGTCTCTGCACTCTCTTCCTGCTTATCCACAGGGAAAAAAGATACTATCCATTTGGCATGTCTTACAGTTGCTCCTATCTCAATGAATTAATTACCCATTTGTTTAGCTGTATAAACCAAACACCTAGAAACCAGTCCTTGGGATTTCCCTCTTCCTCTCTCCAAATACCAAATCTTTGTCAACAACAGGGTGACCGACAGGCTCTTCTATAAATTCTATAAATTCTCCTCTCAAGGTCAATCTGTTTCATATTCCACCCCTTCTCATTGTCTCACATGACACTACCCAAGCACCATCTTCTCTCTTGACTACGCTGGTTTCCCCAGTCCACTCTAGCTTCCCATGGCTCTTAGAGAAAGACCACAGTCCTGTCTACCTCTCCAACCTTGCCAGGTGCCACACTTCCTCGCTTTTTGGGCACCAACAGTTCAGGCTGGATTTTTTTCTTCTCAAACTGACCATGCTATCCCCTACCATATGGACATTATATGTGATGCTGCTTCTCTTGATGCTTGTTCTTCTCCTCTACCCAATCCTTTAGTGATTCATATCCATGATTCGCACTCAACTGAAATGTCCTTTTTTTATGCAAGGCTTCCATGACTCTTGCCCACCACTCACCCTTAATACCCACAAATTAGCTTAGGTTACTAATAACATGTTCTTAAAAAAACTTCTGCTTTTTTCATATAATTTTATTACAAAAGATCAATTACTCTTTGATTGAAGTTTGGTTTCTCACACTAGACCCCAATCTCCACACTCTTTCCTTTGTTCTAGTTGCACAGTACATATCAATAACTATTCGTTGAAAAATACAAAGGTACATAATATAGGCATAACACACTTATATCACAAAGTTAAATATGTTTGTGAAAAAATATAAATGCAAGCTCAAAAATCCCATTCATTCTTTTTCTCCCTAAAGATTCCACTTTAGTTTTCATGTTACACAGCTGAATGGCATCATTTATTCATGGGATATTATAACTCAGGGGTTCAAAAATCAGAATACATAAGCTGTGGATGTTTACAAACAATTTTAGAATTATACTAAAAATTTTGTGTAATGTGCATTTTCCTGTAAATAGAGTTAGTAGTGCTTAACATTTTAACATTTACTGTTGAACATTTTAACATTTACTATTGTCAAAGTATATATGTGGCTGATGTTAATGATAGATATTGTCTCTTTAAAATATGTTCCTGAAATTATTTGAAAAATATAAACACTTGGTTTATTAAAAAGGGGCACCACAGATTAGCAGAATAAGATGGTCTTTTCAGCAAATCATGTAAAGTAAACAAGATATTATGTATATTGTATATATAAGTGTGTATCATAAAAAGTCAAAAGTAAATCTTAACGATATCTAAAAATCAACTCAGGTGAATTATAAACCTCAATCTGAAAGATAGCAAAATTCTATATGATAAACATAGAAGAATATCTTCACAACTTTGAGACAGTCAAAATTTTTTAAATAGAACATAAAAAGTATTAAACAAAAATAGAAAGACTGATAAATCAGACTATATTGAAAGTAAGAACTTCCTTTTACCAAAAGAGCATATCAAGAGTCAAAAAACAAATTAGAGAGTAAGAAATATGTATAATACACTTAGCTCACAAAGGATTTATATGCAGAATATACAAAGAACTTCTAAAATGTCAACGAGAAAAAGACAGAAACCCCCATTTAAAAAATGAACAAAGGACTTGGGGAAGCACTTCACAAAAGAAGATATCCAAATGCAATGAATACATGCAAAGACATTCAACCTCATTAGCCATCAGAGAAATGTTCATAAAACTACAATGACGTTTCACAACCACAAGAAAAAATCCAGAAAGACCACAAATATATGGAGGTTAATTAACATGTCACTAAACAATGAATGGGTCAACCAAGAAATAAAAAAAGAAATTAAAAAGTACATGAAACAAATGAAAATGAAAACACAATGGTTCAAAACCTTTGGAATGCAGCAAAAGCAATTCTAAGAGGGAAGTTTATAGCAATACAGGCCTACTTCAAGAAGCAAGAAAAATCTCAAATAACACACTAACCACAAAGGAGCTAGAAAAAGAACAAACAAAACCTAAAACCAGCAGAAGGAAGGAAATAGTAAAGATTAGAGCAGAAATAAATACCACAGAAATCAAAAACAAAACAAAACAAAACAAACAAACAAACAAACAAACAGATCAATGATACCTGGAGATGGCTCTTCGAAAAACTCAATAAAACTGATAAGTCTCCAGCCAGACTTAGCAAGAAAAAAAGAGAAAGGACTCAAAAAAAATAAAATTACAATGAGAGAGGAGAAATAACAACCAATACCACAGAAATGATAAACGAATATTATGAGAAACTGTATGACAACAAATTGGAAAACCTAGAAGAAATGGATAAATTCCTAGAAACATATAAGCTACCAAAACTGAAACAAGAAGAAATAGAAAATTTCAACAGACTGACTCCAGCAAAGAAACTGACACAGTAATCAAAAAACTCCCAACAAACAAAAGTCCAGGTCCAGATGGCTTCACAGGGGAATTCTACCAAACATTTAGAGAAGAGTTAATACCTATTCTTCTCAAACTAGTCCAAAAAATATATAAGGAAGGAAAATTCATTCTATAAGGCTAGCATTACCCTGATACCAAAACCAGATAAAGACATCACCAAAAAAAAACAGAGAGAGAGAACTATGAGCCAATATCTCTGATGAACATAGATGCAAAAATCCTCAACAAAATACTAGAAAAACCAAATCGAACAATATATTAAAAAGTCATTCACCATGATCAAATGGGCTTTATTCTTGGGTTGCAAGGGTGGTCCAATATTCACAAATCAATCAATGTGATAAATCACATCAGTAAGAAAGAGTAAGAACCATATGTTCATTTTAATAGATGCAGAGAAAGCATTTGACAAAGTACAACATCCAGTCATGATAAAACCCTCAACAAAGTAAGTTTAGAAGGAACAGACCTCAAGATATCTCAACATATCTTTCTGGATATCTCTCCTGAGGCAAGGGAAACAAAAGCAAAAATAAACTATTGGGACTATATCAAGATAAAAAGCTTCTGTATAGGGAAGGAAACAAATCAATAAAACTGAAAGACAACCTAAGGAATGGGAGAAGATATTTTTAAATGACATATCTGATAAAGGATTAGTATCCAAAATATATAAAGAACTGACAAAACTCGACACCCCCCAAAAAAATTGTTCAGTTAAAAAATGGGCAGAAGATATAAATAGACATTTTTCCAAAGAATACATACAGATGGTCAAAAGATACATGAAAAGATGCTTAACATCACTTATCATCAGGTAAATGCAAATCAAAACATGAGTGAGGTTATCACCTCACACCTGTCATAATAGCTAAAACCAACAACCCAAGAAACAACAGGTGTTGGCAAGGATATGAAGAAAGGGAAACCCTCTTGCACTATTGGTGGGAATGCAAACTGGTGCAGCCACCGTGAAAAACAGTATGGAGTTTCCTCAAAAAGTTAAAAATAGAACTACCCTACCATGCAGTAATCTCACTACTGAGTCTTTGTCCAAAGAATACAAAAACACTAATTCAGAAGGATATATGCACTCCTGTTTATAGCAGTATTATCTGCTACAGCCAAACCATGGAAAGAGCCCAAATTTCCATCACTAATGAATGGATAATGAAGAGGTGGTTGATATACACAATGGAATATTATTCAGCCATAAAAAAGAATGAAATCGCACCATTTGCAACAACATGGATGGAGCTGGAGAGTATACTGTAAGTGAAATGAGTCAGTCAGAGAAAGAGAAATACCATATGATTTCACTCAGATGTGGAATTTAGAAACAAAACAAACGAGCAAGTGGGGGAAAAAAAGAGCAAGACAAAGCAAGAAACAGACTCTTAACTGTAGAGAATAAACTGGTGGTTACCAGAGGGGAGGTGGGTGGGAGGATGGGTGAATTAGGTGATGGGGATTAAGGAGTGCCTGCGTCATGATGAGCACCAGGTGTGGTACGGAAGTGTTGAATGACTATATGGTACACCTGAACCTAATATAACACTGTATGTTAACTAGAATTAAAATAAAAACTTTAAAAAAAATAAAACATAAGATAAAATAAAAGCACAATGACATTTCAGTATACTTCCACTTAAGTGGACAAAATTAAAAACACTTACTGAGTATTGGTGAGGAATTCCCAACTTAAATACTAATGTACACTTCAACATTGCTGATAGAAGTTCAAATTAGTATAATGACTTTGAAATCTCTTTGGCAATGTCTTCTAAATTGTGTCCTATGAGACAACATTTTTATTCCTGGTATATACCCAGAAGAGTACCTACATGTCCTAAAAACATGAACATGGATGCTTATAGCATCATTGTTCATAGTAACCGAAAACTGAAATTTCCCATCAACAGTAAGATAGGTAAATTATGGTATCTCTATAAAATCTCTGAAATAATCTTTAAAGTATGAAATATCTATAAAATGGAAACATATACATCAATTTAAAAGAAATAACTACTGCTACATTCAACAATATGGATTAATCTCATGAAGGAAATATGAGTAAAAGAGGCCAGACACAAAAAAAGCACATAGTGTATGATTCCACTTATATAAAATTCAAAAATAGAGCAAACTTATCTATGATTTCAGAATCCAGGACTGTGTTTATCTGTGGGGGGAAGGGAGCATGACCGGGAAGTTAAAAGAGAGGTGAGATTGCAATGCTTATAATATTCTACTTATTAATCTGGATGATAGTTTCATGGATGCAGTCATTCACTTTGAGAAACTTAACTAACAGGTATATTTAATATTTGTGAACTTCTCTTTATGTATGTTATATTTACATGAATAAATTTAGTTTTTAAAAGTGAGCTTATTTAAGTGAAAATATCTGTATTAGTGGAATAAATATATGGTATGGTCTTATATGGGGTTGGCTATCATTTTTTTACTTGAATCACAAAAAATGGCAGTCAATTATTAACCACTGCAGAAAGTATCTGAATCAGAAAACCCTTTCTCTTGTCCTAGATACATAGATCTAAAACCAGAGCCATCTGTTTTAAAAAACAAACAAATAGGAAAATCTTCAGGAAGTGGACTTTCTTCACTTGATTTATTCTAGTTGTTCCATATACAAGTCTGTCACTGGATAATCATTGAGTTTAAAAACAATCGTTGAATTATATTTTTTTCAGTTTAAGAGGGAATAATTATCTCCAACAGAAGCTGAGAACTAATTATCTAATGAAAATATATACTCATATATAGGAGAATATAAAACTAAATATAAGTCATATAAATTTACATAGAAGTATGTAGACTGACGTCCTTATGATACTGATATAAACATTAAGGTATCTCCATTGTAACTAGGTAGATATCAAGAGGTTCTTGCGTCACAGGTTCTCTCAAATTGGGATGCTTAGAGAACTTGCCTCTCTTTTCTCATCTCCGCCCTGGTGTTGCATCTGTCACCAAGAGAAGGTGATAAATATATACGAGTAACTACCATTATGACTGTGAAGTGGATATGAATTCTCAGCTGCTAGAATTTCATTCATTGATTCATTCAGAGAAATACTTATTAAACACCTACCATGTGCCAGGCACTGAGTTAGCTGCATGATCCATGTCTTCCAAGAGCTTGCATTCTAGAAACCAAAAAGAAGATAGAGACAGAGAAGAGAGCAACCAAGTAAATAAAATAAAAAAAATAAATAAAAAAACACAGTGTTATAAGTCCTATAGTAGACATGAATGAAGAAATGAAATACAGAAATATTTTTAAAAAGGCTAGTTTCAGCTGAGGTGTTCAAATCCTCCTTGAGGCAGATGATGTTTAAAGGTGAGAGCTGAAGAGTAAGAGGTAGAAGTGAGTGCTGAGCAACACTACAGTACCTGATACTAACAGCTAAGTCTTATTGAACACTTGGGATTTTCTGGACGCTCTTCTAAATATTTTACAACCAATTTTCAGGACAACTCTCTGACACTGACACTATTATTTTCTTCATTTTCCATATGGATGAGGAAATGAATGTAACCACAGAGAGCTTAAGTGATTTGTGCCCTAAGCCACCCAGCTGGCAAGTGGTACGATCAGAAGGCAAAACCTGGCTGCAAAGTAAGGGCATATAAGCATCACATTATATTCCCTCTATGTCAAGGAGGCCATGATATTGGAAAGAAGCTGATGTGTTTTAAGAAATCCTGATGATCTATATAGGGGGAACAGAGTCAAAACTTAACACTAGACAAATAAATTGAGACCAGATTTTGGATGGTTTTATAGACTGGGCAACAAATTTGGACTTTTTCTAAGGGTACTGGGATATCACTGGGGGATTTTACTTCTGTATTTTTAATTCCAGTGTAGTTACCATACAGTGTTATATTAGTTTCAGGTGTACAACATAGTGATTCAACAGCTCCATATATTACTCAGTGCTCATCAAGATAAGTGTGCTCTCAATCCCTTTCACCTACTTCACGCATTCGCCCCACCCAACTCATTGGGAGATTTTAAATGATATGTTATAGTTTTATAATTTATGCTTTAAAAATCTCATTCTTCATGCTGCCGTGTGGAGAATAGACTTAGAGGGGAAAGAGAAGGAAGAGAGGCCAAGTGGGGAAAATGGCTAGAATCCAGAAGACAGATGAAGGTGGCCCCAACAAGATGGAAACAGATGAAAAACTGAAAGAAATCGATGATTTCAAGGTATATTCTGAAAGTAGAATTCACAGGATTTGATGACAAGTTAAAAGAATAGGAGGAAAGAAGAGTCCATAATGACGTATAGGAATCTAGTTTGAGTAGGAGGGTAAATAGTTTCCATTTACTGGAGTAGAAAGACAAGGATAATTATGTTTCTTACTTACCATGTTCTGGGGATTGGAGTGGACCTTAGGATCCGAAGACACAGGGTGAGCAAAAAGCAAACCTTGTTCACAAGAGCTAAGAGTTTGGAGGGGGAAAGAAAAAAATCGTCCATTATGGGAAATTTAATTTCATATCAGAATCATAATGTAAAACTGGATGCAGCAAATGACAAGCTAAAAAATGTGTTATGGCATGCCTTTAATTTGATATTTGGGCCCATCCCTTGAGACTTTCAAATCAGTTGTCAGGCATCTGAAGTAGGACCATTTGTATGGCTATTTTGAACAATGAGGTAAATTATGCTAACGGTGTGCCCACTTTATTCTAAATAATTACAGTCTTTTGGACAGAGGTATTGCTCTATACATAATTACGGGATTTTAGAACATGCATTTTCTTGATAGCTAAAAATACATGCACACAAATCTGTATCTTTGCATACCCTGATTTACGTAAACTTCTAGAACAAAGAAAGATTAAAGCACATCAATAAATGAAAAACTTTTATTGCATGGAATAGGTATTTTTGAAAGTATTATCCAAATACCTATCATTTGTATAAACTACATCTTATAAATTATCTTTACAGTTTTTCAAATATGCTTGCATTTACATTCTAAATAACAATCGTAATGAATTATGTTTCTTTTAAGAAAAGTACATCTGTTCTAAGGCATTAACAGTCATAGCTAAATTCTTAATCAATTACAAACATTATTTCTTCCATCACTGATCTAAAATTAGCCCCCCTTTCAGAACAATGAAGAAACAAGCTTTAGCCACCTAGGCAGTAAGACAGCAAAGTAGCGAGGCTGGCTATTTCTACAAAGAAAAATAATAGAGCAATTTCTGAAAGTGTAAGATAACTGTAAACAACAGGAAAACAGAAAAACAAATTGTAGTATATCCATACAATGGAATAATAATCAACAATAAAAAGGAGCAAACTACCAATAAAGACCATATTTCTACTGCTACATGGATGAATCTCAAGAACATTGGGAGAGTACCTATGGTGTGATTCCATTTTTATAAAGTTCTAGTCAGATAGAACAAATCTACAAGTGGTTGCACCTCACTACAGGATTAATAGAAAGGTCATGAGAAAATTTCCTGAAACGGTGTAACATTCTCTACCTTTTATACAAGTGTATGCAATTATCAAACTCAACAAATTGGAACACTTAAAATCTATACATTTTATTGTGTATAAATTATTCATAGTTTTTAAAGCAATCAAAAGTTACTTTTTTAGTAACCAAAAAAGAATGTTTGGGACAGGCTGATAATAGGCAAAATAGTCCAAACTTATTAAAATTCCTCTTTAGAATTTCTAAATAACTATATCTTCGGATATTCTCTTGTTGTATTATTATTATCGTTTTAAAATTAAAAAGAACAAGAATTACTGAATATCCAATAGATATCACATCACGTTTTAGCCTTTCTATTGATGGAGGTATTTAATGTTCTTTTTCAGAGAGATCAACTAACACTTTGATATTTCTTCTAGGGATGCAAGATTCCCTCACTTGAAAAAAAAAAAACATCCTGCATCAACAATTTTGGAAATAATGAAAGCCCCTGTTTCTCATTCTGACTTTTTCAATTCTTTTCATGGAACACTTAACTCAATTAAAGTTGTTGACATGCCACAGTCCAATTTTTAATGTCATGATGCAGAGATTGACCTCTTTTACTCCAGGGTGTTCTTTTATTAATCATGTTTATACGGTACATGTTGGCTCAACTCAGAATGACAGGTCCCTTGTCGTGATTGGCTGTTAATTAAGTGATTTTACCAGAAACATCCCCTCAATATGGCAGGACATGGAACACTGAAACAAAATTAAGATTTAATGTTTTGAAATTCAGATGTGCTATGTTCATTAAAAATTCAATAATAGTGAGCCCCCTTATTAAGTTATTACCCATTGGATATGAGATTAACATGAAAGAGATAAAGGCAGCTGCATGCTCTCATCTGACAAGGGTCCTGTCTGAATGGAGAGTTCCAGAACAACATTATTTCCCATGGAAGTACCTCTCAAATTAGAGGCAGAAGGCCATCAGTAAGTAGTACCCAGATAAAATTGCCAGTTCAATTTCACTTAAAATATCTTCAAGGAATTTGCACGAGTGTTTTATTTAAAAAAAAAGAGAGAGCGAGATGCATACAGTGTGGTATATCCAGGAGGGTTATTATAATTTTTTCATCTATAAAGACATTAGCACACCATGAATGCAGATTGACCTTTTGCCCCGTACCAATTTGCTCTTCTTCTCACCAGGACAGCAAGTCAATTGCACAAGTCCCCTGATGAGAAGAGCAGACTTTAGTATGCCTGATATATGCTGTTTAAGTTATAGGTTGTAGAGCTCTGAGAAAAAGCTGGAAAATGGAGTTGGAGCTATATAAGAGATAAAAAGTAGGATCGCTGTCATAGTCCAGTTGACTTGGTAAATAATGCTGGACTCCCTGGGGGGATGTATTGTTATCGCCAAATTTACATTTTAAAAAATCTCTAGAATTTGCTTGCTTGTGAAGCTTTAACCTGGAACATAAATCCTACCCAATTATAACACGTGAAAAAGTGGTTGTTAGCTAAACAGTAGATCTCATTACACAAAACATGGTACTTCATCTTTGTATTACTATCATTGTTTTCCCCAACTGTGTTCGATTTAAAACTTGCTTTATTTTTTTAAGGCAAAGACCTAGTCTCCATGATATAAGCACTCATTATTTCTACATAATACTGCTGATGTGTGTGAAAATAAAAAGAAATCCATGGTAGGCAACCAAAGAAAGTAAACCTGTAAACTAACATCTTTTCCTTCCAAATATGCTTCTATCACCTCACTGAACTGGATTAAAAAACAAAAAAAACTCACCTTATCCTTTATTTCAGGTCTAGTTCATTAGTCTGTTGTCATGTTGATACAGTGTATTATGTTACAGATTATTATTTGTGCATGGAATAGCAATCTCACTGATTATAGAGCAAAAGCTCATTTTGGGGGCTGGGTCAAAATGAATGTCATGATAAAGAAAAAATCCTTTTTCCTGATTATTTGAAGGACTGTCCAAAAATACTACAAGGATACTACAAGAAAAGAAACTTAAGAATACATCAACTATCTTCCAGGAATGAATTTAAGTATGAGAAGAAAATAAATTTATTTCACAGAAGGAGAAGAAAATCTTAGTAAATGCCACCCACAGAGGGAATCTATTCTGTTCCAAGGACCATGTATGAAGTATATACAGAGAGAGAGAAGTTTTAGTCTTTACCTTTGAGAAACTCTGATGCTAGTTACAAAGATACAATACACAGCTTTAAACATTAGAAAAACTTGGAGAGACACTTAGAGTGGGAGAAACCATATGGTAAAAAGCATAACTACATGTCTTTATTAGAAAAATACAGACTGAGGAAAAGACTGCTATCTCCTCCTGTAGACATCAGAGGAATGATACTTGTGATTTGAACCTTCAAGAAAATAAAAATTTCAATTAGGACGCAAAGAAAGTAAAATACTCAGAAAGAAGAGCAAAAATTAGGGAATGAGCATGCATTACGAAAGTTCTTTCTAAAGGCTAAGAGTTCACTTAAAGTTGAAAGTTTATGAGGATTGAACTGAGTGGTGATAGCAAAGGAGAGCAGTGTGAGTTAAGAAGAGATAGCTGAGAAGAAGCAGCTGATGTATTTGAATGGATAAAGTAGTACCAGTCACATGAGGAAAGAGATAAATTTCATCATAAATCTTTATAAAACATTAGGAAGCCTTTGTAGATCTTAAGTAGGAAAGAAAATTATAAGAGCAGTGCTTTATTTATATTCACCTATCAACTGTGTGCAAGGTGGATTGTAGCAAGAATGAGACAGAGGCAAGGATACTGGTTATAAAGCCACTGCAGCATTTGTTTGATATCATAAGAACCTGGAATATCCTGGCTCAGTTCACCAAGTTTGGTCTAGGCACTACCCTGGGCTCTGGGAGTGGAAGGATGGCAGTACTGAGGACTTCACAGAATAACGAACGTAATTCTCCTGCAACTTCACAAGCGCAATGAGAATGTTGTGGATATGCTGCTATGGAGGTGAGAAGAGGCATTTAGCCCACCCTAAGTGAGAAAAAGGAAGGTCTCTTGAGTAGGTTATACTTGAACTTAAGTCTTGAAGGTTGAGGGAGAATTACAATGGAGGGAGGAATCAGTCTGGAAGAAGAAGACCAGAATATAATACAAAGAACAAAAGCAGTTTTTTGGGTCATCTTATGGGGCTTGGTATTAATCTTATAGATGAAAAATACTATTCCAATTTTAAGAGTGTTATGGTCAGATTTGTTTTAGAAGTTTCCATCTAAGGCATCAATTAGGACAAGGTGAGGCTGAAAAGAAGAAACCTAGTTGGGATACTGTTAGCATATCCTGATGTGAAAGGGCATTAACCTGTGCAGAATAACAGTGATGAAAAACTAAGGAAAGACTCTAGAAATATTTCAGAGATCAAATGGAAAGGATTGTGGGGTTTATGGGATAAGGAAAGTAAAGAAGGAAATATCTAAGATGATTGCTGACTTTCCGTCTCTGTCAGCGGGCTCAGTGGGTGGTGTGTCAGATACTATTCAAAATTCAAGAGGATGATTCAAAGGGGAGAAAGACAACGGATTCAGTCTTGAACATGTCTCATCTGAGGTACCTGCACAACTTAAATGGATAGACAGAGCAGGCTGTAATAAATCTGAACATCAGTGGAGTGGTCAAGACAAGATATATACGTTCGGGAATCATTAGCATTTAAGCAATTATAAAATGACGAGTGAGGATGAGATTTCTAAGAAAAGGAATGTAGCCTGAACAGAGCAGAGGGAAGAAGGCAACAGAGCAGTTAAGGGATAAAGGAGAAGAAATGCGGAAGGAGGCAGAGAAGAAACTGGCAAAACTGTAAGACGAAAACTGGTCGGAAGTTACAAAATAGAAGTCAGAGGAGTAGAGAACCACCAGAAGACCAGCAAAGGGAAACCTTGTGCACAAGATAAAAAAGAAAGTAGTGACTGATGTGATTCAGAGGTGATCTTGGAAAAACTGAATTGTAATTCCTCACAAGGACTTGAGTCCAGGGAGCTAGGACAAATATGCTAACACTGATAGAAAAAGCATTTGAGGTAGATGAGCCTAGGAGACGTTTTATGGGTGTGAGTTTTTTCGCCAGTCCTCATTTTCTAGCCTGCCAATCGATGTGAGTCTACAAAATACTGTATAGTTTGCGATTCAATTGCATTAAAACTCAACTCCATCCCTGTGTTCAAGGACTGTTAGGCTCAATCAAGGAGCTCTTAACACTTGGTAGACTTCACAAATCAGAAGGAACAAGACAATTTCCACGAAGGACTGTGATTCTTACAGTTGTTTCCTTTCCTCACTTTATAATGGTACCATTAGTTAGACTTCCAGACACTACATAAAGTGAAACCATTCACTCAGACTGACATTTGTACAGGCTAATCAAATGGCTGTGAGGTATAGCAAATAACTAACCATAGTACCTGAAACTGGTGGGGAAAAAAATCATAAAATACTCTCACAGTGTATGCTAAAAAGCCAACAAGTAAGGTTTTTCTCAACAATGAGAGATATGGAGAAAGGTAATTATGCAGGCAATTCAACACCCACTGAAGCGTATGTGCTAAAACCCCTTCTATCTTGCCGCCATGTGTAAGACATTCTACAGCAAAAGTGAGCTTAAATCAGTGACAAGTTCAACGCATGTCCCCCCTCCGTTTCCGCTGCTAGGTAAAAGCCACGTGGCCACACATTCTCACATTTTGCAATGTTGAGCGGATGAGGATATCTTTGAAAGAGTCATATTCAAGGGGAACCTGGAAGACAGGAGTGTGCAATACCACTCAAGATGTTGTCCTCAGCATCACCCTTCTCTTCAGCGTGCTTCAAATGGAAGGCAAAGACAGGTTGATACAGGAACCTCCTGGTGGACTCACACAGGGAAATAAGTTATTCTGAGAATATCTCTATGGCATTGACCTTTTTCTTTTTTTTTTTTTAATTGTGGCTATATCTAGAGATTCATAAAACTAAACAGATTCACGAAAAGTGAAGAAACACTGAAGAATACCAAGAGGAATATCCTCAAATTAGGTGTGAAATCTGTTATATGGCATGATATTCTTTAAAACAAGAGAATGAAACAACTTTATTTGGATCTTCTCCTTTTTTTATTTGTTTATTTTTTTATTTTTTAAGCTTTTAATTAAATTCCAGTTAGTTAACATACAGTGTAATATTAGTTTCAGGTGTACAATACAGTGATTCAACATTTCCATACATAACAAGGTGCTCATCGTGACCAGTGCCCTCCTTAATCCCCATCACTTTACTTCACCCATGCCCCCACCCACCTCCCCTCCTGGAACCATCAGTTTGTTCTCTATAGTTAAGAGTTTGTTTCTTGATTTGCCTCCCTCTCTCTTTTGTCTTTCCCTTTGCTCATTTGTTTTGGATCTTCTCTATTTCTTTCGTGCCCAGCAATCAGTAAAGCCAAACACAAGAAGTGTTAAGTAAGCTACTCAAACCGCTTTATTCTGTAGAGTTCATAGGTTCCAGATGTTCAGTCACTTGAAAATAATACTTTGCACCTCAACAGCATCTTTAGGTCAAGGGTCTTGGAGTATTTACAAACATGAATTACCCCTACAGAGCTGCCCATGTTGTTGACTGGCAATCTTTGGAGAGATTTCGCAGAACTGTGCCCCTACTGCACTGCAAGTCACTTGGGGACGCAGAAATAAATCCCGAGACCGTCTGCTGCCTGCGCTCTGTTCAAAACATGATTTGACATCTCTGCCCTCATTTTGAATCAATGGTTCTTCAAATATTAGGAGACAATATAACTTCAAAGATAGAAAATATATGAAAGTAAAACACTGAAGCTGAAGACCAAAAAAAAAAAAAAAAAAAAAAAAAAACAGTAATTAAAAAGCAAAAAAAAAAAAAAAAAAAAAAATACTGCAACTGTTTTAAGGATGCCAAAAATACTATGTCAGAGTTCATGGGTTCTGAAACCCAAAGTGTGAGCATTTTTTTCTGATTTGTGTAGGAAACTCGATTGTTATTTTTCCTTCTCTCTTTCTGTCTCTATCTCTCTCTTACATTTTAAGTTTTTCAATAAAAGAGGAAAAAAAAAAACAACTCTAGTGATCCCCTGGGATACTTCTTTTCCAGAAACACAGTGAAGAAACTTCAAGAAAATAAAATGGCACCTAGGTGCCAAAATAAATGACATGAAGTCTAGGAACCAAATCATGCACCCTCTCTCTCACAAAGAGTCTTTATCCTATTTTATCTTATTAGACTTTTTAAACCCTCACAATTTACAATTTATTTAATATTAATTCTAAAAAGTCTAGCTATCCATGTCCTGTTTTACAGCAGACTGGAAGTGCAAATTCGAAGGAAAGGAACTAGGTGACTAGTGGCAGGGAAACAAATTACGAGCAAACCTTTTTTTCAGAAAATACATGAAACTCAAGCTCTTTTCCAGATGTTTTCATTCTGCTAACAAATATTTTCTTTTAAAAAACTCTATTGGTTATATATTGTTGCATAATAGATTATCCCAAAACCTAGCAGCTTAAAACAGCACACTTCTATTTCTTACACTTCCTATCCAAGACTGCAGCTCAGCAGGTCCCCTGTTTAAGGGTCTCTCAGAAGGCTGCAATCACAACTCAACTGAGCAAGGTCTGCTTCCAAGCTCACTTAATGGTTACTGGGAGGATCCAGTACTTCTCAGTCAGTTGAATTGAGGGATGCAGTTCCTCAGGTGGTTATTAGACTGAGGCTGTCTTCAGTTCCTTGCCATGTAGACTTCTCTGTATTAGTCAACGTTCTCCAGAAAAACAGAACACATAGGATTTATATAAATATACAGAGTTTTATTTTAAGGAATTGGCTCATGCCCTTGTGGAGACTGGCAAATACAAAATCTGCAGGGCAGACGAGGCCGACTGGAGACCCAAAGAAGAGTTGATGTTTCAGCTCCAGTCTGAAGACTGTCAGCTGGTAGAACTTCCTTTTCCACAGGGGACCTCAGTCTTTTCTCTTAAGGCCTTCAACTGATTGGACAGGGCCCACCCACATTATCTACTTTATTTAATCTGCTTTACTCAAAGTCTACTGATTTAAATGTTATCACATCCAAAAAATACCTTCAGAGCAACATCTAGACTGATGTGAAGCCAAACAACTGGGCATCATAGTCTAGCCAAGTTGACACATAAAATTAACCACCACAATTTCCAACCTAACAGTTTCCTTCATCAAAACCTGAAAACCAAGAAGTCAATAAAGAATCTGCTGGAAAATTGGGAGCAAGAGTTTTCATAATCTAATTGCAGAAATTTTGCCATATTCTATTGGTTAGAAGCAAAGCATTAGGTCCAACCGGTGCTCAAAGGGAAGAGAATATACGAACCCATGAATACCAGGAGACAGGTATAATAGAAGGCCATATCAGAAGTCTACCTACCACATGAGCCCAATTCAAAAATTCTTATTTATAAACTTTGCGCTAATAGTTTTTACTTTGGGGTGCCTGGGTGGCTCAGTCATTAAGCATCTGCCTTCGGCTCAGGTCATGGTCCCAGGGTCCTGGGATCCAGCCCGCATCGGGCTCCATGCTCCGTGGGAAGCCTGCTTCTCCCTCTCCCTCTCCCTCTGCTTGTGTTTCCTCTCTCACTGTCTCTCTCTCTCTCTGTCAAATAAATAAATAAAATATTTTAAAAAATAATAGCTTTTACTTTACTTAAAAATCAATGTTTACTTAAGATTTAGAAAACACAGTAAGCTACCAAAATTCCATAATTTACAGAAAACACTTTTAATATCCCTTATTATTTTTTAGGGAGTTGGGACTGTACTACAAAATATAATAATAACCATAAACTTTATCATAATTGAACAGTAGTTCTTCTTGATCTTTAAATATAAACTGCTATAGGCAAAAATCCTTGGCATATTATTGCACAAGGGCAGGTTAATAATGAAATACTAGAAGGACATAAAAATTGAAAGGTCATGTGGTCTAGTATTTTCAAGCCTTTTTTTATTGTGGCAAAATACCCATAAGATACATTTGTCATTTTAACTGTTTGTTAAATATAAAATTCAATGGCATTAAATATATTCACAATGCTGTGCAACTTCCACTACTATTTATACGCACAACTTTTTCATGATCCCCAACAAAAAGTTCATACCCATTAAACAAAAACTCTCCCTACTCCACTTCCCCTAGCTCAACGTAAACTCTATTCTACTTTCTGTCACTATGAATTTGACTACTCTAGGTACCTCATATAAGTGGAATCATACAATATTTCTCCCTGTGAGTGACATTTCACTAAACATGTTTTCAAGTCAAACCATATTGTATCCATAACAAAATTTCATTCTTTTTTATGACTAATATTCCATTGTATATGTATACCAGATTTTGTTTTTCATTTGTTGATGGAAACTTAGATTGTTTCCATCTTTTTGCTATTGTAAAGAATGTTGCTATGAAATGGGTATACAAATATCTGTTTGAGTCCCTGTTTTCCATTGTTAGATATATGTAGAAGTAGAATTGCTGGGTCTATGGTAATTCTATGTTTAGCCTTCTGAGAAACTACCAAACTGTTTTCCACAGTATTCCCAGACTTTTGAATTTCAGTAAACCAGGAAATAAACACACACACACACACACACACACATACACACACACAAATCAGAATCAGCATAGAGTTGTTCCTAATTTTGCCAAGAAGTAAAGGCATTAAAAATGTGTAAATAAAAATTTTCTCTTCTATTACAAATAAAACAAAGTGCTGCCACCAAAAAGGCAGGAAAAGCATAATCTCAGAATAAAGAATCAGAGTTTAAAGTTTCTCTTTATTGTTCTTTTACATATGTATTTTAAATTTTATTATTTTCTATTTTTTGGTTTTGTTTTAGATTATTGAAAATCTCATTGGGGCTACGAGGTGACATTTCTAAATCACTGATCTAACTGAACACAACTCATGTTTTAGATTAGACGCAAAGGCCAGGAGAGACCAACACATTTCTCCGAGATCACAAGGCTACTTAGAGATATGGAACCAGGACCTTAACTTGCAAACTCAGCTGGGTTCATCATCCCCTCATTTCAACCAAATAGCCGGAGACTTAGAGTGAGAATAATCAAAATGGCAGCAGCAGTAGTAGTAACAGTAGTAGTAGTAGTAGTAGTAGTAGTAGCAGCAGCAGTAGCAGCAGTAGTAGCAGTAGTAGCAGTAGTAGTAGCAGCAGTAGTAGCAGCAGCAGTAGTAGTAGCAGTAGTAGTAGCAGTAGTAGTAGCAGTAGTAGTAGCAGCAGTAGTAGTAGCAGCAGCAGCAGCAGTAGTAGTAGCAGCAGCAGCAGTAGTAGCAGCAGCAGTAGTAGTAGTAGTAGCAATAGCAGTAGCATTAGCAGCAGCAGTAGCAGTAGCAGCAGTAGTAGTAGCAGTAGTAGTAGTAGTAGCAGTAGTAGCAGCAGCAGTAGTAATAGCAGCAGTGGTAGCAGTAGTAGTAGCAGTAGCAGTAGTAGCAGTAGTAGTAGTAGTAGTAGTATACCCAGCAGCTGCCAAAAGTGATTAAATTGAAAATCAGAATCTAGAAATGTCCTGTATTTAATCTTCTGAAATTTGGCACTCTTCTTCAAAAGTTTGCCCAAATACTAAATTTCTGTTCGGTCTTCCTCTTGTTTCTCTTGCATGGTTAGTCCCTTCCACCAACACTCTCAGCATGACCTCCAGTCACCTGACCAGAAGGTGCTGTAATGACACCCCTCTGCCATTGTGCTCCTATCACAGTCCTCTCCAAACCCACAGCCCTGTGCCCATCAAAATGTGGGTAATTCCAGCCTTTTAAAATCACCAGCCTTTTCATACTTTTTGATTTGCTCTAATTATTCTTAGAGCAGAAACCTCCTCAAAACGCCAAAGGTGCTCAAAGTATAAAATAATTTAATCCCATACTTCTTCAGAGATGTATTGTTTTCCCAGTTAAAATTACACAGTTGTGATTAGAATATTCCTCAGCTCCTTACATTTTAGATTTTTTTTTTGTATCACAAACAAGTCTCATTTATTTTAAGGATTCAAGTCATACAAAGTATGTTCTTTACAAAGTATGTTCTTTGACCAATGTAATTATAATAGAAATAAATAAGAGAAGAATTTCTGGAAAATATCCATATAATTGAAAAGTAAACAATCACAATCAATGGGTTAAAGAAGAAATTAAAAGAGAAATCAGAAAGTATTTCACATGAATGAAAATGATAACAAAATATATAAAAATTTGTGGGATGCTGTTAAAATACTAAATGTGTATACTGGAAAAGAAGTGTCAAATCAACGATGTCAGTTTCCACCTTAAAAAAACTAGGCAAAGAACAGAAAATGTAATCCAAAGTAAGCAGAAGAAAATATACAGATTAGAGTGGGTAGCAATGAAACCAAAAACAGAAAATTTTAGATTTTAAATGTTTTCCTCTTAAGTCATAAATAGGAGTGTTAATAACTGTGAATTATAGTTAAAATCTGCAAGTGCCCACACCAAGCTACAGTTAAAATCACCCAGAAAGTTTTCTAAATCAGGTATTCCAAGAATACATGCCAGACATCCTGAGTAGGAATCTCTAAGGGAGTGGCCAGGGAACCTGATTATGATAAAAGATCTCAAAAGATCTTGATATACAAGAAAATTTGGGAATCACTAGTCTAACAAAAGTGACCCAAAAAAGGTAAATACAGAAGTCTGCATGGAATGACAGATGTAATTTATTATTAAATTGCTTCTCTTGGCTGGAAATACAATAAAATATCCCCATGCAATTTCTAGTATATACATAAAATGGATTAAATTGGTTAATGAATTTATCTGATACGCCACCTTTGCAAAGTTTCCCATTGAGTGATTGATGGCTGAGCAGAACTGAATTCCTGAGGGGAAAATAGTGACTTGCACAGGCATCAGAAAATGAGACCTTTGGTTAACTGTTTAAAGTCATTTATCAAATATATTTTATATCATGCAGAGCACTTTACCAGAATACAGATATATATAAAAGCATAACCAGTGGAGAGGCGCTGCTCCCGAGAAAGGGTAGAATATTGGCAACCAAGGACCCTGAAAAGCCAACTTAGGATCTCATTAGACTTTGGGGAGGCAATTGTCCATTGGCCTTTCATATTTCTGTATGTCCTCTGTGAAGAGGCATTGATAGCTTTTGTTCCTGACTATTTTTTTCAAGGATGTTTTTATAGCAAAGAGCCCTGGATGGTGAAGGATCTCCATTAGGTGCAAAAGGCAGTTTTGTTCCTGACCAGAATAAGAAAGATAGTATCTAGGGCAAAAGTTGGGCAACTTGGCTTGTTCCACTTCCTAATATTAGGATTTCTTTAAACTCAGGATTCCTCAGCTGTGATACATAGCCACCGTGTTCACAGCATCCCCACGCAGCACCCCTCAGACTGACGGACAAGAGAACTAATGCAAACTGAAGCTCAGGCCACCTGTGCTCTTCTGTGAGTTGTAAAGTCCCTTGTCTCTAACCCAAAAGTCTGTATCTTCTGCCAGCATCCATGAAGTTGTGGCAGACTAAGTTTTTAACTTGCAATTAGAGTAAAATCTCTAACTCTCCACCATTCTTGACGGATTCTTACATTTCTAAGTTTTGCGTTCTATCTGATTTCATCTCTCTCTGCGCTTCTTGCCATTTCTGGTTTCTGTTGCCACCTTCCAATAAAGAATTATTAATCGACCTCTACTTTAATACCAATACTTTCCTATGCAGTGGGAGAGCAGAAACTCCAAATGGAATGACTGAACCACTGAACCAGTTTTTGCCTGAACACTAGCATGTTCCATGGCAGTGGACTCTGCATCACTAACTCTAAGAGAATCTCTCATGCTGTCCTTAACCGCGTGAAAGAGAGACGGTTGGTTTTTCTGGCTCTCTGGGTGACATTTGTGGTTCTACTGAAGGTAGAGAGCCAACACTGCTTCATGTGGTTCTACAGAAATTCTCTGTTCCCAGAGAGTGGTCATTTTAAACGTACACACTCTGACCAGCTCTGTACAATATCAGCAGAAGTGTAAAGGGCATTAGGTAGCTAAGGACCAGGCTGAAGTATTTCAAGCTTAAAATAGCTCCACATGGAGGGCGCCTGGGTGGCTCAGTTGGTTAGGCGACTGCCTTCAGCTCAGGTCATGATCCTGGAGTCCCGGGATCGACTCCCACATCGGGCTCCCTGCTCAGCAGGGAGTCTGCTTCTCCCTGTGACCCTCTTCCCTCTCGTGCTCTCTATCTCTCATTCTCTCTCTCTCTCTCAAATAAATAAATAAATAAAATCTTTAAAAAAAACTTAAAAAAAATAGCTCCACATGGAGCTACATTGCATGGCAGCTTTGCTTCACAAGAGATGAAATCCATGACCAGTGTTTCCCCTTTAATCTCCCCGTCATCTCTATGAAAAGTAAAGGAGCAAATATCATTATTTTCATGCTATAGAAACTGATTGACAAAGTAGGAAAGTAATCTACCTGCTGTTACATTAATCACTGGCTAAGCTGAAACTTTCTGCAATTGACTTCTTTTTTCCAATAGTTTGAGACCTACTCATTTTAATGCTAAAGAAAAAAAAGAATATATATAGTTTCCAAATCTTTAGCCTAGAGACAAGACTTGCAAAAACAGACAGGTGGGAGTTCTACATGCCATAGAAAAATAAAGATTGTTTTCTCTTCACATGTCTATAGGGCAAATTGTTTTTAAGGCTGGAAATAGAAAATCCATAAAGAATAGATTGGTCAAAAGTTAATTTTGATTCCTTGGGGGATCATTTAATTAACAGAACAATTCACCAATCAACAAATATTTGCAAAGTGTCTGCAATGAGCCCAGTACTGTTAGATGCTGGGGATTCAGTGCTGGATAAGGCACTCGGTGGTAACAATCTGGGCTGCCTGGTAGAGGGGATAAAGTTTGCTGCAAGAACTAGCCAAGTATGTGATGGATGTGCAAAGCATCATCCATAGGGAGACACAGTAGCTCAAAAGTTATAACCCTGAGAACCTAATAGATAATAATGTTAGTTTTGAAATGATGGAGAAATTCGTCTTCACTATTTAGCTTACAAAGCTATTTACATATTTAAAGTCATATATATTTTGCTTATCAAGCTAGAGTATTGTGTATGATACATACTTAAAAAACAATTTTGATGTAGTTACAATACTAGTGACAGGAGTATTAACAACTATGTTTTATTTTTTTAAAAAGGTTATCTTATGTTGATAATTGGAAAATGTCAAAGATACTAATTATACCCTGTACTACGCACATTTAAAGGCCTAGTGGATAAAAATGTTATTTTGACACACTCTTAACATGTTTTATATATATGGGATTGTATAAAAATTGTGTTTGATTTGTCAATAAATGAATCAATCCTACAGCTCCAGTAAGGTACCACACCAACATGTCAAATTATTGTTATTAAATATATGAATTAGGATTCAAATTGGATATAATTTATGCATACAGATTATGTTGTGAAGGGAAAAATGACTTTTATTCCATTTTAAAATATTTTGCTTGAACTAACAAAACAAAACAAACAAGCAAAAAAACAAAACAAAACAAAAAAACTGCCATGGTCTGTCCAAGACTTATTCTGTGAGTGAATAATCACTACTCGGAAATATATAAATCCTTGATTCAGGGAGAATCTATGACCGTAGCTCATTCCTAGGAATAACTGTGAGGAAGGTGAAATTTGAAAGCTGACTTCCCACCTTCCTTCTCTTTGCCCATCTCTGGAACTAAAAATTCAAAGGAATGCCCTCCCCACCCTACTCTCACATACTGTGCCAAGACACACAGGCATGCCATCCAGACAGTACTCTTCATTCTGAACATACCCTTCCTCAGCCTTATTTACATAACACTTGTTATTCCCATGGAGTATGAATCATACCTCATTGCTTTGTTCTGATATAAGACAAGGAAGTCAGACTTCAAACTCTGGCGCAACTCATTCAGCGGCTAAAGGCTGCCCCAAGGGATATCAACTTACAGGCATGTCTAAAATATGTTCCTCCAAAATCCATATTCTTATTGAAGCCCTAAGCTCTAATGTGAAGGTATTTGGAGATACGGCCTTTAGGAGATCATGAGGTTTGGATGAAACCATATCAGACCCTCGTGATGGGATTAATACTCTTAGAAGAAACCAGAGAGCTTACTCTCTTCCACTGCTACTTTATACTATGTGAGGAGGCAGACAGAAGGAAGACACCTTCAAGAAAAAAAGAAAGTTCTCACCATAAAACAATCATGTTGTAAAAGCTTGATCTTGAATTTTTAGCCTCCAGAACTTTGAGAAAATAAATTTCTGTTGTTTTAGCCGCTCAGTTTATGCTATTTTGTTATGGCAGCCTGAGCAGACTAAGAAAGTACTGCATACCAGCAAAGTGGTGCCAGTACCCAAGGGTGGTTGTCCCATTGGAGTTGCCCATAAAGCCGTAAGAAGCAAAAGGTTCAGAATCTGAGGGGTGTACAAAAAGAAACAGCAAAAGAGATCCAAGGGGGTCTGAGCAGAACTCCAACTGAATCCTCCTACTAGAGTTAGGAAGCAAGAAGAATTAAGTAGGAAGCAAATGATTCTGAGTGATTATCCAGAACACCTTTTATATTTGTCTTTCAATGCAGGAAGAAGCCAGAGTAGCCACTACCTTTATTTTAAAGAAACAGTGGGATATGGAACCCACTAGTAAAATGATAATGGATATCTAAAATATAATGATTTCATAGTTCACAAAGGTGTAGCAAACTCTTTAGGGCCTGGGCATTAACCTAAATATCAAGGTTTTTTAAAACTTAGTTATATCAATACTTAGTACAATTGGGCTAGTGTATATATACACTATATATATATATATATATATATATATACACACACACACACACACACACATACTGGGAACACTTGTCTTGTTTAATATATACAGGCTAGTGTGTGTATATATATTATACATATATATATATAATATATATATTAGTGTGAGTGTATATATATATGTAAATAAAACACTCCTCTTGTTTAATAAAGGATGGAAACAGATTAAATGATTCACACATGGCATCTAAATTTTCTTTCATGAGGAACATAAAAATGACCCTGTGCTGAATATAATCCATTTTCCTCACCAAAATCAATTTATACTCTTCTTCACTCTGTTCTGGCCTCAAAGGCTCACCTATATGAAAGTCATCAACAGGCCCCTTTGCCCTTTCTCTTCTAGCTGTTTTTAGCCATTAGGAGGCACACATTGGCAATTTGAGGGCACAGGGGTGTAAGCTGGGATATTTTTCCCTTCAGCTCTCTTTCTGCCAGGTGTTTATGAGTCGGGGGCTACCCTATAGTGAAAGGCACGATTCATCTAAGGCAGCTCTCCCCATACAGCTTCCCATTTGGGTTTAGAACTAGGGATGGTAAGGACACTTTTTGTCACTCTTCTCAGGGTATTTCAATCTCTTGTTGGTTTCTTTAAACTATACCGACACTTCTGGCAAATTATCTCAAAATATCAAGTGTATATGTATGTACCATCTGACTAATAACTAATGTGACTATGAATTACTTTGCCAAGAATCAATAGACAAGAGTTTCACGGAGTAGACTTATCTGTAACATATCACTGATATGCAGTACCTTTATAATAATCCTAGAATAGCCAAAACAGAAACAAAATCATTATTTTCCATTTTTATTAGATTGGCATTCTATATGTTAATACCCCTAATCGCTAGAGTTAAACACTATTCCAAAATCATTTCTGCTAGGAAAACACTTCTGAGGATCATTGGACAATGACGGCCATCACCAAAGAATGATGATCTCCAAATTTCCCACACCTATTATTTTTATTCACAAAATATACATCTATGCTGCCAAACCTCATGATATTTATGTGTATCTTTATCTCTTCAAGAGCATTTAAATTCATTGAACGGTAAAGAACTTACTGGACTGGAATCAGGATCCAAGGTCAAAATAATTTTTGAAATACAGGATTAAGCAAATTTGTGTAATTTTTATTACTATTGGATTTCTCAGAGCCCACACTGCTTTGTGCTGTGCATTGTGAATTTCTAAAAGGAGCTACGTTGCTATGCAGTGCTCTCCAGCACTGCATATATATGTCATATATATGACCACAGAATTTTTCATTGTTTTCATAAAATACCTATTAACATCTCTCTGGCAAACTGAGGATTTGGCAGAACTCTGTTGAGAAATAGCACACTAGTGAGTAATGGTTCTCAGTGTACACATCTCACCCCTGGGATGTCAGCAATTTGAGGGCAGAGACTGCCTCTCTGCTGTCACCCTACACCCTGCAGTTCCTTCTATATGAAGGAAGTCCCCTTGTGATTCTCTATCACAGCCTCCACTTATTCATTCTTAGTACTCATCACTCTCCACAATATTATTTGTATTTATCTATTTGTCTCGTCCCACATCCCCCTGCTAGTCTTATGCAAACATCAAGCAGGAAGAAACTTCATCTGTCTTGTACTCTGCTGTACAGTGCCTGGCATTCAGTAAATATTCAAAAGAATGAATGATTCATATGGAAGACATGGTCAATATTTTGTCAGTTTGGTACAATTCAACACATGTGTATACATAGGCTGACTCACTCCAACAACCAGACAGCCTGCTAGTCCCAGGGTGGGATCGCTCTGCTTAATGTATGGGAGGTTGCACAATCATACTGATGAAGTTTTGCTTTTTGGCCTTCATTATATTTACAAACATAAATATTTTAATTATGCATTACATCCACTATGCCATATATGATATCTTCAGACAAAGCAGAGTAGTGAACATACCTATAAACTGAAACTACTGTTACTGTTTCCTCTGTAACCCGTATCACTGTATTATAGTACATACTGTTCATGCACACTTCACATACATTGGTGATAAGGTTGATTAAAAGGAGCTAAGATGAGCTTAGGAGAAAAAAACTCGTATTAATATTAGTTTTTCTTCTTAATAGGCCTCTGCTGAGTAATTCTTTTTTTTAAAAGATTTTATTTATTTATTTGAGAGAGAATGAGAGAGGGAGAGAGCACGAGAGGGGGGAGGGTCAGAGGGAGAAGCAGACTCCCTGCTGAGCGGGAGCCCGATGCGGGACTTGATCCCCGGACTCCAGGATCATGACCTGAGGCAGTCGCTTAACCAACTGAGCCCAGAAGCCCCTGTGCCGAGTAATTTTTGTAAAGACATTCACGGCAACAATTGGTTATGTTGGATGATGTAGCAGAAATGAAGGATGTTAGGTCTATAAGGTATATAGTATAGCATGCACATTGCAATATTTCATAGCAAATGGCAGTCTTGGAGACAAGTAGATACTGATTCAATTGAGCAATATGGTAGGTCTCATGTTAGCCACCAACTAATGAATCCAAACAAAACAAACAAACCTGCCTGAAAACATGGATTTTAAAATGTGGCCCTGTTACTAAACCCAATTAATCTAATCAAGGCTTCCATTGGTATACTCAAAACAGAGAGAAATATAGATCATTGCTACTCTGATGCTATCTATAAAGATAGGTTTATACATTGTGCTTAGGACACCATAAAATATATTTCACCCTAAGGGACTGATAGATATATGAAAGAAGCTTCTCAGAGAGATTTTTTTTAACTCTATTGTGTATCCTTCCCCTTTTTCCTCAGTTTCTCAAATCTTGAAAATGGGATATTTAATGTTTAATTCTATGAAAACAGACTGCAAGGAAGTATACTTGTAAACCCTAAGACATTGTTTCTGTATAAGTACTTCAGTGAAATTATCAATGTTACTATGTCAGCCATTTCACATAGGTAATAAAATTCTGAGATTAAGTATCTCCATTGATCCGGTTAGTATTTTTTTTAATAGTTTTACTGGTTGGGTGGTAATTCTAGGAACTTTTCAATAAGCAGGCAGCAGAAAGACTCTGAACAGTGGTGAGTTGCTCCTCATGGAATACCATAAACAAACCAAGCAGCAATCTAGAAGCATCAGCTGCCCTTAAGGGGCAGCTGTTCCAGAGTTTGGGCTTGAATTTTCTGGTCTCATCAAGCTGCCCAGGCACAGACCTTAAGAATGTTTATGCCATGTGTCCACTTAAAACTGAAGGAGACCACTACTGGCCAGGATTCTTGGCAGGTGTCCCATAGCTGTAATCAATGCTCCTGGAGAGGGGCATCTGGGTGGCTCAGTCGTTAAGCATCTGCCTTCGCCTCAGGTCACAATCCCAGGGTCCTGGGATCAAGCCCCGCATGGGGCTCCCTGCTCAGCGGGAAGCCTGCTTCTCCCTTTCCCACTCCCCCTACTTGTGTTCCCTCTCTCGCTGTGTCTCTGTCAAACAAATAAATAAAATCTTAAAAAAAAAAAATACTTCCAGAGAAAGGTGAGACTGGGAAAGTGGTGCTGAGGAAGGGAACACCTCATTCTGTTGGCCATAGAATTAATCAATCAATAGAAAAGGAGCATATACAAAAGAGGAATGTAATAGTTTCTTTTGCCACAGTTTCCACTTAATTGATTTTTGCCACATTGAAGAAACAAGCCAGGCTTAATGTATATCCTCTGCCTGGACCTACCTGATCATGCTTTGGACCCTCTGGATTTTTTTTTTCCTCTAAATTAGTTTGTCAAAGATAGGTCTACTCAGTGCTAACACTATGCCCCAAAGGCCATATCTTTCCCACACCACTGAAGTAGACGTCCAACATAATTACATGTTTCTTAAACTTATAAATCAAGTTCATACGATTAAACAGGTGTCGCTTATGAAAAAGGTGTAACTTGTGAAAAATAAGATGTCATTACTAATTTTCAAAAACATGGTCACTAAAATATAAGTGCACACATCATAAAATGTTATAGATGAGTAAGCTCTTGTAAAAATGTTTGTGTTATACAGGAACAATTTTCATCTTAATCAATGACTCAACAGCCCACGTGAATTTCACCATGGCTGATGTAGATTTTGTGAATTCTGGTGGAAAGAGAAATTCCGTGTGTCACATGCGATCGCGTGTTCCCATCCATTTAAAATCCAATTTAATGAGGCTGTCTTCCACGTGTATAGTTACTATTTGAATTACCTGTACAAGGTTATATGTTCCAGATAAATTTTGACATTTAAAAATGGATTTCTTGATTATTTTAAGACATTTCAAAATAAAATAAATGTTGTGTAGCCTGCTTCCCTTTTTATCACTGAAATAAATGTGAATTATTTTATAAGGAGAGAAAAAAAGTGGGTCAAGTAGCAATAGGCATCACGAGTACCTAGATAAGGACTCCAGATGCCCTGGTTTTTGACAGACTGTACTTATTGTCTAGGATTTGGTTATTCTTGACCTCAAATATTTTCTCTACAGACACTTACAGGCAATGGATTTAAAAGGGCATTGTCCCCAGTGGAGATTCTCTCCCAAGAGCAATATTTTAAAGATCCATAGATAGCTTTGTAAATGCCATATTAAGAGTTTAGCTTATAGGACTACAGTAATTCACAAGCCACTGACATCATCTCACCATTTTTCTACAATTATATATGATCCAAGTCCTCATAGAAACCAAAAATTTGTTGCTTCACTGTAAAAAAAAGTCATAATACAGTCATCTGCTAGATTCAATATATTTTGAGGAATTATGACTAACTTTATTAACAATCTGAAAACATTTTAGCACTATACAAATATAAATACTAAAAACAAACGTGACATTTATGATATAGATCTACAATTTCATAACCCCTGTGCCAGACCACTATCATTTGTTAATGTAACATATGTATGCCCCAAAAATTACTAAGAAACTAAATGCCAATATAAACACGGTACACTTCCTTCACTCCATAGTTGACAGCCCGTTTACTTAGATTTGGGTATTAATGGAACAGATTTCACTTTTTTCAAAACAAGGGGGTTGTACTTTTCTACCAAGTAAACGAGTCCCTTAAACTTAGTTACATTTTTGTAAGTTTCACTGGAAACTTCAAAGAACTGCAGAAAACCAAGTTGCCAACACTTTGTGTTGATACAAGAGTTGTTCCTGCTCAGCATCAAGAGGAGAAAGGACAGGAAAAGCTTGGCAGAAACAGTCTCCACGCAGCTGAAACTTCATTGTTGCCCTTCCTGCCACAACCTTCCAACACACAGACCCTTTGATTCCTCCCTTTGTACCATCTGTACACATTTATGTTATAACAAGTGCATAGTCTATTCTTTTGTCCTGTTGCCTAATGATTTCTTCTAAGGGTCCCATAGGCATTCTTTGGCTCTGAGGATAACCTGTAAGATTAAAGAACTTTCTGAACATGATCAGAAGGATCTTCGATGTTCAGAAATGTTGAATATAAAGCAAGAAGACACTCAGCTTTGCTTTTAGCAATAATAATAACTAATATTCACTTCAAGTTTCTTCTGGTCTGGTGTGCTAAAATTCTCTTCGAAACCTCACAATGATTTAAGAGGTAGAAACTACTGATGCATTCATTTATTCTTCCAAATGAATGAAGGCAAATATCCCTGACTTAGCAGTTTCATGCTAGGCACAGCATATACTATGATAACCAAAAGATACATGATCACTGCCTTTACAGAGCTCACAGAGTACAAGAGTTTCACATATAAAGCAGCAGAGTTTTGACTTTAACCTTATATCCTCTCAAACACGAAGATGTACGGCCTTAACCATTTATCCCATTAGGGAACATACAAAGGCTTTCACATCCCTTTCTAGTTAAATAACTGATCAGATGTTGAGACTTAAAGTCAAATATGCTTATTCAAAACCGTCCATTGGGCAGGTATGAATTTTGCTCCTCATGGTAACCTTGGGGAAAGCACTATTCCTGCAGAGACCCAATTTCCCAATTCTAAAATGACTTCGTATGATTAGCTGATCTTTGAGTCCCTTCCAGCTGTAGAATTTTAGATTTCCTGATGGAAATTGGTTCTACATAACAGATGGGCCCAGCAAGATTTTTAGCTTAAGCAACCTATGAAATATGACCTGTCCATTTACAGCTAAGAATATAGATAAAGCAGAGTAGTTTACCAGGGTAGTGGGGTCAGTGAAAAAAAGGAACTCATTCTATGACACAATTTTCTTTTATAGTACAATTCTGCCCTTAATACTGGGCATGTACTTTTATGACCATGGCCTGCTATCTTCTCAGGTGGTCAGAATCCTCTGGTAATTTAAAAGTAGGGAAAGAGAGGAAAAATTAGGAGAGTTAGAGGGTGCAAAGGAAACAGAGGTGGGCCAAGGGACCCATTTATTGAACGATACAATAAACAGAGGAATGTGGGAGTACAGAGGATAGATAAAGGGAGTGGTAGAACTGAAGAAAGTGTCACCAATATAAAAAAAGCTCTTCCTTAATTCTTTATATATGTAGGATTTCTGGGCTGAAGGGCATGTGGAATATTAGTCAGTGTAATGGAAAATGCATAGACTTTGAATTCAGATAAGACCTAGGTTTAGGACCAAACTTGAAGTTGTGTTTTAATTTAACTGAGCTTCCATATTCTTATCTAAAAAATGGAAATAATAATATACATTTGAAGTTTAAATATACAACTTAAAAGAGATGATGACATTCAGAGGCATTCACAAATTAGATTCCTAGCTGCCTTTAGCTTAGAAAACTGCAAATTAGTGAGATTAAGTCATCTTCCTCAAATTCCACAGCTAGTTAGTGATAAAGTCAACCCACTGGAACAGAAAGAGTTTCTTACCTTCCTCCACACTGCACCACTTCTTCTTCACTTCTTTTTCCCTCTCATCAAGAACCCAGAATGTCAAAGGTACTCATCTAAACATTGTACTGATACAGATTTTCTAAATAATGGGAAGATTCAGAACTTTATGCACTACTATGGCTCTCTCACATACTTGCATTTCTGTCCCTTACATCTGTGTTCTTGATGAAGACTGAGAAAAGACACGTAGGATCAAATAACATAGAATCAATTCACACTGTGTTGTCACTGCCATTTTTTGGGAGATTCTTTATGACATTACTAGAGGTCAAATGTTTTGATACAACACCCTTATAAGCTTGTTTACATTCATGAATATCAAGCCTTCTTTTATTCAATAGCTCCATTATGCAAACAGTATATTCCTACAGTGCAGTGCTTAGAAACCTCAGCCAAACACAACCCTACCATGGGATACAGCAAATACGTTCATAAGCCTAACCTTCACCAAAAGACATTTTCTGCACGTGAATTTACTACTGTTAGCTCCTCTACACCACAGCCCCGCACCCTCCAACAAATAAACATAGGAGCTACAGAAATGAATATCATTAACTCCCAACTTCCAAATAAACAGACATATTTACATCTACCTTTTCCTTATTACCATGAAATTAATGTTGTACCTGGATATAATGTGCTTCCCTCCACCCATGACCTACTTGTCCTAACCATTTGTTGTCTTATGAACCTGGCTTGGCCAATTATAGCTTCCTTCTCCATTATAGTCAACTTCCACTATCTTGAAATATTCTCCTTTCCACCACTTTCCACTGGGTCATCACAGTCTGTAATTGCTCTTGCTGTTCTTTGTAGTAATATTAGTAGTAATAACAGTAGCATATGATGACTTCCAAACCTCTCTTTCTGGTCCACATCTTTCTCTTGAGCATGAGTTTGGGACTTGGTTTCCACATCTACCTTAAATTAATCCAGTTCAGAAGTTTACTCATCTTCTTCCCCTCAACACTTCCATACTCCTCCTGTTATGCTCCTTAGCTCGGTGAACGGTATCCAGCCCACCCCTTTGCACAAGAGGTAAACTTTGAATTGCTCTTTAACCTTTTCCATTGCTTTCCACATCCAATTAATCAAATTCTGTTGCCTGTATTTCCTACATGCACTGGGTATTTATTCTATCTACCCTTCTACTTCACTGCATGATCATCCATTACCATGATATACTCAGCAGTCCCTTTTAAACTCTGTGCCTTCAGTCCTGTCCCTTCTAAAAAACAAATCTATGTCACCCCCCTACTTAAAATCAAAACTACATAATATGTTCAAATCCAAACTACATAATATGCCAATCTCCCCGTAACTTCTTAGGCTCAAATCCAAACTACATAGTATGCCCATCTCCCCTTAACTTCCTAGGCTGCTATCTCCTTCTCATTCTTAGAATCCCAGGTTAGATGTCACTTTCTGAAGTCTCAGTCAGGTTGTCTCTCAGAGGCACCTATAGCATTCCGGGCACTATGTTCTCTGTCATGGCACAAGACACGGTAACTGTCAGGTTACTTGTCTACAGTGCTTATGAGAAAGCAAGATCCAGCAGGAAGGAGCTGGTCTATCTTATTTCCTGCCACATTTATCTTTTATCTCTGAAACAATAAGCTCCTACCACAAAAATTCCTGTTATATTGCCCCTTCTCCCAGGGAATCAATTTTGATTTTACTGAAACTGCCAAGCCTATCACCCTAATCATACTTTCCCCTGACTTGCTGCTTCCTTTGCCAACACTGTACTCCTTTATCCATGTCTGGGGCCCCTTGCTAGTCTGAACTCACTCTTTTAAATGCAAATATTGGCACACAGTTATGACACTGAGCTGTGAGAGAAACACACAGGCGCTAACTCTCCTCTGAATTTCCTCTAACTCTTCCTTCCCCTAACTTTGGCATTTTTTAGTCCTTAGAGAAGCTCTCCTATTTCATCCAGATATACTTAAAATGGATTCTTTCTCTACATTTCAATGACCTCTTCTTCATGAGGGATCCTATGCTTATATGTCAAACTTGAACTTTTTTCTATGTTCTAGGTCTGCACCTCCATCCGCTTATTGAATATGTTCACTCGGATTCACCACCACTTCAAACTCAAAATGTCTCAAATAAACTCACATTTTTTTATCCAAAATAACACTCTGTACTAAGGTTTTCTGACTCCCTGTCTTATATATAACAAGGCAAGATGTTTTTTCTCAGCTTTCTTTAATGTTTCTTACTTTTTGTTTCCCCACCTGGGAAATTCCCCTTTTATAAACATAGTTTACATTTGTCATATGCCATTATTTTTGGCTTTCAGTACCTGTAAATACTTGTATTAGTTTGCTAGGGATGTCATAACAGAGTCGCACAGACTGGGTGGCTTAAACAACAGAAAGGTATTTTCTCACAATTATGGAGGCTAGAAATCCTAGATCAAGGTGTCAGCAGGGTTGGTTTCTTTTGAGCCTTCTCTCCTAGCCTTGTAGATGGCCATGTTTTCCTTGTAACTTCACGTGGTCTTCCCTCCCTGCACATGTGTGTCCTGATCTCCTCCTTTTATAAGGACACCAGTCAAACTAGATTATGGCTCATCCCCAATGACGTCATTTAACCTTAATTGCCTCTTTATAGTTTCTTTCTCCAAATATTGCCACATTCTGAGGTACTGGGAGTCAGTACTTCAACATATGAATTTTGAGGGAACACAATTCAGTCCATAACAGCATTCTTTTGTATTTGGGGAATTTCCTACATTATGAATCTTTTCCTACCGCATTGAAGCCAAATTCCCAGGTTCTCTTACATGTGGCTTCAGCTCATGGATAACCTTGTGACACGAAGAATGAGGGACTCTGGGCAATCCAATCTCAGGAGAACAAGGCAGGTACATCTTGTTTCCAGAGGCAGCAGTATCAAGACTGTAGCTTTATGTCTCATGTACAGCCATGGTATCAGTGGTGTCTCTGCTAGAAAGGGTCTAGGGTACAATTTGGGGCATAGAGTCTAGACAAAAATTCTCTACATCTAAGGTTTTAAACCCCTCAGAGAATCTCTGAGTTACCTTATATCTTTCCTAAATTTCTTTGGTCTAAATTGAGTCTGTTTTTATTGTTTGTTTGCAGTTAAGGACTTCAGCCAATACACTGAAATGTAGAGTGACTTATATGAAACTTTATCCTGACTGAGGTATAATTACAAAAGACACTGATCAGAAGCTATCAATTACTAATATTCACCTCACAAAACTATCTTCCTTTTTCCTGCTTTCATCAATTCTAAAAAAGGCAACTATAGGCACCCTAATTTGGGCCTTATCAAATGAATCTTTCATCCAGTCTTTCTGACTCAATCTCATACATTACTAATAAATCCTGCATATATTCACCAGGTGCATTTGTTTCAAAATTGATCCAAAACTTTCAAAACTTTCCACATCTATCTATTGCCTACAGGATAAAGTTTGAATGCCTTCTGTGTGCCATTTAAGTCTTCTAAATCTAACATAAATGTACTCTATCTTCCAATATAAATCGTCTCTTTCTTCAAAATAAATAAATTAATTAAATGGAGCAATCAAAATTTATTTAGCACCATGAAATTTTGAAAAACTTGTTAATAAACACTGTTTCTGATCATACACATAACTATGGGTTTATAATCCCAACTTGCATAAGAGGAATCTGAGACTAAAAAAAAAAAAAAATTAATTAAATTGCCTAAGGTCACACAAATAATAAATAATGGACTGGGTTTTGAAACCAAGTATTTCTAGCCTCTCTCTCACTGTGTGAGTCTACTGTTTCTCATTCATTTTCCAGGGGTTATGCTTTTGATTAAACTAGGCTATGGCCTGGAGTATTCAACCAATCTCTCTTTCATCTCACTTTTGTCTACCCACTCTTACTCCTTCTTCAGAGCCCAGCCCAAAACCTTCAGTCTCAATGAAGTTTCTTTGTAGTCTCCACTTGATTTTTTTCTCTTTGGAACTATTATAGGATTCACTGTCTGTACCCCCTTTTTGATATTTTAACATATATCATCTCATATTAATCACTTTACATGCATTGATTTTCTTCCTGTTCATGAAAGTCAAATCTTATAGGTAGATGACTGACATCCTTTGCGTGTCACCAAGTACTCTGTGTGGTTTTATGCACAGAAGGAGTGTTACAACACGAATTGAACAGTCCACATTCCTAGGGCATGTAAAATCATGTTTTACATGAATTTTGATCTTCAGATGAAAATATGTTTCAAATGCTTTGAGTGACTCAGCATCTCCTTGACATTAACTGCTTCAGAAACGGGAGGAAATTCTCATACATTTTTATCATTTACTTTTAATTTGTAGGGGCAATATATTCTCAAAAGTACTTTTGGTAATTCAGAGTGGGTAACAAATCTTAATTCCATTGATAAACTAGGTAATTTTGGTTTAACTGAAAAAAGCAGCCTGTAATCAAACAGGGAAGGCAAATGTACCACAGTTTATAGCAGATCATTTTCAAACTTTTTGGAAAGCAAACAGATCATCATATTGCCTCTGCATCGTAACCCACTGAAAGCAATGAACTTACACAGGAATTTGAGGTGGAGTTTTTAAATGGCATTTAAGGCCAAACAAATAGGGGTTTAAATTCATTAGAAATATTTCATGTTTCATGCTAATCTGCAGAACACAACCATCTAAAACAAGTCACTCAACTTCTGTAATTAGACAGTACACATCAGAAGCCATCAGAAATAAGATGTACAGAGATGCATTCATACATGACTATAGCAGATTTGCTTTTTTAAATTTAAATGCCCATATTAAATGGTCCAACTACTATTTTCATTTGTGTAGAATTCCAAGCTCTATTTTATCCTTTGTGTGGGCATAAACTATGAAAGAATGACTATGGTGACTGTAATTGTATGTTTTTATCCTCGGTAATCTGAGCATCCGCTCCATTACTGGGATAAAATTCTAAATTTTAGTTTTGTAACTATCAGCAAAAATTAAAAATTATTTTAAATCTCTATATAAAGCTATCAAAAATAAATATCTTAATTGCTCTAAAGTTTACTTTCTATTTTAACTGTACATCACAGCACCCCTTAAAAAGAGAGTCAACAAATTCATTCTAGCTGCCCCAGTGATTGTAGGACTGTTGCCTAGAAATGGAGGCTGGGAAATTTCAACAGATTTTCTCCTTTATTTATAATGTAGTCCAAATCCACTTAAATATTTGTCTGGTGTCTTTCTGTGTCTAACTGATGTGAGTAGATTGTCTGTGAGAGAATCAAGTCATACATTCTGGAGAGTCTTTGGCCTACAACCAACCATGGTACAACAGGATGATGATGGAAAAGCCGAAACAGCTAAATTAATTATGCCTCAATTAGATTATTCACCATATAGATCTAGCCATTATTAGAGCCTAGGAGTTCAGAAGCAATCATATAGTAATCTAAATACTCTTAGAATAATGATCACTCCAATTATATTTTTAGTGCTTATGCTCTATCACAGGACTGGATGGACTAATAAAATTTGATTAAGTTGCCAACACATGTACAAACTACCAGGCTAGGTAATTAGGAAATGCTCCTAAAAGTTTGTGTTGGAATTGAGTCAGAATTCTGGCACATTCTCCATCATTCTTTTTTTTTTTCTTCAGATTCTTATTTTTATTTCTCTTATTTATCATATTTTTCCACCATTCTTTTTCTTCAAACTGGACATACAAAATCCAGAATCCAAACAGGAGCAAAAAAAGAAAAGATGAAAGAGATAATGTTTGAAGACATGTATAGAATGTTTAAATCTCCTTTGCACCAGGTGCATCTTAAAGGTCCAGAATTACATGTAGTAATTTCACATGTTAGAAAGACAAGGCCCTATAGCTATTCCCTTATGCAACAAAAATCCACTGAGGGTCATTGTGTACCAGTCACTATTCTAGGCACCGAGAATTCAGTGCTGTAGCCATAAAGAGTTGATGAGAGGTTACAGTCCAGGAGAGGAAGCATTCAATAAGCAAATTATTTCACAAATTGCCAATTAATAATGTTTATGCTAAGTGCTTCAAAGGATAAAGAAAAAGCTTTACAGAGCTATAGACTGATTGCATATAGGTAGGTAGTCAGAAAATATTTTACAAGCAGGTAATAAGATGACATCAGACAAATAATTACAATTCAATTACAATTCAATTACAATTGAATGTATTTGTATTTAAGGTCAGTTTATTGTTTTGTTTTATTTTAAACATGAGAAGACCTTGAACACATCTTAAAAGCTGTTTAAAAAGATGCAGTAAACATAAGCAATTAGAGATAAGAGACAAAGAAGGGCTAGTGGGTGGTTTAAGTTTCCTGTGAGAAGTGAAGGGACTAACCTGATGTAGAAGAGACAGTACCTCTGCTAGTTTGTGACAAATAGTTTAGAATTTGAACTTCACTATAGTATTTTGCTTCATATGTTATTACTTGATGGGATTCTAAAATTATTTTAAAACATCATCTTTTCGTGCTTTACATACAAGAATCATACATATGTGAATCCATCTACCAATATCTAGGGATATCTATGATGATGCAGAAGTTTAAATATATTCTTCTTCAGATTATTCTTTCACATCAAAAATATTAGCAGAAGTTTACAAAAGTACCAATTTTTTATGTGTATTAAGTATCCCACTCAGTTGCTTCTGCTAATATTTACAAACTTTAGTCTTGACTATGGCCTTCTATTATCTGCATAAGCGGCAACTTCTCTAATTTCCACATGTCAAGATTATCTCCCTTTTTTTTTAGCTTTATTTGAGGTATAATAGATATATTTTTTTAAATGCACACATTTAGGGGCACCTGGGTGGCTCACTTGGTTGAGCGTCCGATTCTTGGTTTTGGCTCAAGTCATGATCTCATAGGCTGTGAGATCAAGTCCTGCATCGGGCTCTGCACTCATTGAAGAGTCTGCTTGGAGATTCTCTCCCTCTGCCCCTCCTTCCACTCCCTCTCTCTCTCTCAAACAAATAAATCTTTTTTAAAAATGCACACATTTAATGCGTACATCTTTATGAGTTTGTACATACATTTGGACATCCATGATAATACTATCACCCTAACCAAGGTTCTAAACATATATGTCACCTCTAAAAATTTCCTTCTGTGCTTTTGTAGGTTTTGTTTTGTTGTTTTGTTTTTAAGAACACTTAACATGTGTTCTCATGAGATCTATCCTTTTAACATATTTTAAAGTGCCCAGTACTGTATCTACTTTTTTTTAGGAGTGTCCTTGTACCATGTTTTTATTTTTTTTTTGGTTCTCTTTATTGACATTTACACAGCCATGTTTCATTCATATTACATATACAGCTAATCCAACCAAGTAAATAAAACTTCTCTCCTTAATACCATTCCAAGAAACACCTTTTAATGCATAACCCAAGACCCATTTTTTTCATAAAGCCTAGGTACTGCAGCTTATGGTGGAGTCCCTTCTTGTGAGTTTAACACTTCATATTCTGTTCAGAAAACTAAATTTGACTATGAACTATCTTATGTCGTTCACTATTTCTGTCATGCAAGCAAATGTCATCTCTAAAATAATTCAATTTGTTCTTCCTTTTTTTTATAGCTTTGATTTTTTTCCCAATTGCCTAGCACAATCTGGGGCACAAAATATATGCTAAATAGTTACATTTTGTTTCAATTTTGTGATATTCCACCAATGCTAAATCAAAATCCTGGATGTTATTGCTGCTGTCTAGATATTAAATGAGATTTGTGAGAGAAGTTAATAAAACCTCTCAAGGAAATAAGGGCACCTTTCGTTGTGGGGCCAAGTTTCTAAGTTTCACAATCATACTGAGGTTGACCCTCACTAGAAAGGTCTTTAGGTTGTCTGCATGTGATATGAAGTCACATTTAATGCCACTGTAGATGCATCCTCCTCAAGCATAGACTGGATTTATAGATTTATTTTCATCTTTATCAGAGCATTGTTTTATATCACACTGCTGAAATGGCAGAATGGTAATGGTTTTCTCTTCTGTATAGTTAATGGAAAATTTTTACTGCTTTTAGATTCCTTATATAACTACATTTTATTCAGGCCTAAGTCCATTTGACTGTCCCTAGTCTGAAAAATGCTCTGTAATCTCTTGTGAGTCTTTGTGTGGGAGCATTTCTAGATGACTGACTCAGGGTCTTTACAATGGTTCCCATAACATATTAAGTCATGAGAGGTTTGCCAAGAGTTTGAAATATAGCAGAACAAGAGTTGCTATTGTTCTTTGTTGCATCCTTATCTAAGGTAAGGAATATGTATATAATCAATCTGAATTTACTGCACAATGTATTTCCTTGATTTTAATTTTGAAAAAAATGGATCAGTAGAATACAATCATGTCTAGTACAGCCTGCCACGAATTCAGGAATTCCCCTTAGAAAGTCAGTGTTATTCCTACAACAACCGAAGCTACTGCTCCATAATACTTCCACGTGAAGTCTTTTTGTGAAATGGATTAATATCATATCATTGTCATTGACAAACCTATATTCCCAAACCTATAACATTATTAGCTTATACTAAAAAATCTGAAATAGTCCTGTTCTCAAAGTAATTACAGTCTGCTCATGGAATAAAGTCCTTGAAACCTTTTTCTATTAGTCCTTCTGCTAAACAAAACATTATCCAAATGAGGGAAAGGCTTAATGTGAAGACAGAACAGCTAGTAACATCACCCACTAGGATGTTGAATAACAGAGTAAAAGGTATTGTGGCACCACAAATTGAGTCCCTGCCTTCCTTTTCAAAAATGATAGTGAATGCGTCTTGGTATTTACCCAAAGGAGTTGAAAACCCATGTCTACACAAAAATCTGCACACAGATGTTTATACCAGCTTTATTCATATTTTCCAAAACTTGAAAGCAACCAAGATGTCCTTCAGAAACTGAATAGGTAAATAAGCTGTGGTACATCCAGACAATGGAATATTATTCAACACTAAAAGGAAGTGAGCTATATGACAACTCATGAAAATACATGGAGGAAATTTAAAAGCATGTCACTAAGTGAAAAAGTAAATCAGCCAAGACTGCATACTGTATGATTCCAAATATATGACATTCCAGAAAAGGCAAAATTACAAGACAATAAAAAATCAGTGGTTGCTAGGGGTTAGTAGGGAGAGGGATGAATAGGTGGAGCACAGAGGATTTTTAGGGCAATGGAAATACTCTGTATAATACTATACTGGTAGGTACATGTCATTATATATTTGTCCAAATCCATAGAATGTACAACACCAAGAATGAACCCTGAGGTAAACTATGGACTTTGGATGATAATGATGTGTCAACATAGGTTCATCAGCTGCAGCAAATGCACCAGTCTAGTGGGGATGTTAATGTGAGAAGCTATGCACATGTGGGGATAAGAAATATGTGAGAAATCTCTGTGGCTTCTTCCTCTCAATTTTTATGTGAACCTAAAACTACTCTAAAAAATAAAGTGAAATAAAAGTGATTCTAAAATCCTAAGCCTTTTCTCTCTCTATTACATGTGTTGATAAGCTCTCACAAACATGATTCGATTTCCACTTGGCCTTCTTAAGACTCTAAGCAAAAAAGACTTATGTTGTTCTTCCATACCCCTCACAAAGGAGATTAATAAAAAATAAATAACAGTAGTAATTTTCAGAAGGATATACATATCATTTTCAAGGAGATTTTATTTGAGCTCATGAACACCAATAACAAAAAAGATGCTTTTTATAGAGTCTTACTGTATAAAAATTTAAATTCACTTTTTGTTTTTTCTTACAAAGCATGGAGACAAGATCAACTTCTAAACCAATTATAAGAGATAATTGTTAGGATCAATAACAGAAATAAAAATGTATATTCTTTGATGTTCCTTAAAGTTCATGTCATATCAATAGTAGAAAATGTAAACACATCCTAAGCCAACAAAAAGAAATATTCTAGTAAATATAGCCAGAAAGATATGTCTTATCCTGGTCAGCAGCAGAGATGTATTTACTAAGAACGATTATACTTTTGATATTTGCAAGTAACTATTCTAGCATAACGTTAGTACTTCAAAGAAAAATTTAACAAGGATTCTAGAGATCAGAACCATACTATTACAAAATATTTTCTCAAACAACTTCCTGATGAAGCTCTTCTTAAAGAAGGAAAATGTAAAAGAATGTCCTCAGTGGCATTTTGGTTTCCTCAATTAGTACTGGCCAATATCATCTCCAAAATTATTTTGGAGTCAGTGTTTTTATAGTGGTAGGTCTATACTTATATGTGTGTGTTCCTGTTGACATTTAGTCTCTGGTATGAATGGGAATAGTGAAATGACAGTCCTTGACACTCTATTTCATTAACCTTGTAGAGTGCTGTGCCATGCCATGCTCAGATGGACTGTTTAAAAACTGCTGTTTGATGATGTTGATGATGATGATAATGATGATGATGATGACAATGACCACTGGTAGGTTAGTTGGGGACCTTCTGCTGTCCCCTAAATATGATTTCTTCCAGTTGGTCAATAATTTGCCTTGCCCTACTAATGGTAAAGGGCAATTAAAGTGTATACTGAAGATTTTAATACCTTTTTTAAAATATTAGTCATTACAAAGCTGGCAAGCTAAATTGTAACTAAGGTTAGAGAAGCTTACATAGGCTAGTATTTACCAAAAAAGGGGGGCATTTGTATTTAGGAAAATATTTTTTTAGAAAATAGAGATAGCATTTTTGTTAGAACATTTTTAAAAATATAAAAAACATACAGCAAAAATTCATCTTTACTCCTCCTCAAGACTGCTCCTCAATTACTTCTCCCCCCTCCTGATGCTTTTGTCATAAACAGAATAATATAAGTATTCCTGCAAACATTTTCTGTACACTTCAGTCGTATATGGTGGCTTGTGTAAACTCTAGTTTGTAGTTACATATTAGATTCCATTTGAAGGAGGTGTAGATATTCTTGAGCTATCATGTTCTTCTTGTTTTTAAATGTTTTGAGTTACTCTAGGCACAAAAAGGCACAGTAGAGAGACAGACTCTCACATCCTCCCTCTAATCCCTCATCCTACCAAAGACCCTACCAACTCACAGCACCAGGCCTGCTGCTTAGGCCTGAAACTAAGGAATGAGCCCTCTTAGTTATCAAATACCTCCTCTTGTCAATTTGCAATGTTTTTATCAATAAGAGTCTTGCTGCTTGGAGCATTCAGTCAAGGTAGTCTGACTCTCAGCAAGAAGGAACGGCAGCCTATAGGGAGCAACGGAGCCATTCATAAAATGCCCAGGCTGCAGCTGAAGGGCCACCTGCTGTTTCACAGTCCAAGGGAGGCTCAATCCACTGCTAGTTCTGAAATAATCTACAGGCCAGACTGGAACAAGGGCACATTAGCACTTGGCTTGTCAGCCAATACAAATAATTAAAACAAGACCATTAAAGTATTGGGAAAGACTTTCTTCTTCCTCCTAAAGTTGTGTTTTATTATCGTTAAGCTGGTTCTGAAACATATGTATGTAAAACTATCTTTTTTTATTCTCTGTCTTTATTAGAGATTCCATTTCTTTTATAAGTACAAACCCGAAAGATGGGAGTTTTGTTCTTTACAACATGTATTGGGGTCTTTGATATTTCATCATCCTTATTGAAAAGGAAATATCAGTTGAATTCTCCCATCATCAGAGTGCCAGGTGTTTAACACTAAATAAATGGCATTAAGAGGTGACATGACCAAAAAAGCCCAACTCTGAGCAGCTACACCTGATCTGAGTTCCATGACTCACTGGAGGGTCAGGAGAGCTCAGAGGGTTTGATATTTGACTTAAGGGTTAGTCAAATATCAGACAGAGAAGAGGAAACATACTAATGAGTACCACATCATGATGTGATGCAGAGTTTTTTTTTTTTCATTATAATCAGAAGCAAAAGTGTATGATTTTATTTCTGACATCTTGGAAAACAGGAACAGAATTTATGATTACTCCAAAAAATAAAACCAATGTTCCACTGAAAGGAGCTGAGGATTGATCATGCATTTTTATTGTAGAAAAAAAAATCAGTGGGTAATGAAGACCAGTTAATAAATATGGAAGATAAAGATTTAAAGTAATAATGGATACAAGATTGAACAAAGGCTTATAAAATAATCCTCTGATTTTAAAACCTGACAAGAAGCTGATATATTCAGAATTATGACCACCAAAATCAAGAGAACACTACTTCTATATAGATGATTCCCTCCAGTTTGAATGAACTGCAAAAAATAAAAACGTAAATGTTGACAGAAAAACAATAAAATGATTATCAATAAAATTATCCAAAAATGTTGATTTGAGCTATTAACTTCATAAAGACAAGTCCATAAAGTGATTATTAATAAACCTTAGAATATTAGAATAAAACTGGGAGGTTAGAGACCAACTTCTCTGACTCACACCTGAAGCACTGGAAAACACTGGCTAAGCCTTGAACATACTAATTTGGGTCACACCATTCATTCATTTATTCATTCCACATTCACGAATTGTCTAACTTGTGCTGGGCACTGTGCTGGAGACCAAGAAGATACATGATAAGAATGCAACCCCTATTCTTCAAGATTGCCAAATGTTAAGGGAAAACAGTTCTGTAGGTTAATGATTAGAGAAATCCTTTAAGTGCTATAATAGAGGTATGCATGTAATAAAGTTCTTTGGTCTTTCTGAAAAGATTAAAAAATGATTAAGCATTCAAAATTTCAGCCAAATCTTGAAGGTTGAGTTGGAATTTGCCTAATGAACAAAAGCTAAAAAGGGGAAAGGGAAGAGAAGCTTTCTAATATGTGGACACAGTAAGTGCAAAGACATGACACCAAGTGAAAAAAGTTAAAAAGCACTATGAATTTTGGAAACTCTACATGGGTCTTAAATGTCAAATGCAGGATTTTTGTCTTAGCTATAGCCTGAAAGAATAGGCAGATTTTGAGCAATTTGCATATCATCACAAGGTGTTTAGACTTCATGCTATAGACAGTGAAGAGCCAGGTCAGGTTTCAGTAAGAAAGTGTGGGATTAGATTTATGTTTTAGAGATTAACCCCTTGGTATGAATGGCTAAATGAAAGTTCAAAATTTAGAGTTTGTTTTAAAAGACTCCCTTGCAATTTCTGACTGTGTGCACAATGTATGGTTTATGATAAAATCTCCTTCAGGACTGGCTTCACATAGAAATGAAACAATGAATTTACCCCCAGTGTTATAGACTACTCAAGATGGAGGAGGTCTTGTAGATCATTTACCCTATCTCAACTCTTCTATTGCTAATTTGTTCTTATTTATTCTTCAATTAGTTGTCAGATACGTACTGAGCATCTACAATATGCTAGACAAACCCTCTGCTTTAATGAAACATATAACCTACACTATCCAGACAGTGATAAAACAGTAATGAAAATAAATTTACATTTATAAATAGTGATACTGGTGCTGGTAGTATGAGCTCGATGAGCATGTTATCCAGGAGCCCCAAATAGATGTTGGGCTTGAAAAGGTCTGTTTGAGAAAGTTCTATTTGAGAAAGTGATTATAAGTTAAGACCCAAATGATGATTAGAAGATGACTGGATAAAATGTGAAGAGAAATAATGTGCAAAGTCAATGAGGTAGAAAAGATCTTGGTATATTCCAGGAAAGAAAGAAGCTGACACGTTTGGGGATGGCTGAGTAAGCAAGATGGTGGCAAGGAAGGCATTGGGGGGTTTGGTGGCAGAGACTGAGGGAACAGGGTGAAGAAATACAGTCAAGGATAATCTGTTGATACAAGTTCAAAGCTAAACCTAGGTCTCCTCATGATTTCTAGTCAATGTCCTTTCCTTTAGAGCCTTAAAAAAAGGGGGGGGGATATATACACATAATTTTCCCATAAAATCAGTATCTTTCAACGTCATCTACTTAGGAAAAAAATCTTGCTTCTAAGTATCCCACATTATGTTTTTTGGTACTTTTTTTCTCTTAGGAAATGGATTACACAATCTGTTGGTGACCTGTAACAAGGACTCCATCTACTCTGGCTGGCCATATCATTTCTCAGAACTTTCTAATAAGAATTCAAATAAAGAAGCGTTGAAGACTATGATCTAAATATCAGAGGCTCATCAGGACTATGAACCAAAAAAAAAAACAGAATATGAATGACTAATAAGTTATTCATGAATTCAAACTATCTAGAATAATTAAAATACCCACTTTCGGCTAATAAGCCATTAACTGCAATTTTACTATTTTTTAATGATCTGATTCACAGTGTTCCAGGAAGTTTCATTTAATATATGTATATGATTATGTAGATCAATGTTTACATTTTTGCATTCTTATAGACATGCAGTGGAAATAAAGTGCATAAATAAAGTGTTCCCTGGTTACCAGAAAATGTTTATATGTATGAACAATATATGGATTATAATAGCATAGATAAAGGTTTGGGGGGATGAACAGGCCAAATGATCCTGATTCCCAATGTTCTCCATTTGTGGTTGTGGTAGAATTCATATTCCAAATATCCTTCTCTTTATAATGAATTTCCCAAGCTTCTTCTCAAATAAGTATAGTATGGTATAAGTGGTAAGTCTCCATTATGTGGAGAGAAACGTGTGATTTTTATTCAGACAGCTTTTTACTCAGAGAAAGAATTTATTTTTACCACTTCAAGCTTGTCATTTATTTAGTCCTCAGTGGGGAATAGTGTCTTTGCTTTGGTGGAACTGAGCAATTTGTAGAGGAAAGGATAAAGTCCCTACAGTAAGTTCTGAGGCCAATCTTTTATAGATCTCCGGCACATGCAATGATTGGTTACCTCCAAAGACAAATACACTCAGTTTGTAATCCTTATGTCTAAGTTAACTTAATTTTTATATCTGTCATTACCCTTTTTTTCTGGAATGATGTTAATTCTATTATTGAAGAAAATAAATTCTGACAGCAAGTACTGTACACTATCCAGTACTGATAGCAGCTACAAATTTCTTCATGTTTTTAAATTTTGGATTTGAGATATTTAATGAAAAGTAAATTAAATTTAAGTTCTTTGATTGTATCTTGTATCTGTGGTTATGAATACTGCATACTCTATATACCTAAGAATAGAATAGACATATTCTAATGGCGAGCTTTTGAGATATATTTTCTATTCCAACAAATATTTGGATACCAAATATTTACCTTAAATCATTCTCCTTTTCTTTGGAATATGGAATGGGGTCCTAGGAAGGAAGGAAGGAAGGAAGGAAGAAAGGAAGGAAGAAAGGAAGGAAGGAAGAAAGGAAGGAAGGAAGGAAGGAAGGAAGGAAGGAAAGAAGGAAGGAATATTTTTAGCACCACTGTAGACATATATAGACAGATGGATAGTTAATACCTATATTTTATACATGGTAAGATACTATGCAGCAAGATAAATAATATTCTAAGTATGGAATACTTGTGTCTAACACATGAATTCAAAGTTGGCTCTATCATTTATTAGTTGTCTTAAGGCTGTTGTTTATACACTCTGGGTCTCAATTTACCTATTTTGTAGAGTATGTAGATTAACAAACTATTGTACACATAAATGCCAGCATCAATATAAATCCTTTCTCATCTCTCCTTACTTTCCCAGGAAATGAAGAAAGAAGAAAAAAGGAGAATTTAATAAAAAGTAAGAAAAATATAAGGCTTTACATCAGAAAGACAGAAAACAAAGTCAAAGGAAGAAAGAGGAATTTAAAAGGAAGGAGAAGCAACAGAGTTGCACTGTGTGGTAAGTTATGTAATACTACCACAATTTTTTTAGGAAAATTTTTCCAAAATCTGTTTGGATTTCTCCAAATCCATGAACTTCCCACCCCAGCCACACTAAGAGTAGTCAGACATGGATGTACCCACAGTACAGTAACAACTAGAACTATTTTAGTCAGAATTTTGGGACCATTCACATGGATGTTTCATCAAAGAAACTGTTGTTTCTGGTTTCTAGTAACAGATTTATTACATTTACTAATGGGTCTTATTGAACATGACAACCATTAGAATCCTCAGAGTTTTTAGGCATCTTTTTTTCCCAGAAATTCAAATCATATCCTAAACTCAGGAGAACAGAATAAGCTCAATGGTGTGAGGAGAAAGGAAAACAGATTTCTTGGATCTATACAGTTTGAGACTCTTAAATCAATATCTAAACCTAGTCTGTATGTAAGCAATCAATCCACAAACTCTTAAAAATAAAAAGTAAGTCACTATGTGATTCTGTGATGAAAAATCACTTCAAACAATTTTAATCTCTCACAATAGGGGAAGGCATCCCATTTTTCACTGCTGGGAATCAGAGCCATCAATATTTTTCTCTAAGGGACAAGTTAACAGACAAAAAGTGATCTTTAATTCAAATTCAGGAAGTAATTGATGTAAGGAAGCTTGATTTCAATCTGATCACCCCATGGGCAAGACTAAAATATCCATTTGCCTCAAATCAGTAGTCATCCAGATACTAGTTATCCAGATACAATATGTGCCCACTACCCTTTGCTAGAACTCCATTCTTCCACTTCTTTTTGTACTTCAAGTTTTTAAGAAGCCTGGTTTGTAGAGTGAGGTAATAATGTTTGGCCTTTTTTTTTTTTTTTTAAAGAATCCCATCATTAATGAGCTAGTGACAATTAAAGTAATAAGAAGAAGAATAAAGTAAAAACAACATAAACATAAATTCAGTCTTTAAATTAGAAGAAAGTACTCATTTATAATATAGTCATCCAGATGATCCAAAATATGCATATATTATCATTATATTATTAAAATTAAATTCTTCTAGAGAATTTCCAGATGTTGAAATTATATCTGCATCTTGTTTAATGATATCCATTTGACAAACATTGGCCTAATGTATTATCCCAGATAGATGTACTATATTCTAAGAAGACATTTTTTAAATGGAAAAGATTTTAAGACTCAAACTTGTCTCAAAGGTTGAATTACAGATAGATGGCAAGAAAAATATTTGAGGCCTATAAGGCTTTCCCACAACTTTTTGAATCTCATCCTGGAGGCAGCCATTGACTATTTTCTTCCCACAAAACATGGTCTGCGAACAGGTGCCTCCATATGTAAGAGTTCTTAGACAAAATTCCTGAAGCAAAATATAAATATAGTGTCCCATTATTAATGCCTCACTAAATTGTAATTATCATTTCCAAAAAATGTAATCTCTCACATATCTCTGTTCAAAGGCATATATTTCATTTTCTTTTGAAAAGAAATCTGGTATCCATAGCTTCGTGATGTACAGAGGGATTTCCTCCATCCAATTCAAAATTCATTTTCAAATAAGAGAAATAAGACTAAGACCTGAAAGTTTAACTTAAAAAAATCAACACTATATGGATTAAAACACATATGTGTAAAGCCACACTAAGCTCTATAAGTTCTCCCTGGAATCAGCAAAATTTGAGTTATGAGTCAACCAGAAGGTGAACTGTCAAAAACCTGAGCATGTATAAGACAAGAATGGATAGATAGATGGGTAGATAGGTAGGTAGGTAAGTAGGTAGGTAGACAGATAGATGGATAGATAGATAGATAGATAGACAGATGATGGATAAAATTTTACAGCATTGACAATGTCCACTCAAATTTCACTGCCCAAAAACTTGACTCTATTCATCAGTTTATCATGTATGTATTTCAGATATGAGTGTTCTATGCTAATTTACCAGATGCCATCAACACTCATTGAATTACTAATTCTTTCCGTTCTAATGACTCAGTAATCACCAGCAATTTTGTGATTATAATGTGGCTTTTTAAGACACCTATCTGCAAAGAATAAAAGTATTAGCCACAGGATGTAAGGGTTCAGGATCTTGGCCAGGCTACACGTTTGTAAATAAAATCAACTGATATTTTGGTTTTAAACATCAACATGTATGGATTTAGTTAACATAGAAACAGTCACTCTCATTACTCCTGAAAACCAAGTTTCTGACCTACAAAATTGAGAGTTAGATTAGGGAGTAAAGTAAATTCACCAGGGCAGATGCACCCTGAGGTCTCCTCTGGACAGGCTGCTGACATTCTGATCCTGGCACGCTTCCTTAAAATTCTGACTTGTACAGGCTAAAGATGAGAAGACCGGTAGGAAAAGAGTACAGTCCAAGTAGTCTGAAACTAAGAGCAATGTCAACAAGGGAGGGGAAGAGAACTAAAGAAGGAACATCCTAAGGCAAGGTTTGATATAGTGGAAAGAAAGCAGACTGCATAACCTTGTTCATTGCCCAGTTGTTCTGAGCCTGATCTCTTAGCTACAAATTAAGATAAGAATAATAATGTCTAATTCTGGGGGAGGGGAGGGATGAGGGGTGCCTAAATAAAATAGATGTTAATCTCAGAGCCTGAGGTAGGTGTTTAATACATAACTTGCTTTTTCCTCTTATCATAATTTTATTTGTGTGTATTCATATTAGAGTAGCCTGACCCAGTCCTATAGAGAATTTAAAAACAGGGAACCCTAGCCTCCATGTAGTCCTTTCCTGCTGGAGTACTTGTTTTTCTCATATTTTCCTTCTACCATGGATGGAGGACAGCAAAATGGATGTAGCAATTTGTTTTCAGGTGTTGGACCCCCCTTTTATTATTAATGAGTGTTTCACAGAATCAAAGATCTTTGAAATCTTATTGTCCAACCTGTCACTCAGCTTGATCATCAGGCTTAATCCAGGGATAGTATAGTTGGTTTACCATTTTACAAGTAATTTTAAAACACTCAGCTGGGAGAGAGCACTGTTTAGCCCCAGACCATGAATGGCTACTTTGGAAATCCAAGCATTTCAGAAAGGACGCATCAACCCAGAGATCCCACTCTTAAAGCAAACTCCCACACGGCACTTATCCAGTTTTCCCAAAGAATCCCCAAAATACAAACATTGCTTAGAGGTACTAAAAGGCTTTTGTCCCTGTTCTAATCTTTGGTTTCATCAGCCCTTTCCTAGGGGGAAAAAAGTATACTTTAATTCTATATCACTTAATTTGGGACATCTGTTTTGCAGTTTTAGCTGTATTTATGACAGATCATTTTATTGATATCACATCTTGTTTCTATTATACTGTAACAATTTCACATAGAAGGGAAGTGGCATAACAGGTCATAGTTTATCAAGAAAAAGAGTAACAGAAAATGTCAAATAAGAGTAATAAGTGTGTAATGAACTCCACTGTGTAGAGCACAAGTAACTGTAGGAAATCACTTTTTTAAAGTTATGATTTAAGTCACAGTCTAGTGATGCTAGCCAGACAAAATTTTAAAACAGGTTGTGGCAATACTGCATACAAATTCAAAAGAGGACTAGATCCTAAAACGCCTACAAAGAACTATGAGTCAAGTCTTAAAGGAATTTCTCTGTTAAGGTCCCAGTTATAAAACTATGCCATGTCTTCACATAGCAGGGTGAACTCTCTCACATGGCCTACTTGGGGAAAGAGCTGCTTTATTCCATAACAACAATTAGCATTAGTGGACTGCCTAATATATGCCTAGCCCTCTTCTAAGCTCTTTATTACATCAGCTCATGATGTAGTAAACACAACAGCCCAATGAGGCAGATACTATAATTTTCCCCGATTTACCATTTTTGTAGATACCAAAGTACAGAATATTAAGTGCCATGGCCAAATACAGTCAGCTCAGAAATGGCAAAGCCAGAAGTTAAATCCAAGCAATTTAACTCTAGAGCTGAATTCCTAACCAAGTTACTTTATTGCTTTTCTTTTAAATATAAGCATTCTTGCTATCATGCTATATATGTGTTTCAGACATTAAGGGAAGACATGCTTTCTGTAAAATCGCATGGTAAAAATAATATTGGCTCTGGGGAAAAAACAGGGTTGGAGCCAATCACTGAAAAAGTACTATACCCAGAATATCAAAACCAATGTCAATCCTAATAAAAACACAAATATATCTAAAATATGCTGTCATTGGCATCAAGTATCACAGTTAGCTCTTTGCAACATGAACTCTGGCACTTAACACATTTTCCTTTGAGACGTACTTCTTGGAGGGCATTTGTTTTAATAGAGACATGGTCATCAAAATCAAAAATCTTATCCAGACTAGCCTGTTGTGTTAATCCATTGTTTTAATTAGGGAGGAAATTTCAGCACCATGCCCTTCACATGCACTTGCATTTCTCTGTAGCTTAACATAGTGAAGGGCAAGCCTGGCTTACACCAAAACAAGGCACTTTTAATAGAGTTTCAGACTTTACACAGTGCTAAAGCATTTAATTATGAGAGAGCTCAGCCCAATCACTTAAAAAAAATTAACACCCTGAGAAAAATCATATATAAATCAACACCTCTTTCACATTATACCAACATCACTCCCCTATTCACCCATTGCATAAAAAATAATCAATGTTAAAGAAACAGATCATACAAGAACAGACATGACTGTGACTGGTTGTGATTAATTCATTATTCTACATATAAAAATGGTCAGAGTACTAGAACAGAGTCACATTTAGTCATAATTAAAACTATCCCTCTCATAATGTCCTTCCTTTTTTTTCAACAGATATTTATTGAGCATCGACCACTATAAGGCATTGTACTGAGGACTAGGGATACAGTGGGGCACAAAATGGACTTCCATACTCCCACCATGGAGACCAGAATCTCAGTTTTTTTCAGAAGATATGTACAAATCCTGCTGTGACTCCAAGCTGTCGTGACTTAACAGGGAAGTGTGAGTTTGGGGTTGTTGTACTAATGGATGGACTAACTTTTCCTATTCTGGGTTTTGCTCCCAGTCAATGACAAACCTCCCACATCACAAATCTACATATATCTAAAAACACAGAAAACAGATGAGCTCAACCTAAATATGCATTCCTCGACCTACCAGGTTTTTTTTTTATTATTATTATAATGGTGGAACACCTCATCCATCTGACATAATATGCAAACATGGTGTTCTGAGTGATTTAATTGTCCTAGAAACTGAAATACATTCCAAATCTGAAAATCCTATTCTGAACAAAGAATCCTCCTAATGTGGTAATATACTGCTCTGATTTCTTAAATAAAATGCAGTACCCAAAATGTAACTCCACTTCGATCAAATTGAGGAATCTAAGTCTATCAATGCCATCCCCCACTTCTTCACTATGTCAGCCTCCACAAGCTGATTTCAGAGACTGTGAATGCTCGTAATAAAAGTATATGGCATAATGGTCCCTTGTGATGGTGAACTTACTACGTGGGCCAGTTCAGGTCCTTCAACACATTAACAACAAGATGGCATTAGACATGCTCAAGAGGTTTAGTGGGTCAAGTCGCCTATGAAGGGCAGAAGAAGAAGGAGCAGAAATAGATGGGAAGAGTTTTCAGATAGTGATGCAGGTCTGACACCTGTGAAAGCAAATCCAGAAGGAAGGATTGAGTGGGAAGAGCCTCACACCACAGCATGGGGCCGAGAAAGTCTCAGAGATGTGTATTAAGTATATTAATAATCCAGTTTTTGTAATAAAACATTTTTCTAATTCATTCAATCATAGGGCTTAGAGTTACAGAGTTGGTGCTGGATCACTGGAGATCTTCCTCTGACATTCTAGATTAGACCTTAAGCCAAGAGGAACTATAAAATAACTTGGGAACTTTGTACCCCTGAAGTGCATTGACTCTATGGTGCAAAGTCTTAATCAAATTCACTCTATCCACAATTATTATACGAATCCCCGCTAACTCTTGGCAAACTTTAGAACTCTTGTATGTATTGTATTTTCAAAAGAGTTGTCAGGGTTGTCAGGGAAGGCAAACTGGAAAGTTATGGCAGTGGTCTAGATAATCCAGTTACTGGAGTATGTTAGAATTGAAGGTCCAAGTGCCCCATGGGAGCTAAATACTATGATTCAGTCCTTTATCAACAACCTGCAAATGGCTGTCCCAGATTTTCTTCATATTTTCAGGAAATATATGTTTTCATGATAAGCTGTTTCAGCAGCCTGTTCCTAATTGAATTAGGTCATTGTAAATGTAAAATTTAGTCCTTTCCTTGATTTACACATACACACATGCACACATACACATGCAAACACACAGACACATAACCAAAACACCAACAAATGTACTATGGTAGGTGACTTCTGAGTTGGCTCATGACTCTTTATACAATAGCCTACCCTTTAAATGTGGCCTGAACCTAGTGATTTGCTTGTGCCTAACCAAATACTGAAAAGGTAATGGGTTGTGACTTCTGTTGGTAGGTAACAAAAGGCTGTGGTCTTCATCTTTGTAGCAGATTCTCTCTATTGCCTTCCGGACTACATTCTTTGATGAAGCAAGCTGCCATGCTGGAGAGACCCACATGGCAAAGAACCGAGGATGGCCTTTGTCTAACAGCCCCTAAGGAACTGATGTCTTCAGTCCAACACTTGGAAGACCCCAATGCAGCCTTCAGATAAGATTCCAACCCTGCCAATACCTTGACTGCAGCCTTGTGATAGATACTGAAATAAAAGCCCCAGCTAAACCATTCTCAGATTTCTGAGCCATACAAACTGATATAATCAACGTATATGATTTTAATATGCTGACTTTTGTGGTAATTTGTTATGCAAAAGTAGATAACTGACATACCTAAAACAAACTCCAACACACATCAGGCTTTCTGCTTAGCATACTTTTTTGGTGGCTTAGGAAAGCTAAATAGGGGATTACATCAAGGGCATGTACAAAAATTGCAAACTGAGTTTTAGAAACTGAGTGTTATACTCAGTCCCTCGGTAGTCCACACGAGGGTTTTGTTTTCATGCTGTTGTCTTGTTTTCATTCATCTATCCAGCAGCTATTCTCTCTCTCTCCATTTCTCTTCCTTTACTCTTCACTCTCAGATGTAATTTCAGCTCTTTCCATTTCCTACTACTAGCTTATTTTTCAAGTTGTTTTTGTTTTTGTTTTTGTTTTTTTTACTCTACAAGCTAATTAGAAGCTCCTCTACAAATGGGCATTGCAAAAACAGATTCCACCATCTCTACTGTTCCTTTATTTATTCAACAATCATCCATTAAATCCCTAGTAACTGCCAAGGCCGTGTTCTCTGCACCAGGTATGCACAGTGCTGTTAAGAAGACTTGGTCAATGCCCACATTGAGCTCATGGTCAGGTTGGTGGTAACATTAAACAGCGCTTGGACATGCTGAGGTTTCTTTTTTGAATCCCAGAAAATTGTTATCTTTAAAAATAGGATTTTGCACAAACAATGAATCATGGAACACTACATCAAAAACTAATGATGTAATGTATGGTGATTAACATAACAATAAAAAATTTAAAGAAAAAAATAAAAATAGGGTTTTGGTTGAAATTCAAAGAATATCAAAGGGTGAGGGAGGGACACCTTATACAGAAGCTCTACAGGGGAAAGATTATGCATAGATGCCCTGAGGTAGGTCAGAGCTTGGGGTATCCTAAGAACTAAAGGTGCACAATTGGCTAAAGCAACAGTGAGAAAGAGCAAGTGCTTTAAGATGAAATCACAGGGGCTCCTGGGTGGCTCAGTCGTTAAGCGTCTGCCTTCGGCTCAGGTCATGATCTCAGGGTCCTGGGATTGAGCCCCGTGTCGGGCTCCCTGCTCCGGGGGAAGCCTGCTTCTCCCTCTCCCACTCCCCCTGCTTGTGTTCCTGCTCTTGCTGTCTCTCTCTCTGTCAAATAAATAAACAAAATCTTTTAAATAAATAAATAAATAAATAAATAATTAATGGAACCGCAGAAGTAAGCAGAATTCAACATAGTCAGGCTTCTACAACTGAAGGTAAGGACAAACATATACAGTACTTAGGGGGAGAAGGATAATATTTGATTTACTTTTGTTTTCTTTTGTTATTTATTTATTTGACAGAGAGAGAGAGCAGGAACACAAGCAGGGGGAGTGGGAGAGGGAGAAGCAGGCTTCCTGCTGAGCAGAGAGCCCGATGCGGGGCTGGATCCCAGGACCCTGGGATCATGACCCAAGCTGAAGGCAGACACTTAATGACTGAGCCACCCAGGCGCCCCTGATCTACTTTTTTGGAATCACTCGACTACTGTGTGAAGAATGGGTTGGAAGAGATGTAATAAGGGAGAACACGGACCAGTTAAAGGACAACTAAAATAGACAGTAGAGAGATTTTGATGTGATAGGTAAGAGAGTGGAAGTAGAACTGGGAAAAGATAGACAAGTTCAAACACAGCAGTACTATCAACTGGTTTGGTGGGGGAGACTGAAGAATCAAAGGTAACCCCCAGATTTCCAAACAATCCAGAAGGCAGTTGCGATTATATATAGCATGTCCTCTGATAGATAGGGCATGGGACTTCTTTCAAAGAAAAGAAGTAAAGTTCCCAGTGGCACCCCATGTTGCTATTTGGTCCTTTTTCAAACTTTTTCTTTAAATTACTTGATTTCTTATTGCATCAAATAGTGTAGTGCTACATCATAGCTATTCTTTATTCCTTTGTTACATGAATAGATGGTCAAAATTTTTGGCTTTAATTATTTACATTATATCTTGCTCTCTCATGTGCAGTGAAGCAATATGACATAATTTGTCAAGAAAAGAGAATCACAGAAAGGGTCAAGTACCACAGATGTTCCAAAGAGAGCTTCTGCCCAGCTCATTGCATAGCTGTTATTTGGCACTTTTTATATTAGTTGACTAACATCTCTGCTGAATCTTCAGAAAACTTCTTTCATCTGACATTTATAGGAAAAAAGAGGTTAAATGATAAATGTCCAAAGAGAGGGAGGAATCAACCTCAAAGCTAGAGAAAGCCCTCAGAGTATCTTAATCTTAATTACATGTTCAGCATTTTTTAAGAAGAAACTAAATATGACTGATGCCTGTGAAGTGGTTGAAATTCAGGGAGGGGTTTGGAGAGAATGGAATAGAAGGATGCTGTGGGAGGAAACTTACCTCTAGTTAGTGGTAATTGTTCACCAGGCCTTGTGCTGTACAACCTCATTTCTAATTAGCCAACTATAAGATATTTCAGGTAAAGGTAGAATAGAACTGAACCAGCATGATGAAACAAATGATACTCTGCTTATTAATCAAAAGGAAAAGGACGTATTCTACTGACAGAGCAGTAGGGATGCTTTGAAAGTAGGGTTACAAAGAAATTTCATTGCTCCAACAACAACAACAACAACAACAAAAAACACTGGAGTATAAAGGAACATGTACGAGTGTATAGCAAATCTAACATCAGAATTCATCCATGCTGAAATACAGAGAAAAACCTACTTTTCCCTCGTGCATCCTGAGTGTATTGTTATTCTAACTTTAGTGAGTATTAGAATTACCTGGAATGCTTATTAAAAATGCTTGTTTCATGGTGCTATGCCCAGAGACTGTATTCTGCTAGGTCATGTCTGGGTCACGACTCAAGATTCTGGGTTTACAGAAACCCTGAGGGGATTTCAGTGTAGACAGAAGTGCTAGGTTGCTGTTCACCTTAATGCCAGGTACGCAACCCAAGGACTGCAGCTGCCCGCCTAGGTGATGGCTGCCCTCCCTCCTTCCTTCTGTCAGCCTCATCCTTGTTAAGTGCATCTGGGTGGATGGGTTCCAAGCCTCACGCGTAATCACTTAAAAAAAGTCATCCATGTTACTTCCCTTGTGAAGCATCACTTGAGTTCCTCCAAGCTAAATGAGCTCCTTCATGCTTCCAAAGCGCTTTAATACTTTTATTAGAGCATTTATCAAATTATAATTATCCTCTTAACGTGTCATTCCCCTATCAAAATGTGAGCAACTTGAATATGGCTTGTTCATTTTTGTATCTCTAGTACCTGACACACCTCTTCGCACAAAGCAGGTACTGAATGAAATGCTTTTGCATGAAAGAAAGTACAAAAGAATGATAAAATTATAGCACACCAGGTCTCCGTTAGCATCTCATGTCACATGGGCACCTAGCCAATGAGCAGCTATGTGGTTTAGCTAGATAAAAGGATGTCTCAGGCTGCTCAGGCTGCCATAACAAAATACCATAGACTGGGTACTTAAACAACAGACATTTATTCCTCACAGTCTGGAGACTGGAATCCGAAGATCAAGGTGCCTGAAAGGAAAGTTTCATTCTGAGTCCCATGCTCTTTTTTTTTTTCATTATCAATTTTTATTAAACCAACAGCTTTAGTGCCACCCCCCACCCCCCCACCCCCTACTGATTCCTAGTATCCTATAGAACCAGGTAACTGGCTTTGTTTGAGTCCTTCTCCCAGCAGTGTGGCCAGATGCAGAGGAAGCATGACAGCTGGAGGTACCAAGAGCTGCACGGCTCACAATCTGCAGCACGTCCATGCACTCCCACAGGCTACCGCGTGCTGCCGGGATTCCACCTCGGGCCTGGGCCAGCTGCTCGCCCTCTGGCTGGATAACAACTGGATCCGCTACCTGCCCAACTCCATTGTGGAGCTGACCGGCCTGGAGGAGCTGGGGCTGCAAGGGAACCAGATCGCCGTGCTGCCTGACAGTTTTGGCCAGCTCTCCAGGGTGGGCCTGTAGAAGATCAAGGACAACCCGCTGATCCAGCCCCCCTACGAGGTCTGCATGAAGGGGATCCCCTACATCGCCGCCTACCAGAAGGAGTTGGCCCATTCCCAGCCCGCTGTGCAGCCCCGCCTCAAGCTGCTCCTGATGGGCCACAAGGCTGCGGGGAAGACCTTGCTCCATCACTGCCTCACTGAGGAGAGAGTGGAGGGACACCAAGGAGGAGGGGACAAGGAAAAGAGCTACCCACTTCCGCTCCTCCTGTGAGCAAAGGCATCGAGGTGATCAGCTGGACGGCTGATGTTTCCCAGGGACTGTGGTTCATCATGTATGATTTAGCTGGTGATCCAGCCCTTCTAACTCTCCCCAGGAGCCCTCTACGTGCTGGTGGTGAACCTGGCCACCTATGAGCCACCCTGCTTTCCCACCACTGTGGGCTCCTTCTTGCATCAGGTGGGGGCCCGCGTGCCCCATGCTGTGGTGTGCATCGTGGGCACGCACGCAGACCTGTGTGGGGAACAGGAACTGGAGGAGACGTGCCTGGACATTCACTGCCAGATCGCCCTGCAGGAGAAGCATGACGCAGAGGGGCTGAGCCGGTTGGCCCGGGTGGTGGACAAGGCACTGGCCCGGGACTTTAAGCTGCGCTCTGCCAGCCCCCATGCAGCCTACTATGGGGTTTCAGACAAGAACCTTCAGCGGCGCAAGGCCCATTTTCAGTACCTGCTCAACCACCGACTGCAGATCCTCTCCCTGGTGTTGCCTGTTACCTGTAGGGACCCTCGTCAGTTACAGCGGTTTCTGAGTCCCCTGCTCTTGAGAGTGTGAGAGAGAGAAAGCAAGTTCTCCAGCGTCTCTTCTAATAAGAGAGCTAATCTCATCATAAGGACCCCATCCTTGTGATCTCATCTAACCCTAACTACCTCCCAAAGACCGATTTCCAAATACCATCATATTGAGGCTTAGGGCTCCAACATATGAATTTTAGGAACACACAGCATTCAGTCCAAAACAAATGGTAATAAACTGATTGTCTGAGGCTCACCTTCTAGCTCCAGCTTCTTCTCTTAGTATTAAATCCCTTGGACTCACAGATTCTGCATCTGTAAAATGAGGAAGTACTTTCCCCATCACAGTTACTGTTGAAGAAATATACTGAAAGTGCTCTGCGAACGGTAAATCATTATACACAGTGTGGGTACTATAAGGTACTCTAATTTGGAGGCTGCTGCAGTCTGTAAAGAACTCCTAAATTGCTGGCAGTCCCACAAAGAAACTCAGCAGGACTGGTGATCACTAAAGCCTGAATTTTCTCTCTTTGGCTGCTTAGAAATTTTTGCCGTGCTGTAATTTTTATTAATTTATTTGAATAATTTGATAAACATAATATAATCTGTACAAATAATTGTCATTAGCTTTGTAGGCAAACTCTTTAATGAGAATGCTGAGGGACATTCTGTGCATTGCATTAGCTTTTATTTCTATTTTTTGGCAGTCACAACACATGGTTTGTTCCTTCTTGTGGGGCTTATATAAGCTAAAACCCTATCCATCACTCCACTGGTATGCCAAAAGCCACACTCTCTTTGCTTTCTGGAAGGAAATTTATACCATAGTATCATCCTCACCTTTATGCAGTATAGGGGATGACAAAAAGGACATATATTCTTGGAAGGTGAAAGTCGGAGGAGGGAAAAGATTGGTTCCTCATCACCCTGCATTAGCTTATTAGCCTGGTAAGGAACTTGTCACCTTGGAAAACACTGAAGAGGGAAAGGAGGAGGTATCAAGTCATTAAGTTGCAAGAGGTCTTCTATGGCAGCCATCATGTTTAGATGTGATGATGGAGTGGAGGGGGCAAGGGAAAAAATGAGAAGACTTGAGGTGATTACAGGAAGAGGCACTGTAAGAAAATCTCAGTTATTCATGACTGATAAGTATAGCTGGCTATTTCCTTGAAATGTCAGGGCCTTTTTCTCTTGCTTTCTCATGATTTCTATCATGTATTGCTTGCTCTCTTACGAGATGATTTTCTTTTCCTTTGACCACTCTGTTGTAAGTTGTACACAGACAAAGAGAAATGATATGTTGGGGAAAAGTTACACAAAATATCTCCAATTTTATCATCTCAGCACACAGTATATCCAGTCAATCTTACTCTGAAATTGTTCATTCATGATATAACATTTTGAACTCAAGTGACAGAGGGAAAGCCAGCACAATGAGCACTCCTGCATCTAAAAAATAAAAACAATTATGACCACGGACCCACAGTCCTGGCCACGTGAAAGTGCCACATACACAGATGGAAGCAAATGCCCCTTAAAGACTTCTTGTTGACTTCTTCATTTGCTACTTCCATTTTTATCCAAAGTTATTCCATGATCTATATTTTTGCCTGCTCAGACAAACAAAATGGCAGTGACAGGAATGGGGAAGAAATGGAACAAAAGCTTTTTCAAAGCAAGATCCCAGTTAAAATGTTAAGGCAAAAGACATAATTATAGGTTCAGGATTTTTAACTATTTTCATAAGTTTCTCGTCTACATGAAGGACTGGAAAAGCAAGATGTCCTAATTTGGGGAAAATCTATTCCAAATTTAACCTGCCCTTTCTTGGTATTCTACACCTGAGTTTTTTTAAAAAACAATTAAAAACTAGAAAGAAGATGGCATTATTATCCTGATTAGAACTACTGCCATTTAAAAATAATTTCATAATTTCAAGAGGTTGTGAGATTATTTCCAAGTCTATCTCCTTTCTTTTCTTCTGTCTCTAGTCTACACTTTTGTATCTGCTTATGTCTCAGAGTATTTATTCTCCGGAATGACTGAGAACTGCAATTAACCACTGGAGTACTCCCAAAGCCCCTCTGGTGAGTTGCTTCTCCTTGTCCTCACCTTGAACTCTTCTTCTCAGAGACGAATCCTCTTTTCTTCAGTTGTTATCCTGTTAAGTTCTGTGGTCTTTGCAATATTGAAATACAGAACACTGTATACCCCAGCTTTGTTAAAGAAAAACTTTTTCAGACACTTGTTGTAACAGTAAGGCAGACTTTGTTCAGGGAGACTGCCATGATAGATAAAGGACTACCACAATGGGGTTTTGCAGTAGGGGAGAGACGTTGGGTGCAATTTCAAATACAAGAAAGAAAAAGGAGAATTTGTAGCCAAGGAGCAGAGTGGAGGCGGTCAGTAGATGAAAAATTAAGAAGGTAAGATAATTCTTTGCCAAACTAATCTAAAAGGATTCTTCTGGCTGAAGGCGGGCTACAATAATTATATACTACCTGGCAGGGGTCGGGGGTGGGGGCAGGGTGGAAGACAAGGAACCCAATCAGTTATCAAGGGTGATCAGATATCTAGAGTGGGGTGATTCTGCTTAAACCAACTTGACAGGAGTTTTGCTAAAACTGGACTCTACAAGCATGGAGACAGAAGCTGAAGATCCAGCCTAGTTGAGCAGAGGGCTCCAAGGAGCCTAACTAAAGTTTGATCAAGGAGAGAATGTTTGTCAGCTTCTAGAATTTAGAGCAGGTACTTAGTAAAACTACAGGCAGAGGGGCAAAGAAAAGCAGTTTCAATTTCCATACGAGTGTGTGACAAGGAAGAGGTTTGTCACACCACCATGATGCAACAAGCTGACTCATGAAAGTGGCATTGGAAGCACACTGACAAGCCTCCATGTGCTTTTTTGCTGACTGCCACTTACGTAGGGGATACATTAGATCTATGTGAGCTGGTAATATCCTGACACCACCTGCACTATCAACTAAAGTAAGTGAAATCATATTTTTACTATACTATTCATTTTACATGATTTTCTTTATTCTCTAAATCACTCATCCAACAAAAGTACCTAAAGCATCTACTATGTGTCACACATATTTTTACAATTTAGAAAACTAAATATTAATGGTCTACACTTTCAGGAAACTCACATAAACTGGTCTATCTAATTCAGAGAAAGTGTATGCATAGAGGTTATTATAAAGACATCATGGAATTACCTTAAGAAACTTAGCACAGTGTCTTTTAATAGATATGGATAGGAATAGTTTTAATTGTGACAAATAAAAATGAGATCAGTAGTCTTATCTATTACTAATACAGAAACAAGTTCATCTGTCTTTTGGAATTATATGACAAATAAATACCTTCATTTATTAAAACCCTACTCGAAATAGGCATTAAGGTTTTTTTTTTTTTAATTTAACTTTAGGCTTTTGGAAAATATCACCTACATTCTCTAACACAAATGCTTCTTCATCTTTAAACCAATCTCATAACACTTCTCTAGGCAGACCATCTATACTCATTCCATGATCCACTTAATATGTATTTCTTGAGTACCCACGATATGCCAGATTCTGTGTGTAAAGGCAGAATGAAAGCGTGAGCAGGAATTATGTAAAAGGAAGAGTGAGGGATGAGATGGGTATCCCATACAGAGTGAAGAGTATACATAGAATCCCAGGAGTGAAATATGGCACATAGCTCATCTGAAGAACTGCAAGGACCTCATTACAGGTAGTAGAGATTGTCAAGGAGTAAGAGTTGAATCTTAAGGGGAACCAAAGGCCACATGATAGAGCATGTTGTAGGTCATGCTAAAAACCAAAGCAGTGGATGGGAGGGCCAGAGATACAGGGAACTGTCTACCACAAATAGCCAAGGGAAAAAAGAAACTAATTAAATTGTGGAGATGAAGAGAAGTGAAAGGATGTGAGAAATGTAAAGGACATAGATAAGATGTATCATGAGGAATGATCTGACTGGGGGGTAGAAGGTATCGGGAAGCAAGCAGGGAAAAGGAAGGATGCAGCCCTCCTATCAGGCCTAGAAAAGAGGCATGATAATGGTGCCAATTCTCCAAGATACAATCCATAAGAGGAGCCACTTAGGGGAGGGGCATGGGAAGATTAGGAATTCAATCTGGGCCATGCTGGGTTTTCAGGCTTCTATAAGACATCATGTGGACAGAGTCACCAGAAACATGAATATTGAGCTCAAAAGTACACATAAAATTGAATAAAAGAAACCCCCAATAAGGCATTTAGGGTAGAAAGAGAATATGAAGCAAAATTCCTTAAACACTATCTGAAATGTATACTGTTCAATTATTCAAAATTACACTTTCCAGAAATTTATAAACCATGATCCACATATGATAACACTAGTTTTAATTGTTCACATCCACTCCTTTAGGTTTAGATGCTAGACTTGGAACACTGAACAAGATGTAATCCTATTAAGTCTGTGCTCTCAAACTCAAGATGCACAGAAATGCCTTGGGAAATGCTACTTCTGGCACAGGAACAGGGCAGGCCTTCCCTCATTCTCACATGAGATACATTAGACTTTACAGAAACACGCTTAGAACCAGATTAGTTAGTGCTACAGACTGAATATTTGTGTCCTTTTGAAAGTCGTTATGTTGAAATTTAATCCCCAGTCAGCTAGTATTTGAGGTGGGGCTTTTGGGAGGTCATCAGATAATGAGGGTGGGACTTGAATGTATGGGATTACTACCATTTGTAAAAGAGACTCCAGAGAAGATCCCTCAACCTTTCTGCCATGTGAGGACAGAGCAGTATAGCCATTTAGGAACCAGGAAGTGGCTCTCACCTGACACCAAACTACTGGCACCTTGATTTTGGACTTCCCACCCTCTAGAATTGTGAGTGATATCCTATCATTTATAAGTCACCCAGTCTATGATATTTTGTTATAGCAGCTAGAAGAGACTAAGACAGTGAGGTTCAGAGTTCAGCATCACCACTTACCAGCTGGATATGATTGGAAAGCTTTTTAAACTTTTTGTATGGCCTCCCCCCCCCTTATAGTATTGCTTTTGTTTTTATTTTGTTTTGTGCTTCTCATGGGGCTGTTATGAAGATTAAAACAACTTGGAATAGTCCCTGGCACACAGTAAATGAAATAAAAAGTGTCAGCCATTACTGGTGCTACCCAGGGGCCAACAAGCCAGAGAAATTAGAGCTTTATTTGTCTGCTAGTTGTTGTTTTTCATCTGCTTTTTCACTTATGTGGGGACATTGAGAAAGACTGGTTACATTGGCAGAAGTCAAAGATAAGTAGTAATGAAACAAGATTGTTGATCCGTCTGTGTTTATATCTCCTGACACCTCACATGACTAACATCAAGTTCCCTTGGTATACAACTGTGGACTCAATGTGAGTTAATAGGAGACACTCAGAAGTATCTGTTAAATAAATGCAAGAATGAATGGCAGGCTCAGAGAACCAGGTATGCAGATCAGAATAAGCACAGAATCTTCAGTTGGTCCAGGATAAGAGACGAAAGGGAAAGTTGTAGAAATGGGGACTGGAAATTCCAGGGACAAACGCACTAAAAGAAATAAGGTTCAGGAAAAAAAAAAAGGCAGATGAGTAGAGAGCAATATTGTAAAGTCTACACACTTAAGAAAAGTGCTTACAGTTCAAGAAGCAAACTTAACCCCAAAACATGTTCCACCTGTGACTTAGGAGGCAGAGAGAAAAAGTGAGGGGCGAAAAAATACCTCCCGAGAAAAGCACACGAAAAAGAAACTTACCACATATCCTTTGCTGACTTTGTATAATTGCCTGCCAGCAGGTGCCAGGCCAGTAGCCTGTGAATCATAATTGAAACTGAAAAAATTAATTATAAAATTTTGAGCAATTTAATTTCTCTAATATTATACCACGAAACATGAAGCAGTAAGACTCCTGATAAAGGAATAAATGAGAAGAATAAATGCTACATAATCAGTTGATTCATGCTGGAGTTCAGGTTCTATAGCTATATACTAAACATGGAGCCTCTCAACACTCCACAGTTCTGTTAAAAATCAATATGACTGTATAATGTAAATTACTAATCATGAGGGCTACTATTGAAAAATGTGGACACGCCTACTCTGTAAACCATGCTGATCCAAAGACAGATGAACTATATCATTTCAAGCACCCTAGATTTATTGACTTCTTTCAACACACAGGAGTTGAGCACTTTCTGTTGGTTTGGATGGTGCTCACCTTCTCTATTCAGTTTCTTCTTTGTTCTCTTCTGCAAACAGTGGTGAAATATGATTAATTCTATTCCAGAAGGATCCCTTCGGTTACAGCACAGGTCCAGAATGCAAGTATGGCACTGGCTCTGGGAAATGAGCTTGCTGTGGTCTAGCATGAGCTAATGCTAACTATATCATTCAAAATGACTGGTTCACAGTCATGGATGTGGTGGCTCCAATTAACCTGTTCCATAAATACATTTTAGTGAAGTCAGACCAAAGAGATTAATGGATTTCAATTTGGAAATATTATTTGAAATTGACTGGCCCTGGAATAGATTAGAAATACTGCAATTGACCACAAGTGCAGAGTCATGAACTAATTATTAAACTGGCAATGTAATAAACGAGAAACTATTCCTACTTTCCATTCCATCATCTATTGAAAGCCACAGCAGAAGCATAATAAGCTGTGTGTGTATTGGGGAAAAAAAAAAAAAAGGAGGAGGCAACCATGTCTTGATACACATATTTTGTAAAAGATTTATATGCATTACAATCCCATAGTGATTCCAAGGTGGAACCGACCTGGAAAGATTCTTCTTATTTAGATTCTTCTTAGTTACCATGTTTTGAAAATGCATTGAATAGGTATATTGGATATTTGTTTCATAAAGGACACTGAATACTCAAGAAGTGTGAAAACTGACATTCAGTTTACTAATGTTCTGTCCATATAATCATGGAATGGCTAGATATTTAAACAATCTCGTATCTGCAAAAATCTATACTTATGAAACCTAACAACTATCCTGGTGCATATGAGACAGTCCTAATGAACGACAGTAAATTAAATTGACCAACTATTTCAGCAGATTTAGTAAAAGAGTTCAAAATCGAGTAAAATCATACCTCCTGGAGTCCAGTGATCACCTAGAAAAGGTATTGGTTTTAATCATTTTATGCTAATGTATTAAAAAAGATTAACTTGTACCTGCCTAACATTTCTATTCATCTGATCACAATGAGCCTGACCTCTACCATAGTTACATGAGATCTCTGTGTGCTGCCCTCAAAGGGAATTCCCTCTGTGATTTTCACTTAGTGACAGTCTTAAATAAAAATTATTTGATTTTTATTTGACTTCATAAACGCAATTTTTCCCTTCCCAGTCTTAAAATAATTATAGTATTGAACTCCATCTGACTGAAAATTATTGGGAAGGTCATGGAATACCTGGGTTTGTCAGCCAACTCATGCTACCTGCGAGTAATTCACTTTGCTGTTTACTAATTCAGAACAGGAAAAACTATATAAACTAAAGTTCTGAACCCATAAGCTATGGATGGTATTAGAGTGTAAAAGTGCTTCACAGTGCCCCCCTGTTGGAAATTTTAATTTAAAAGACTGAAGATCCCTAAAATTAAGAAACATCCAAAGAAATTAAATCAGTTTGCATTGTACATTCCCCTGAATTTATCCCATTTCTGATGTGATGTAGCTATTAATACAAGAAACTGAAGACACTTTGATAAAATCAAATCACTTCTGCTGTATAAAGCAATGGAAAAATCACAGTGAAAAGTCAAAGAAAAAAAGCACTAGTACATGCCAATTATACCAATCTGTTACAGTCTGTTTATAAGATTAACCATTTCTAGTTTTCAAGTTTATCTAAAGCTGTCATTCTAAACATACTTTTTTTTGTGACATTTGTTAGATTCACAGTACGGGGCACTTCCATGTAAAATCACATCTACACTGTATGGTGATACTACCTGTCCTCAGTGTCTCCAAGTCATTATCAAGAAAAAGAATTCATATCTCACCTTTAGAAATATGTCTAAAATAGTTCAAATAACAAATGCAAGTATTAAATGCAAAACTCAAAAGAAAAAAATGCATGTCAATATGACATTTTAAGTTGTCTTTCTATTATGGGCTGAATGGTGTCCCCCCAAAAAAGATATGTTGAATTCCAACCCTCTTTGTGGTCTCAGAATGGTACCTTATTTGGAAATGCGGTCATTACAAAAGGAGGTAATTAGGGTGGGCCAAAATCCAATATGATTGGAACCTCATAAAAAGGGGGAAATTGGGCACAGAAGCAGACATGCACATGAGAGACAACTATCTGGAGGGATGTACAGAGAACGCCATGTGAAGACAAGGGATTGGTGTGATGCACTGACCAGCCACGGCATGTCAAAGAGCGGCAACACAGCATCAGAAGCGGGCAAGAGGCAAGGAGGGATTCTCTAACAGTTTTCAGGAGGAGCACAGCTCTGCTAACACTTCGATTGCAGCCTTCTCATCTCCAGAACTACCAGACAATAAGTAACTCTTGTTCTATCTGCCAGCTTATGGCATTTTGTTAAAGCAGCCTTAGGAAATGCATACACTTTCCATTATAAAGCTAGAGTCCTTAATGCCACCAACTTCCTATAAAGAAGTTTTGTGCTTTCAGGAAATTACATTATACCTTTTCTCTATAGTAAAATAGTGAGGTGGAGGCAGGGAGAAAAAGAGGCAGAAATATCACAACACCTAAAAATCATATGAAAACTGGGGCTCCTGAGTGGCGCAGTTGGTTAAGCGTCTGACTCTTGGTTTCAGCTCAGGTTGTGATCTCAAAGTCGTGGAATGGAGCCCCACATTGGGCTCCACGCTTAGCTTGGAGTCTGCTTAAAACTCTCTCTCTCTCCCTCTCCCTCTACTCCTCCCCACTGCGTGCACTCTCTCTCTCTCTCTCAAATAAATAAATTTTTTTAAAAAATTAAAAATCATGTGAAAACTATAAATTAATATTTAAATATAATAATAGGATGCTTAGGATAAACACATCTTAAAACAAAGCTATCATATTTAAAAGCTCAGATAGGACCAAATTCTAAAATATGATTACCAAGATGTGGTAAAGACTTTAACCCTTAAACTTTCACAAGTTCAAGTTGCCAAGAGAGATGAAGACTTAGGTCACTCATAGGTAGAGAGATTTTTTTTTCTCCCTATTTGAATCATATCATGGATATATTAAAAAATAGGAAATCCTAATAAATAGACATATATACAAAATGTTCTGCAGAGGCCTAACAAAACTGCCTGCATGAACTTTATCACTTTTAATAGACCTCTACAAGTAATTTCACAGAGGAGGAGAATTGCCTATTCTTCTCTATCAAAATAGATTTCACATGTTAGCATAACCCTCCTCCCACTTCCTTATAATTTTCATGTTTGTAATAATTATAAGGATGTTCAAGGAGTCTGCTTGCATGCCAAATGATCAAAACAAAGCTGGTGTGGAAACTATCATACAAGGATTTAATTCAGACTATCACAAGTCAAGGTCACGCTTGATCCCAGCTCCCAGAGGTGCTAACAGGCAACTTTCAATGGATTCAAATTATGGGCCAGATCATTAAATGAGCTGACTGACTCACTCGTTCTTGCTATTAATAAAGAACTCATCTTGGAGATTTTCCGCACGGCTGTATGGATAACCTGAATTTATGTGGACCTCAGCAGTTCAAAGCCTGAATTCATTTTCTTGAAACAAGCAGAATCTGAAGTTTATTAGCATGGAAAAGAGTTCTCTTTTCATTAGATTATTCTGAAGTGCTGTCCATTACATAATATGCCATGCATGTGGAACCTTTAGAATAAAAATTGTGATTGCCACTCAATGGGGGAGTATTTCTAAGATGTGACAGATTTTATAACTGTGAAGAAGGAAATATCTGCCTGTCTGGGTCTCTTAGCCTTTCAAACATGCTCTTTAAATTAAAATTATAGCACATAGAAAACTTCATTACCTGTTTCACTTGCAGATAATTGTTTCTCCTCTTTGAATATGTGCCCTTTTCAGGATAAGTGTTCTGGATTATATAGAGCTGAGCAAGTGGTAAATGGGATTCTTTTGCTCGCCTGCTGGATGTCCCAAGGCAATTACCTACAGCATTATAAATTAGGTACAAGAAACGTTGACGTACATTTTAATTATTTTAAGTAATTTTTTACTTATGTTTTTAATGAATACAAAAGGGTTAAGTGATTTGAAGTTTCTCCCTGACAATTTTTATTTAAAAGACACTACAGTAACCTATGACGTGGAATGAAATGGAATCAAATGAAAATGCTAAATTTAAAAGAAATAATAAAAGATTGGTTCATGGTCCTTAAAACTGTTTAAAAATTGAAAAATGACTCAAGGGTTCATGATCTTTTTTTTATACTTTCATTTACTCATTTTTTTTATTTACTCATTTTTAATCCATGTATTAAGCAATTATTCTTTTGAGTATTAGTCATATCTAAGTCAATGGAGTGCAAAGATAATCAGCTTCCATCCTCAAATAATTTACTCTTTAATAGTACAAACAAATACTGAGAAATAATTTAATACCTTGTCATTAATGTTGTAAAGGACATACAGAAATGCACACTGGTGGTACCAAAGAATGGTCTCAGCATTTCAGAGGCAAAATGGCAAGAGAAAAGCATTCAAAAAATAAGACATAGGTATTTAACACCTCGAATGATGAGTAAGGCTTCAACAAGTAGGTAAAGGTATGGAGAGACGTATTAGTAAAAATGAAACATCCCCCCTGGCATACAAAATGAAACGTCAAAGAGCTAGACATGCTAGGAGCATAGGTTGCAAGTAGTTTGTTGGGGGAAGAGAAAGATTATCAAGGACAGAGGAAATAGTGAAGTCATGGAAAACAGATGCAAAAGAGAGTGGATCTCCTTTTGTTGCCAGTATGATGGGCTTTACCAAAGGGTTTTATCAGGACCTACCTAATATTACTTCTGTTACTGAAAAATAACTAAGTTTATAGAGAGTCAATGAACTGAGCATTTCTCCACATCCCCTTTTTGCCTAAAATCCCATAAAATTACCAAAAAATGTTATTTTAGCTAAATAAATCCAGAAGACAAAATAAAAACAAAACAAACAAAACCAAGTGGCACTAGTGGGTCAGAAATTTAAGAAAAGAGGTAGAAGGAAAAACATCTAGAGACCATCCTTTGCAAACAAATGTATTAGCTTGCTAGGACTGCCACAACATAATACCACAGGCTGAGTGGCTTAAACAACAGAAATTTATTTTCTCACAGTTCTGGAGCCTGGAAAGATCAAGATCAAGGTGTCAGCAGGTTTAGTTCTCCTGAGATTTCTTTCCTTAGCTTGCAGATAGCTGCCTTCTCTCTGTGTCCTAACATGACCTTTCCTTTGAGTGCATGTTCCTGGTAGCTCTTCCTCTCCATATAAGGACAACAGTCATACTTGATTAGGGCACACCACGATGACCTTGTTTAACCTTAACTGCCCCTCCAAAAGGCCCTATCTCCAAATACAGTTACATTGTAAGATACTGGGATTTAGGACTTCAACTTATGAACTTGAAGAACACAAGTCAATCCATAACATAGAGTAGTACAAGGTCTACTAAGCCCCGCTAAGAGTCAGTGGGTATAAAAATAGAGCTAGAGTTTGTCTGGAGGCCTATACTTCCTTTCCTTTCTGCAATCAGTTTACACAGTGAGCTACTAAGCAGCTGCAAAAAAGCCAATGGAGGAATAAAGGTGCTAAGATCAAAGAGGCCATGGTATGGGGACTATTAACCCCAAGACTCATAGGAAAGCCCCATTCCCAGAAATCAAGCTTACAATGATCAGGGAAATAGCAGAATACACATAGCTAAAGACTAAATGAATGCACAAAGATAAATAATTCTTCCAAGAATCATTGCAAACAAACCTAGAGATGGAATGTATGAAAGGACAATAATGGGTCGTAGAAGTTATATTCAGAAGGTTTAACATCTAACAGGAGTTCTAGAAAGAACTGGGGAAAACTATGGGAATAAACATCAGGGCAATAATTAAAAAAAAAAAATCTCAGAAATGGAGACAAATGGAAGACTTAAGTTTAAAAGGGACTACTGAGTCTGAAGAAAATGCAGATAAACTGATCCACAACCAGACACACCATGGTGACATTTTAGAATTCTAAGGATAAACATACATTTCTTAAAAACTTCAGGACATGCTGTTATTAAGAACTTCTAGAGAAACAGAAAAAGAATAATCAGATTACATTAGATTTAGGGACGCCAGATAAAATACAGGATGCCACGTTACTCCATACATTTCAAATAAACAGTGGATAGTTTTTTAGTGTAAGTACGTCCCATATTGCATATTGCTCAGGACATAATTATAACTTAAAAAGTACTCGTTGTTTATATGAAATTAACATTGAACTGGGTGCCCTACATATTTATTTGCTAACCTTAATTAGATTCCTCACCCATAAGGTAACACTGAATCGATATTGTCAATGTTCTAAATAAGGAATCTCATGTCCAGTCAAATTAACATCAAGAAAGACAAATCCTACAAAGATCCCCAAAAATAATTACGAAAAAAATTTGTGTACCAGCAAAGTTACATAAAAATATTAGTAACTTTAGGAAAATAATAATTTGAAGCTAAAATCATAAAGTTACCAATTTGTGACCATGTTTGTGAAGAGTTTGGGCAGGAAATAAGGGACAAAGAGCATGCTAAGTTCCTGTCTTATTGATGGGGAGGACATAAAAGATTCTAAACATTGAAAGAAAGTATAAAAATATAAACAGTAAATAATAAAATTTACTTTTACAAAAATATTAATTAGATCATAAATACTGTTCTCCCCCACATATGAGTCACACTGGCCACCTTATTGTTCCTTGAATGGCCACACAACCTGCCACAGCAGGACCTAATGTTCTCACCAGATAGTTAAACTTTTCAACTCCTTCAGGTCTTTCATAATGTATTACCTCCTCCATGAATCTTCCTAACCACCTTAAATAAAATGACAACACTCACTGACTCTCCCCATCTCCCCTTTCCCAAATTTAAATCTTTCCATATCACTTATCATCAGCCAGCAGAGTATAGAGTACATAATCTAAGCCCCATGGAGGCTAGCACATAGTAAGCACTGGATAAATACTTGTTTAATTGAGTTGATGAAAAAATATAATAATAATAATAATAATAATTGAGTTGGTGAAATAAATCAGCAGAACTTAATGAACCACTAAATGGAGTATAGTGGTTAAAGGGTTGGAAGTGATGAGAGAAAAGGATGAACCAAAAATAACCAGCTAGATAATTAGATACTTTGAGGAGAAACACATATTGGAAGAATAATAATACATTGTCTCCAGGTAAAGATTTCTAATACACAGATGGGAGATATAAGTCTAATGAAAATGTGTTATGCTAGGAATTTAGATTTTGCTGTCAAATATAGGTGGACAGATAAAAATATAATTGGGATAAGACTGCCAAGTATTTGTAGACTAACAAGAGATACAAGGACAGAAACCCCAGAACTAACAGTCTTTATCAGTTACGGTAAAGATAATCAAGGATTATCAAGAGTGATCAGAGAGTCAGAAGGACAATTAAAGAGAATGGTGTTATGGTAGACATGAGAGTAAGGTTTCTAGAAGGAAAGAAATTAGCAATTAGAAATTGGAGTTTATTTTGAATATTAGATCATCAGTAATTTTAATTAGTAATTTTAATACAATTATTTTCTACCCCTTATTGCATCTGAGACTTTCCCCTCCTCTCATCAAGATAAGGAGTCTATTCTCTTACCTCTTGAATTTGGCTGGCCTTCTGACTTGTGCTAGAAGCAGAACTGTACCCATTCCAAGCCTAGGCCTGAAGAGGCCTCCACTTCCACTCATTCTCCTGAAATCCTGCATACCAGACGTGTAACTAACTACAGTTACATTCATGAGCCCCGCTGAGACTGGAAGAATCATCCAGATGTCACATAGACTTGTGAACAATAAGAAATGCTTATTATTTTAAGCTACTGAATTCTGGGATGGTTTGTTATACAGCAAGAACTAACTGATATAAACAGCGGAAGTGGGTGAGTTGCTGAAAAAGAATTCAATGGACTAAGGGGATATACATTTGCAGAATTAGAGACAGCAGCTGTAAAATACTCTTTGAAAACTTCTGAAAAGGAAAGAGGAAAACTAACATCAAAGAAAGGGTTTATATGTAATTGATGAGTCTTGAACCCATGGAGAATGGAAGGTTTTAGATAAAAGAAAAGGGTAAAGAGATGAATGATGAAGAAATGCCTAGGAGGAGATGGGAAGGGATGAAATCTAGAACACAAATGAATCCATTAGCCTTAGAAAGCAAAAGAGGCTCCTCTTTTTCAGGCTAGAGGAATGACAGTAAGGGCTTTTAAATGGAAGGACTTTAAGTGCAAACAAGTTTGTAGGTGAATGAGAAGGATTAAGGGAGGTCACAGCTGACAGCTTTTATTCTTTCTGTAAAATAAGAGCCAAGTGGCAAGATCATTTTCTTCAAGGAAGAGCAGTGGTGGGATGGGGAGGTGGGGGGGGACGGGGACATTTGCAAACTGGGCTTAAGGCAGGGTCTCTCAGCCTCGGCACTACTGATAGTTCGGACCAAAGAATATTTTGTTGTGAGAGGTTGTCCTAAGCAACATAGAATTTTTAGCAGCATCCCTGGCCTTTATAACTCCACACCATTAGCACTGGCCCCTACCCCATACTGACAGCTAAAAATGTCTCCAGACATTGCCAAGTGTGCCCTGAAGGTAAAATTACCCCCAGCTGAGAACTGGCTTAAGGGAATGAGAGTGAGCTAATGAAGGAAAAATTTGCAAATGTCTGCGGAGTCACAATCAGTTCTTAATTGACCAACTTACAGATTATGAATATATTCTGCAACATTTTCAAAAATGCCTACCTGATGTCACATGAAAACTCTCAAGCTTTAGTACTAATTCCATGGTCAACAAAGATGTTCTTACTAAATTTTCTCCTCCGTGTTCAAGAGCTGAACCATCAGTGTTCTAAAGAGAGAATTTTATAGCAAATACATGGAATAAAATTCAATCTTCTCCAAAAATAAAATGTAATTTTTTTTCTACTTAACCTTCTCCCTTCATTTTACCTGTCAGTTCCCCAAATCTTTGTTCTTTATATGCAACAAAGAATCAAGCTTTTGTATCTCAGGCTTCTTATTAAGACTCTTTCTTGCTCAACCCCAAGAAAGTCCTCTAGAGCAGTACAATCTGGTGTGATCTGTTAGAGGTATAACTGTGGCTTCTGGAGCCTTTTCCAACAGCTTGCGTGCAAGGTGACAGGTCTGAATATTAAACAAGAGAAGAGGAGGTGATACTCACACACAATACTGTAAATTGTGCCTTCATTCATAAAACCACTTTACTTAGCTGTAATTACTCTGCTACCCATTCATGCAAATGAGGCATCCAGGAAACAAACTTGATTGGTGAGTAAATGCAAATTAAATGACAGGGACAGAGGTAGACTGAAAACTGAGAGGAGGTATCCAGTATACCAATTCCTGAGTCTGTATATACATCCATTTACAACTCCTGCCTTGGAATAAATTGTAGAGCAGTAAAAGCTACTGACTTCCTCTTCTGTTCTGATTTTGAAAGCCTGGGTGGCAGAAGGATGGGAGTTGGTTCCCAGGAGAATTACAGAGCTCAATAGTATAACTGTCAAAATCTCTTTTAAAGGAAGGCAAGCTATCTGCATTATCTGTGTTAGGAAAGTCTTTTCTTTGTTGATAGTGTCTATTCGAAGAATTGGCATTTAACAAATATGTTAATTAAAGCTCCAGACTACAAGCTATAATGTTTGCCATGCACTTTGTGACAAGTTCTATTGTGTTTTTATGTTAATACTATTCTTCAGTAGATTATATTGTTCCTCATTCAGTCAAATCAAAATGTTGAATCTGAGCACAGCATCTAAGTGAAAGAAAAGCAGGGCTTTTTCCTGCCTAACTTTTCTTTGATTCTGAGAAGGACAACTACCAAAAAAGCAAAAGTATTTATTTCATCTGAAGCAAGCACGATCTCTGGTTGAGTATCCTTTATTGAGAGAAAAGAAGGAAAAAAAGAGAGAAGAAGAAGAAAAGGAAAGGAAAAAAATAAAAGGGGGGAAATATGTACTTGTTTCATTATTCTGGGAAGGAGGGGAGAGGAATGGATCTCTTAGCTACATTCACAGTTTGCAATAACACCCTGAATTGACATTCTAGTCAAGGAGCAATTTCCATTTGTTATGTATATGTATGCATTTTTCATCTAGTATAACACAGGCTCATACAACGTAAGATTAAGATAAATTGAGGTCTTTCTCTTTCCTTCTTAATTTACTTCCTCATTCCATATACAAAGAACATGCTTGAATATGAGAGATTTGACCTAAATTCCATTTTATCAAGAAGGTTGCCTAAAATTTACAATGTGAAAATAAAGGGGGGGGTGCATTTGATTTCCCAAAGTTCAAACCTGGGAAATATTAGCATAAGCACTTTGATGATCATGACAGTACGTCTAGAGAATTAATCTCTAAAGCAATCAGAATTCAGATCTTCTACAGCTTTATAGATCAGAATGACCTATTTTAATTAATTATTCCAGATACAAAGAGACAGCTGCTTTACATAGAAGATTGGAGCTGTTATCTGCTTTCGGGACTGTGTTACCTTGAGTAAATTGCTCTCAAAACCTGACATCATATGTGATTTTTTTGAGTGATCTTTAAATCGGAGAAAAGCTATTTGGCCCTGCTGGGAGAGAGCACAGCGACGTGGATAAGCGTCACACTGCCTGGGTTTCAATTCTGCCTCCTCTGCTTAGTAGCTATTTGATATTGGACAATTGTCACTTAACCTCTTTGTGGCTCAGGTTTTCCAGTATAAAATGTGGACGATCATACTACATTCATAAGTAATCCATAAGAACCCATTATTACCTGGATAGCTATTATTATTATTGTATACCTATTATTATTTTTAAGAAGGTATGAGGACTTACAGACATAGTTCACAAATTGAAACAAAAAAGACATCAGACTGTGGAAACTCAGCATTTTAATTCCTAAAGGAGCAATTATAATCCATCCCATTTTATACTGTTTACCTGTTTCATTTTAAGTGTTTCACTGGCATGCTCATGTCTATAAATATTAAATGCAATAATTAAAACAATAAATTATAATTGTTAATACTGATCATTTACCATGAGACTTTCACTGTTCAAAATGCTTTTTCAGATGTTATCTTATCAATTCTCCACAATAAACCTATGGAATGGATGCTGTTATTGTATATCCATTTTACAGATAAGAAAACTGAGGAATGAATAACCTGCCAAAGGTCACACAATCAGTAAGCTGCAGAGTGAGGATTTCAGCCCAGGACATAGGGACTTGCTGTCTTGCCTTTAATCAGTACCCTGGAGTCCAACGTTCCCAGCTTAAGAAATGTTACTTATTATTGTTATTTATTAGCCTTATATTTTTAACCAACCCATTTGACCTGTGGTAGAAATCAAAACATCTGCTGAGAATTAGATGGATAAATGAATGACTAATAAATAAGTTGAATCAAATAAGGAAGTACCTTTTGCTTCTTCAAATATGAGAAGGGCTGGATAAGGAATCATTTTCATAGATACTCTAGATATTTTCATAGATATTCTAATCATTAGTTTTTCTTTGCCCTCAAAGCCAAATCTGTAATATAGTTAATAATGGTATATTCTTTTCTTTAGAGTGGCACCATTTCACATATTAACTGACTTCCACTGTCCTAAAAGCCACCACTGGGAAAATATTTTTTCCCAAGCTTTGAGCATTAGAAATGTTTTTAAAAACTTAACTAAGCCAATAGACTCATATTTCTAAATGAAAATTGGCATTTAGTCACTTCCCCAGATCATTTTTTAAAAATGTATTAGAAACTAAAATCATTATCAAGTCACAAAACATGGTAAAAAAAAAAAATGTATGTCTAAGAATGTTGTTTTATCCAGCAGTTTCAGCCATCATTAGCCAAACTGTCTTCATACTTTCTGAAGCTAAACCATGTCTAATGGTATCCTCACTAAGAGTAAAAAGACATTTGAGTAAATTCATTTTTTAAAGGATCATTGAGTGCCTTTGCTAGTTAAACCGGAAGCCCAACAGTAATCAGAGAGAGGCACTGCTTGCCTTCTTCTATGGCTTCTTCATTAGCGGTGGTAATATGACAATAGTTAGTTGTAACTAGTACATTGTTAATGCGATCCCTGGGGTGCCCTTATACACTCTATTTAATTTTGGCTTCCGGTTTGGTCAGTTTATTTTGCAAGCCAATGGCCTCCCTGCCATCCCAGCTCTCTAGAGTTTGCCTAACTTATGGAAATCAAGCTGTTTTCTTTCTGCTTCATGCATCAGTGCTAACAACAGCCAAACAGCTGAACACAGAATTCAGTCTTCAGTGCTTAGGCAGTGTGAGCATCTGAAAATACACAACTTTATTTTTAAAGTCAGAATTCAAGTCTCTTAGTTTAAAAAGTTAACAGAACAGTCATACCCACTTCTATCCCATACCAGTATATTTAGATTTAAACCATGCATTTGACTTTGTTGCTTTGTTACTAAATAGTTGTTTCTATGACATTCTGAAACCCTTGGATGAAGGAATACGGTTTTCCTTCAGTACCTCATGATCTGTCTTACATGTCCTTTTCTTTTTAATAAAAGATTTATTTGAGAGAGAGCATGAGTGTGCAAGTGTGGGGAGGGGCAAAAGGAGAGGGAGTGACTCTCAAGCAGACGCCACACTGACAAGGGGCTCAATCTCATGATCCTGAGACCGTAACCCGAGCCAAAATCAAGAGTCCAACCCTCAACCAACTGAGCCACCGAGGCGCCCGTCTTACGTGCCCTTCACACCCCCACACCCTCCACAGAGCACCTAAACGACTGCTTCATACACAGCAGGCACCTAATAAATACTCATTAATTAATGCAGCAAAACAACATAGAATGTGGCTCATACTGCTTAACAAACACACGGATACTGAGCAAAGTGCCAATAACCGCATCATTTTTAATGTTCGAAACTACCATTCCCAAACAATGGCACCAGAGAGTCCTATACCTATGGATCTTGGGCAGTACAAATTAGTTCAGGTTTCACTGATTTCATTTTCGGACTAAACACAACAGATGAAGAGTACTGCAATTTCTCCAGTAATTCCCTCCCCTTGACAATGTTTCATATCTCCCTAAATATAATGCACCTTCCATGTGTATCCTTCCAAGTAGGGTTGCTCTAAAAAATGAAATAGAAAGAAGAGGTAAATCTTTTGAATAATTACAGAATAAAATGGAGTGTTGTTTTTATCCTTGGCTGGTCCAAATTAGTTGTATACATTGATTTATAGCATTGATGACCAATACAAACTCTATTTTATTTCTGCCCAGGGAACAAATACTGGGAAATAAAACAGTCTAATCCCCGCACTACTGCAATGGATGTCAAAATTTGGGGACAAGTTTTCTGCCTAAAACTTTTGAATGATTATAAAATTATTCGAAGGGAAATCAAAATCCCTATCCAGACGGTCCAGTGATTTTCCAATATGCTACTATCAAAATGAAAAGAAGTAAATGTTATTTTGGCATTTGTTTTCATAAAGTTTTATAATGCTACTCTCTCCACTTAGAACATTAAATGGTTTTAGACTTTACCTAGGAGACTATGGAAGCCACAGACTCTTCTGTATTTTTTAAGCAATTTAATTTCCTCCTGTCCTGATCCTATTACAGTAACATAAATTATAGCCAAAATTTAATAAAGTGGACAGTTAAGTGGATTTAATCTATTCTCTTCGGAATAAATAAGATTAACCAGATAAGATGCAGATTTGAAAAATATTTTAACCGATAAGGTAAATCAGAAATCAAAAACATCCCTGAAACTATGCAGTCAGGTAATTAGGGGAAATAATTTTAAGATTAAAATAAAGGGTAACAAGCAATATAGTACTGATTTCTTTCTTTATAAAATAATTAACCTTTGGAAAGGCTTTCTGTCAATGCAGTCTTTGTCAGTTAAGAGTCAGACACATTCCTGAAAAGCAAATCTTGGTTGTATTCAGTGTCTAGAAAAGTACAACTTCCCAACTTTTTCTTCCTATTTTTGAAATCAGCGATTTCTCTTTTTTGATTATTATTTCTTACTGTTCTACAGATTCACGCCACACATTAAAATCATCAAAATAAACATTTAACACCCCAGAGAATTTACAGCGGTGTTAATATATAGACAGTAAGAGTCTCCATTACATAACTGTCTGAGAGTAGATTTTAAGTATGGAGAATTAAAACAAAAAACTAACAAATAAACAAAAAACCCTTTATGGTTCTCGAGAAACTTTTTCAATCCTTCCTCAACCGAGTCTAACAGAGATTGAAACTGATTTGTCTCAGGTTGTTAAATCAATAGATTCGCATATTTTTTGGAAAAGAGTAAATATCCAATAGATACTTGATGAATAAAATAGTAGAAAGAATAGACTATAGAGTATAATATACAATACAATAAAAATTCACCTCTCTGGAACAAACCTGGCATGAATTAATTATTCCAAAGCATCCAACTTTTTTTCCTGTTTAAGGTAAAATTCCTTTTCATTAATGGATGTGCTAATCATTTTGCTTACTGTGGTTAAGATTAACTTGAAATTCAAACTAAAATATCGTCACTTTTCAGGAAAAACAATGGGCCAATTTTGAACAACATTATTATTGATAAGTAAGCCAATATTATTATCCATAATAGTATATCTCTTTTATGGAAAGGAAAGTGATGAGCCTACAATGCTAAAAAGTGTTTGGCCTTAGAATCCCAAATACATTGCTTCATGCATTAAAGGAGAATAGAGAACATATAGGGACTGTGGGAATATTTTCAATAGGAAGGACTTTCAGATTTGGTGATTCGATATAGTTGACAGCACTCAAAGTTCTTGATAGGCAATGACACTGCCCTCCAAGAGGTCACAAGTTGGGGGGACAGGGACATTTAAAACCTTGGGTAACTCACTGAGTAAGCATTCTGGAACTGGTTAACCCTTAAACTGAGTAAACTTTAGTATCATGAAACAATAGTAAAAATACAGATGAATGATTTAATTTCAAATGAGTCGCCAACTGCTTCATGGGAAAAGAAACTAGGAAAAGATTTCTCTAGTGTTAAACATTTAAAGCTCCATGTAGTGTATCTATTCAACCTGAATAAAAAATAATGAAAACAGTTATAAAATGCAAGTCATTGAGCAAGTCATTTTAGTTCTGGTGAAAGTTAGGAAATGATTATACTTATTAATTTATCTAAAATCAAATTGAATATGTGTACTTATTCTTTCATTGATTGGTCATACGTAAACTGAAATAATCTCATTTCTCCATGATGGAATTCTCTATTTTCTCATTTCATAGTTATCTCATCTTGACTGTGAGGGGGAGCAGAACTCATCACCCCAAATATTCCAGTTGGCATGTGGATTATATTAAGCTGAAGGGAATCAAGGCCTAACAGACTCAGGAAAAAAAAAATTTTTTTTTTACCTCTCCCTTAACTGCTTAAAAGAATTTAAACAGGGAGCCTGTATCAGGAAATTATGAGAGATAACTCTTTACATCATAAGGCTTCTCTGCATAGCATGGCAAACATTAGGTTCCAAACATTTGCTCTTCCCATCATCCGGTGAATTGTCCTCCTTCCTCTGATGTCTCAAAACCCCTACCCCCTTCTCCCCAGCTCAGGATGGCATATACAATAAAATGTATTGTCTCAGTGTCAGGGAGCCTCATATCTTTGGGGTTCCCATATGTACAAAATTAATTTTTTCTCCTGTTAGTCTGTCTTCTGTCAATTTAATTGTTAGACCATCCAAACAAATTAGGGGAAGAGAGAAAAAGTTTTCCTCCACTACAACTGAAATAAATTTGATGAACAGAAAAGCTCCAGTACCATCTATATGTTTTCCAAACAATTCTTATAAATTTAAAGTTTTAATCACCATTTAAATTTCCTAAAATATGGCCTTTATAGTGAACCAAATTTCAGGAGTACAAAAAAAAAAAAAAATAGTAATTATCTCTCTTGGATTTAATGCCTTCCAAAGAATGCAATTTTTGAAATAGAAATTTTCCTTTATTATAACAGCTCTAAATTAAATGGGAAGTATCCCTGTTTTCATTCTTAATTTACAAAAGAGGAAAAGCACCAGATTTAAAAAAATATTCCCTGAAGTAGGTATCATTATTGATTCAAGACTCCTGCCACTATATAGCACTAATTTATTTTTTCATTAAGTGCTGCTGGATATATCAAAACAGACTTGTGAAACCCAGCAAGCGGATGTCCAGACTGGAACCTGAGGACCAGGCCAACCGTTCCTCTAACTTTCCCCACCTTTGCTGTTATATAAAGATCAGTACACAGAATTCTCCCTGAAGACTTAAAAATATTGAAAGACTCCTTTCTATATTGTTTTAAACACAAACACAGTTAAGAATGCTCTGGAACAGCCCCACCTTCTTCCCCACTCCACACACATCAGACCCCATATCACAGAAGGATATGGTAGTCTTGGCAGATTAAAGCAACAGGATGTCTTTGACACTGAAGGGAGTTCTTTTTCCACCTGCTTTTTACTCAATATCTCCCTAGAGTTTAAAAAGAGAGAGAGAGAGAAATGATAAATAATACAGTATATACACACTTGCATATTTATATATATTTATGTATACCTATGTAGGTATATATATAATGCAGAAGAGCAAAACACACACTCTTATTTTCAAGTGGTCCAAGAAAATGGTCTTATCAGTCAGATAAGATAGACAGTTCAGCAGGAAGACAATGCAGACTTAGGATTTGTTCCGATCTTTCCCTCCCGGTGGGCAGACAGAGGGTTAAAGAGTATGCAATTTGCTTTACCACTACAATGATGCAGGAAAGCCGTGGATGCTTACACCCATATATTTTTCTTTCTGATGGACATTCGATGGTCCTGCTTCTTCCTGAGGCACACTAGGCTGACACACAGTGTTTTAAGCACACAATTCCATAGCAGTTCTGCCTAGGGTATGAATCTGTTAGGTAACAATGACTCTCAGATTCACAACAAAAGCCCTGGCTTCAAAGACTCCTCAGCAGCCATTTCCTCCAGAAGAAAATCATTTGCAATTTTTTTTTTTTTTTGTATACAGATACTTTAATAACATGCTGCTGAAGTTTTGAAAGAATTTCAATTTATGCAAAATGAAGAAAGGAGAGAAAAAATAATAACGATACTAATATAGACCCACACTCTAAAAGGCCTGTGGTTGTACTGTATTTATTGCGATGTAGACACCTTATCAGTTATCCCTCTAACGGGATTTAAAAATGGGCTTGGGAGGTTTGAACTAAACTCTGTTAACAGTTAATCAGCCACACTTTAGAATATACTGGCATATTTTTCTAGAGAGAAAGAAAGGAAGAAATTTAAACTGGAGATTTTCTTTAATGATAGCAGTTGTACTGACCCTGTGGAAAGAGATTTATTTTTAGAGAAATGTAGTGTCTGACCTCTCATGTTTCAAGACACCCTGGCATAGTGTGGGGCTTCCTGTTATCTTTTGCTTCTGCGTGTCTCCTGTAGGCAAGTCCCTCCTCTCGAGAGCCAGATTAAGGAGAATTCTGGAAGGAAGAGTGAGGCAGGAATAAACTGGAACTAATTAATATCTGTGGAGTGATTAAAATGCAGCCATGCCCAACAAGACCACACCGCCGTTTTCAAAGACACGGACCAAACTTTGAATTCAACTCAATGGTGTATGGGGGAAACAGAGACACTTTTAAGTGTGGGTGTTTCCAGGAAATACACTCAGATTTCTCAACACATACTGGCAGTGTTCACACACTACCCAGAGCGGACGGTGATCCCACACTTCTCGCTTGTCCTCTGCCCAATCGAGTCGAGGGCAGCATCCAGGAAAACAGCATGCTGCCCAGGTGTAGAGGATGACTGGCTAGTTTATCAATTTGTGATGATTCAAAACTTGGCAAATCAAAAAACACACTGTAACCGCAGAGTACACACATTTTGAACCACTGCTGTTACTGATCAAATACACTGTTTCACAAACTAGATTTTTCTTGAATCTTGTTTTCAAAGAAACTAGTGGAGGAAATTTTCTTCCATTTTACCTTTTGCCATTGTACCTGAAGAAATACCTGACCTAATTGGGGGGGTGGTGTGTGTGTGTGTGTGTGTGTGTGTGTGTGTGTGTGTGTGTGTGTTTGGTTTTGTGTGTGTTTCTGAGTTTCTTTGCAAGTCGGGGCGGCGATCAGGCAAGGAATATCCATGCAAAGTAAAAACAGTACCTCACTGTCATGTTTACTTTAAAAGAAAAAAGAAACGAAAAAACAGCTGAGTCGGGAGGGGAGTGAGGGATAGGGGAGGAATAGCCTCTTATTCTATTCGATTTTCTCTTTGCTAATTACTAAAGGAACAACCAACATCAGCAGGCTCAACACCAAACTAATAATTGCAACTAAATATAAGAATACGTATATTTTAAAAGATTTACACTTGAGCTCCACTTCTGTTAGCTGAGATTCCTTTAACATGTTCCTATGCAAACCTACCTCACTAAACTAGCAATAAACTTAGCAGCTTACTCAGCTGTTAAAGCAGCAGTGAAATGCTTGACAGGGCATCCTGGGGCCATGGAGAAACAGGGATGGGTGACATCACAAAGGATGATGTGTGATGCCCCTGAAATCTAGCATGCTGAGAGCTAGACTGCAGTATGCTATCACCAGCACAAAACCCAAAAAGTGTAAGCACATGTCACTTAGTATTTTAATTTGGTATCAATGAAAACACTTAAAAGTCTGTCCATGAGAAAGGTTATTTGCGGGGCGCCTGGGTGGCTCAGTCGTTAAGCGACTGCCTTCGGCTTAGGTCATCACGGTCACAGGGTCCTGGGATCGAGCCCCACATCGGGCTCTCTGCTCCGCGGGAAGCCTGCTTCTCCCTCTCCCACTCCCCCTGCTTGTGTTCCCTCTCTTGCTGTGTCTCTCTCTGTCAAATAAATAAATAAAATCTTTAAAAAAAAAAGTCATTTGCTATCTCAAATGACATGAATTTTGCGTCATGAATAGTCTTTGGCACAATGATTGTTGGCAGAGTCTGTCATACATGAAACTAGAAAAAAGAGAAACAGTTGGTGGCCCTCAGATTATATTCATCATCACCAGTGCAGTCAGGAGTGGTCCCTTTGACCCTCACATTTCCAGCACCCGTGATTTCTAAGTGTCAATATAACACCTCAAAATCCAGTCTTAGAATATTCTTGCTTATGTGAGGATTGAACGAAAATGTTCTATTTCTCATTAACATATCAGGCATGAAATGAAATGACTCTTTTAAGGTTTACATTATTTACATTTCCATTTTAAAACAAATACATATAACTCCCATAGGTCAAGAGTTCAATTGCCACCACTCTCCCAAATACCCAATGGGGTACTGGTTAAGAATGTTTGTTTTATACAATTCTAGAACTGAATTAAGAAAGATAACAGACTGATAAATACTGTATTTTTTAAAAGATTTTATTTATTTATTTATTTATTAAAGAGAGAGAGCACAAGAAGCAGAACGGTAGGCAGAGGGAGAAGCAGGCTTCCCGCTGAGCGAGGAGCCTGATGCATGACTTGATCCCAGGACGCTGGGATCATGACCTGAGCCGAAGGCAGCTGCTTAACTGACTGAGCCACCCAGGTGCCCCAATACTGACTGTACCTTATGTGTAATTAATAACTGAATCTGCAATGTCTTTGAGATATATATTTTATAATTATAAAGTATTCTAACAAATAAAAAAATTATCTGTATAACTCACATTCCGTCTTCTTTCATCCCTAGTTTTCAAAAAAGAACCCTAGAATCTAAACTAAAAACATTCTTTCTTACTCAAAGCCATTTCGACTATTGGCAAAACGTAATGTAAAAAGGTCAGTAAGATGCTTTTATCTTTCATAATAACCAGAAGAGTCATAAAATGGGATAAATTTCCTTTTGTGTTTATTATTTATATCATCCCCATTTCAAAACACACCTGTTCTCTGCTTCTTTTCTGGTTTCACTCTACTATTTCCAGTGCGTTGAAGACTGAGAAATCAGAAAAACCATCTTATTTGTAAATATGGGTAAAGAAGCCCTAAGGGAAATCCTAAGGGTCTAGTTAGAAGCACAGCCACCAAACCCCCAGCTCACAGATTTTTCTGGGAAATACGTCCTAAGCAACTGCTACAACTCAGAGGGCCCTTGCCAGCATTTATTGAGACTTCCGATGGCTAAAACTGTCAGGTAAGTGTTCCACAATGAGCAAGCTGTTGTGTGTGTTTCTTTTTTAACATGTATATTTCTTCATTTTAAATGAGCACTTGGCGTAAGTGCTTCTTAAGCTATGCAGCATTCTTAAAGAAAAAGAAAAGGTCAGTGTTAACCCTACATGATTAAAAAGAAGTATTCCATAATGAGAGGTTATTTCGCTACTTTACAAAGCATTAGAAAGCCGCACTTGGGATATTAAAACAGTTCAGGCATCATCCAGTTGAAAAAGTGTAGAAAAATACAGAGAAGTGCTTCTAAAAATAAGGTAGGGTCTTGGCGATGTGAACTCTGAAGAGAGATTAAGTGAACAGATAATGTTTAGCTCCTCAAAACTCACTTATGTAGGTGGAGAAGAACAACTTAATAGAAAATAATAATCCATCTGAAGGGGAAACACAGATGAGGGAAAACAATTGGAGATGCTCCCAGTCAGTAACAAAACCAAAAATAATAAACTTAACATCTTTAACCAAAAATGTCAGATGAAGTAATATTTCTTAGGAAGTAAATTCAAGGAAGTACTGCTACAATAAAGGTCATTCTTTCTTCCCACTACATCAATAAACTTGGAAAGTGTTTATCTTGCCCTCCCTCAAGATCACTTAAATACCAATTTATTGGTTCAGAGAATGGTCCTAGGAACCAAGATATCTGGTGTATCTTCAATTCACAATAGTTAAAAATGACTCACTCTTGGGGCGCCTGGGTGGCTCAGTCAGTTAAGCGTCTGCCTTCGGCTCAGGTCATGATCCCAGGGTCCTGGGGTTGAGCCCCATGTTGGGCTCCCTGCTCAGCGGGGAGCCTGCTTCTCCCTCTCCCTCTGCCTGCCACTCTCCCTGCTTGTGCTCTCTCTCTCTCTCTCTGTTCCTCCCTCTCTCTCTCTGCCAAATAAATAAATCAAATATTTTTGAATTGGCTCACTCTTCTAAATTAAAATAATCTGCATGTATTCTTTGAAATTTTCCCCAACTGTTGTGAAAGCAAAAGTGACAGATTAAATAGGGGAAAAAATAAAGGACGCATAGACCAGTGAGCTTGATCACCAACTGAGTGTATTTACTAAATGCTCATCATGCATCCCATCTGAAGACACAATCCATTAAACATTACTTCAAAAACTCTGACCCTCTTATGAGTCTGTAACTATGCAGAGGCCCAAATTTTAGGACCAGAGTAAGTTCCCAATAGGCATGTCACCTATGAATGCCTACATAGGGAAAGCCACTTAGAGTCTTTCCAAATATTAGGGCTATTGGCAATTACTTCAGCTGTTTTAAATCATAGCTCATGGTGGAATCTGGTCCAAGTGCCTTTTATTTTTTTCCTCCTAGAACCATCACTGCAAAGCTTTAATCCACTTAATACTAGGAAGTGAAATCACCAGTGTGTATCCAGATGATGTACATTATGTTTAATAATTTGTTAGATACCTAAAAATATAACACATATTTCCCATTCTCAAGAAGACTCTAGTGTATAGGTGAGAGAGAGAGAAAAAATGATAAAAGTTGAGGAGAAAATAATGCTACTTAAATAATTCAATATAATAAGAAAATTGGCATCATCATTAAAAAATATTTTGTTAAAAGCTTCTACTTGCCCTTCAGAATTCTGCTAACATGTTTCTTCCAGGAAACACTCCCTCAGCTCCCCTCTCTCCTCGCGTGCCTTAAGAGAAACTGAGTTAGAGACATTTAATCTATTGTCTCATCACCTCCTCTGCTTACTTCTTAACAAAGTACTTGTATTTATCATGCTGTATTTTAAACTTCTTATCCACAGTTTGTTCTGTGAAATCAGAGACTGTGTCATTTACATAGATAAATTCCTGACAAGAATACAACTTTATAGCTGGCAAGTAGGAGGCAACCAATAACTATTTGCCGAATTAATAAATGATACATAATATGTGCTTGATAAGTGTTCATTAATTTTGTTGAATTCCCAAAGGCAAAGACAGTAAGTGTTACGGTTTCAGAAAAACAGAACAAGTTAAAAGGAATGTTGGGAAAGAGATCATCTGAACTTTGTAACCACATCATTTTAACCATTTTTATTATTTATCTTGGACACCATGCTAAACAATAGACTTTACTCCAAATGACATTTGGATCTTTCCAAATTCAAATCCATATACAGAAGGTTTGAAATTTTTTCACCACTTTAATAGTACTTTGACTTCTAATTCAAAAATTATACACTTATAGGTTCCAACTTTATTAAGAGAAAACTTGTCATTGCATTTAGAAGTTCTCTAATGTAAAATCTCATGTGCATATAGCATATAAAAGACACATGAGGATTATTTTTCAGGGAATTAATAATGAAAGCAAAAAGTTCTGATTTTCTAAAACAGAGGACCCAAGGGGTGCCTGGGTGGCTCAGTCAGTTAAGTATCTAATTCCTGATTTCAGTTCAGGCCCTGATCTTAGGGGTTGTGAGATCAAGTCCCACGGTGGTGGGTTCCTCCACTCAGCAGGGAGTCTGCTTCTCTCCCCTCTCCCTCTGCCCCTCCCCATGAGTTCTCTCTCTCTCTCTCAAATAAATAAATAAATAAATAAATAATTTTAAAACAGAGGACCCAAAATATTCTGAAGTACTACCTACAGCCACATCAATTCCTTAAACTCAGCAACTGAATACTAAAGTCATGCAGAGATCAGATAACACAATAAATATTATCTATTCATTCACTTATCGATACAACCAGTCAACACACACACATTGAGCACTTACTTACCATGTGCCAAGTATCACATTAAACATTTTGAACACAAAATAAATTTAAAAAATAGATAGGTATGGTCCAACCCCCATGAAGTTCACCATCTATCCAGTGGTGAGAAATGGATACTAACCACACAATCACAAAAATAATTATAAAATTACAGAGTAGTATAAATGATACAAAGGAGATGTGCTAAGAGAACAAAGTCTCTCCGGGTCACAAGTTTTCCTAAGAAACTGACAGCATAGCCTAAATCCACAGAATAAAGACCAGCATGTTGGAGCAGAGGGGAATGAGAAGTACAAGGAAATGGCATGCAGAGGGAGCAGGACATACAAATATAGTCAGAGACAGGAAGAAACTGAGAGCATCCACGGGACTGAGGGACCATTAGTATGGGAGTTCAGCAAACAAACAGAGTCCTATAGACAGAGCTGTAGAGATAAGGGTGGGTCAGCCCCATAGCTGTCTTAGAGATGGCAATTAAGATTTTTCTATTTCTTCTAAGAGCAATGGTTTCTACAAAACTTTTCTAAACATAGTGATAACAAGATATGCATTTTGAGGCAATCACTGACTGCAGAGTGGGGAACAGACTGGACTGAGGGTAGAGTGTCTATGGGAAAACCATTTAGGAATCTTTTGAAGTGGCTTAGCCAGAGAGTGTGGCAGCTTAAAGCAGTGTCTGTGGCATGGAAAGAAGAGAAAGACACTCAGGTAAAAACGTCCGTAGTAATCAATGAAATTCATTTATGGTGAGTGAGCGAGAGCAAAGACTTATGGATAAGTACAAGCTTTAGCCTACTTCTGTGCCTTAAAGATAAAGGTTCTATTTTGGAGGAAAACATCTAACAGTTTTTCAACCCACTACCCTCAACATGGACTACCTGTACAAACTTTTCCTTTCACATCACACCCATGATCTATGGTGAGGAACAGACAGATTTTATACATCACACACACACACACACACACACACACACACACACACACAAACACAGACACCCCCCTCATTGTTGGATAGCCCACATCTAATAGAGCCTATTTAATATAAACCAAAATATATTGTATTTAAGTCCACTTAATCAAAATAAAATATCAAAATAATCAAGGGTTCTTGGCAGATGAACACAAGATCATCTGACAAAGAAAAGCTGCTGTTTCCCTTTCCCTTTGGCCCTACTGGAGATGCTGCTGTGTGAATACCTGAGGCCAGAGCCATAGCAGCATCTTGCAACCATGCGGTGATGTGTCAGAGGAGGAAAAGCCAATGCACTGAGGAATGAAAGAAATCCTGGATTATTGATGTCATTGTTGAGCCATCCCTGAAGCCACAGACCTCAAGGTCACTTGTTATGTGAAATAATTAAGTATCATTATTTTTTATAGCAATCGTTAACTTCTACCAGACAAGGCACACTTCTGAGGCTGAGGAGCAAGCAACATGTGATTCAAATCATCCAAATGAAAAGAAAAATCCATATTGGAAGCAGCTCATGTGATATGCCAAAATTCTAGATAAATATTTTAAATTCTAGGTAAGAAATATTGTCTGTGCTCAATTAAAATATTTTTATTAGCTTACTTTTATAAAAATATGATTATATAGTAAGAATTCCATAAATAATCAACTCTTCTGAGTTTTTTGAATGTCTTTGCTAATATTATAAAGGAAAAAACCTTAAAGAAATTGTTTTCTGAAACTTCTCTTGATTTACTTACGAACACATGAGCAGCATTCTTTTGCTTAGAGACTCTTACGTTGTGCAAATATCTATAACACTTACTTGTACATCTATTCATTCATTAAACTGTAAATCCTTTGAAAGAATACGAGTTTTATTCTTGTTTTCCCTATCCAATGCTATCAGAAATCCTATCAAAAACTATTGATTGGGTTTAAAAAAAAGAGAAAACATTAGGATCCAAGGGATCTGGATCCTGAATTCAGTTGGCCATGAAGTAGATTTGTGTCTTGGGCAAGCCACTTAGTTTCTCTGGAGCTAAATTTTCTCATCTGAAATGTAGGGGAACTGGTTAGCAGCAGAATTACGTATCACAAGAACCTCTAATACATAAAATACAATCAGAACTCCATCTGAGAAGAGGTGGGAGTGCAGAGCTGTATGTGTTTACCTCATTCCTACTACCCCATCACCTTGTTACCTACCCCATTTATTACCCCTAAACCTCACCCTTGGGGAAAAATGAGAATCATTGGATGTAACCCTCTTGAATGAACCTTCCAGATTTTAACAATGAATAAATAGGGGCGCCTGGGTGGCTCAGTCCGTTAAGCGTCTGCCTTCAGCTCAGGTCATGATCCCAGGGTCCTGGGATGGAGCCCTGCTCAGTTGGGAGCCTGCTTCTCCCTCTCCCTCTGCCCCTCCTCCCCACTCATGCCCTCTCTCTCTCTCTCTCTCTCCCTCAAATATAAAATATTTTAAACAATGAGTAAATATAGGAACAAGGGGGGCTGAGTATCTTCAACTAGATTCATTGCAAGCTTAAAGTCCCTCAAAAAAAGCAGGATGAACTAATAACTTCATTATAGTACAAGAAAACTTAGTGATTGTTAGACCATACTCTGCTCTGCCTTTACACTGCAGTTGAGTAAAAATATCAGTTACTTCATAGGCTTTGAGATAAGAAATTCAAGACGTCTCTGCATTGCAGATATCCTAATCCATGTATAAAGTTAGAATAACAGATTTTCTGAAATACCAGAGACTAGAGCCCCAAGCAAAATGGACTTAAACATTAAAATTCTGGTCCAATTTAGATACGCAGTGTAGATTTAGGTCTACTCAAGTAGATCTGGTCTGCAAAGCCAAATACCATACCTTTCAAGTGGAATGATAAAGGAAGAATATAATTTTATTTTGTTTAATAATTGCAGACATGTGCAGTTATTTTTTTTGTTTCTGACTTTCAAAGCTTAATCTAATTATTATTGTTAATTATGATTCTGCTCAAATAGAGTGACACATGAGTGTCAGAGGCCCTACTGATTTCCATATAGAACATTGTCCCTGAAACACAAAATCCCAAGCAATTGTAATTACTCTGGCGAATCCTCACATCAGCAAAGTTACTTAGTAGTCACTGTTCCATCTTCTGGGAAACATTGACCACAGTAACCTAAACCTTTCAGACAGAGCCAGAATTCACCAGAGACCTAAAGCATTAAGCATTTCAGCTATCACATATACAAGAGAAAATGAAAACAAATGAGAAGATCAATGTTACAAACACATCTTTGAAAAAAAAGGTACTCTGTTATAAGGCATATGCTATATTATATTCCCAAAGATGAATATTTATTTCAAAGATGATATTTTTTTTTTAATTTTGGTCTGTTGAAGTGCCATCAGCGAACAGGCAAGCAGAATAACGCTGAAACCATTATTTGGCTACCTGGATTTTGCACCCTGTATTGAACAACTTACACAATCTTTACTGTGGTTTTAAAGCTTAGTTGCCCATTCATTAGGTTGACAAACTTGTCAAAAGCCTCAAGGCCTATGTCAGTTATGTCAGAAACACTTACAGAAGTCCCAGCACATGCCAGGACTCCACTGAGTCCTGTCAACCTTTGCCAAAATGACAAGAAACCCTTCTGGGGACAAAGGGCTGTAGAAAGATAGGAGCCCTCCCACTCAGATTCTGTTGACTTGCCAACCCAGTTATGAGGAAGCTCTGAGCAGTTCTGTCTCTGCCACTTGAACATCTTGGCCTTTCTGGGTGCAATTTATGATGCATTTCAAGAATCCCTAATTCTTCCAAATGTTTTCATACTCAGGATGAAAGCTGATCAACCACAGTTTTTGATGAAGGAGCTGAATACTTAAACCCATATTTTGACACAGGATAGCTAAAAACAAATGCATATTTATGGAAATCAGGAAACCAAAATGAAAATTGAATACAAATAAATAAGGCTGATAAAATGTTCATATATAAGAATTAAATTATTTTTAACCTCTATAAAGAGAACAGAATTCAAGCAGCGAAAATAATAGAGAGGTACTTAAGTATTTTCTCTCATCAAAAAATTTGTAACTTAAGGATTGGCAATAAAATAACTTAAAATATTTCTAGTTAGACGGCTGGAAGTGGCTCCTCTGAGTGGTTTCTGACATAACTGACACTCTTGGACCTAGAGATATTTCATACAGTTCAAAATGTTTTAAAATTAGAATACTTACATGAATACAACACATGAAAGCAAAGTGACTCAGAGTAATGGAACCACATGCAGGAAAATATGTGCTTCTATGCTCCCCTCGGATTGCCAAAAGGAGGTCTGAAACCACACTTTTCCCAGAACCCCTTGCCAGCTTGTATGCCAGTTAAGTTTTGCCCGTGGGAGGAGCTAGCATGAGATCAGGAGAGAAGGAAGGAACACAGTAGAAGCACTAGTGAGAGTATGGGCTCCTGGGGTCCTACTCAAAACAAGGGCTCTAGCCATGCTGGTGGTGAGTGCAATTCATAAGGCTCTGCAAAACAGCACTTCTATCCCTTTGGCTTCTGCGGCCCATCCTTCACTTTGGTGACCAGCTCCCCATATTAAACCTCAATAGAGTGGTTTCTGTTTCATGGATTTAAAATGGCTGATAAGATCCAAAAAATTGTCTCATTCATTTACCATCAAATTAAAAAGGAGAGAAATAAAGCCCTGCCATTCTACTAGCCTCGGGGTGGATAATCATAAAATTTTCTTGTACTCATTGTATCAAATGATTATAGTAAAATTCCCCAAGCATTCTATTAAGTCTCTTGGGAGTAAACGTTAGGAGGCTGACCATTTCCAAATAGCTTTATTTGTATCGGTGGAATAGCCTACTTTACACAAGACATTTAGAATATGTGGCTGCTTTTAATACTGCGTCTACCAGAGCAAATTTAAATATACAAACAACTCCCTTTGGTCACCTAAAAAAAGGCCAACTGGGCATAGGATACTGAGATGTTAGGTTTAAAGACAAGCTAAAAATCAATTTGCAGCAATGCAATATATTTGAAGACATCTGGGAAATAACATGACTGCAGGAACTTGCTCAAGAGCCGCTACTGAAGATGACTGGATCAGTTTATCCCTAAAGCTAAAAGACAGAGCTGAAAATAAATGGAAGCTCAGAATGTCAGCAGAAAAGCAAACTTCACATGAAATTCAGGTTGGAAAATAATTAGTTTTACTGGTAATACTTGTCCATTAGGAGAGCTCATATATGTTGGTTTGCTTTTGGTTTATTTTGAGGGCCTTTTATTAATTGTTTCAAAAGAGACTTAAGATGACTTGCAACGGTGCACATTACAGAGTCGAGATAAGAAAAACTAAGAATAATTAAGAATTATATAGAGGACAATGAACAGTAGGAAAATAAGAGGCAGAACAAAACACGTACGGTGATAGATTTACTAAATAGATGTATCATATTTCACATAAAGCTTTCTAGCAGCCAATAAGAAGACACAAACATGATTCATTACAGGTTTTAGATTCTCCATAAAATAGAAAAACGTAATAGCAAATGCTACTTTTCTTAATTCTGAGACAAGAGTTAATAATACTAGTAATAGTATCACTTATCAAACATTTGTCAATGTCAATGCTCCAAACTGTCCTAAACACATTACACAAATGAATAGATTTGATCTTAGCAAAAATCCTGAATAAGTGGCACTATCTCCATTTTACAGAAGGGGAAATTGAATCAAAGTAAGATCAAATGCCAAGTCAAAGGTTTCCAGCTAGGAAATTCAGGACTTGGAATTGGGTTCCCTGCAGTCTGGCTCCAGAGTGTGTCCTTTTAGTCCCTTTATTTATAAAATGCCCAAAATAATGAAAAAAAAAGTTTTTATATTAAATTTGGATTGGGTCATTTCCTTATGTCACAAGACCCGTGGCATCAGACAGATCAAAAAAATCGCTTCTGGAAAGCAAAATGATGCGGCCCAGGTACCCAGCTCTTTCTTCTTTTGCCTTAATGTAGGGTTAGGACGTTACTCAAAGGCTATAGGCTCCAATGCCTGCACTAACCACACTGGTAATCTAACTCAGTGATGTGAGCCAGGACTGAGCAAAAAAGGAAGGAAAAGGACAATGACCAAAGAAGGAACTATTTCTTGGTTCCATGAACTTATTGCCAGGCAGGGATACGTGCCCAGTATGGTCAGATTTTTTTCTATTGTTTCCAGGGAAATCCAGATTTTATGCAAATTTTATATTCCTTGTTAATATGTGTGTGTGTTTATATAGATACATAAACTGAGCACAGAGAACATGTCTACAAGCTGGATTTGACTAAGAGGTCTCTAGTTTGTCACCTCTACTTTACCATTGCTCAAGCATTGGTTCTCAAATTTTATCCACCTCAACATCTGAGGGGAGTGGTGGCTATCAGTGAAGTCCTCATCTTGGAAGCAGGACCTTCTAAGGAGAGGATATTAGGACTCCCTCCTTTCCTTCCCTCTGTCTTCCACGTCCCCATATTCCATTGGGAATCACTGATTCACAGAAATGAATTAGTGCTTTTCTCTCAGGCAATCCTCCAGAAGCATTTGTTTTTCTCTGCTAAGCTTCTGAACAATATTGAGGTTGACAGTTTGGAATTATACTCCCTATTAAGGACCTCGAGTACCTCGAGGACCTCGGCTCCCAGGGAAATGCAGAGTCATTGTGAGTTAAGCCTCTCTTCATATTCTCTTGTGAGTTAGAGTTGCCTAACCAACCTCAGAGGCAACCTTTGCTCAAAGGCAAACGAAGGTTTTCTTCAGAATGTAATTCTAAATTCTATTCAAACGGTGGTTTTCTTCAGAATGTAATTCTAAATTCTATTCAAACGAAGGTTTTCTTCAGAATGTAATTCTAAATTCTATTCAAACGGTGTTGAGAGAGAAATGGGGTGGAGTTGGATATGAATATGAGTTTCTGTGGTTTTATATCCTAAATCTGAAAAAAAAAAAAAGTCAGTCCGAAAGTCCCTCCATATTTGTCCTACTTTTCCAAGCCATTATTTTCCTAAATCAACCACGTAGCAGTTCAACTCAGGGGAAACCATGATAAAATTTAAAACAATGACAGAAGTCAGAGGGGGCTATGTAACTTTCACTCTGTTCATAATGTCCCAACAACATGATGAAGGGACTGGAGAGTAGCTAATAGCCATGATATGATGAAAATACGATGTGGTTAAAATATGCCTTTGCTCTATTCTTAGTGTTATCAGTCAACACCACCATTTCCAATCATAAGGAAGTTTTACTAAATTTCCTCATTTGGAGTTCATGAATACAGACATGCAAAATCATCAGTACCATGGTTCTCATGACACATTGCTTTCTGCGGAGTGCCTAACATAGCATGGATCGAGGAAAACAATCTGGTGAACATCAGAGGACCGTGCAATATGGTGTACACAGCAGAACACTGGAGTCTTCAAAAACAGAAACCCTAACCAAGCAATAAACTACAGAAATTAAAATGATTTCCAGAGTCAGGGTGTGGAGTTACAAGGGATAACTATATCCCATTCCCTGATCTTGTACATCAGAGTACGCTCTACAGAAAAGCTGCCCCAGCTTTTTTAATACATGATGATCCCTATAAGAAATAAGGACCTCAACACATGTTAGAACAGAATGGAAAGAGCAGTTGCTCTCTCAAAGCTCTGCCTGCTTTTGCTATGCTCTTCTCATGGAGAAAAAACAAAAAAACAAAAAATGTGTTCATCACAGCATTATTTATAATTTTGGAAACCTAAAAAAATACTGCATAAACAATAAGGCAAAGATGAAATACATTATATTACAGCAAACATTCTGCAGCCTTTAAATATTATGCTTCCAAAAGGTTTTCAATGATTAGAAAGAAATGCTTATGTCACAACAGTAGGTGAGAGTGACAGATGATAAAACTGATTACACAGAAATATCTCACATATGCCAACCCAGACATGAAAGAAATAATGAAGAGTGATTGCTTCTAGGTGGTGGAGTGAAAGGTGTGTTTTTCTTCTTTATATGTGTATTTTTTTCTGTTTAATTCAAATGGTCTACAATAAACACACAATTATTTTTATAATCAGAACCCCCAAATTCAAAGTTCTTAAAGAACAATGGGCTCTAAAAATATAGGTCATGAATGGACTGAGGTTCCTCCTGCCAGGAAATTCTGCCTCCCACAGGTGAAAAGGGAAAGTACAGTCTTCCAGGGTAACACGCATCAAAGTCCATTGCCTCTTCTACGTTCATCTGTTTCAGCCACACACAAAGCACTATCTATAATGGCCCAGAGTAGTAACACTAAGTGACCGCAAACACCATGAAAAAACAGGCTTCATTTCTCACTGGCTATGTTTCCTCCATTTACTATCAGATAGAGATAACATCTACTCACTTTGTCAAGGCAATTTTGTGATGACAAACTGATGAAGTTAAAGTCATTAGCATTTCTGCAGAAATATTATAAATGTAACTCACATATTTTTGAACTCTCCCCCAAAATCAAGGTTACGCTTGAAGTACAAAGAAGATACGAGAGGACTGGGAAGAGAATTGAGTTTCTTTTAAATCAATGTTATAGAAATGAATTGTGTCATTTTTGACTCTTCTTTTCCTATAATATTAAAAAAATCTTATACTGCAAAAAATATTAGGTTAGCAATCTGCAATTATTAGTCATTGATTTTGTGCAAGCACTGTCTATTTCAGAATGCTGCTGTGGGGATAAGATATATTTAAATATTGGGACTGAAGTTGGCTAAGCCTACATTTCTCTGATTAAATAATACATCAATTTCATCCATGTTTTTTACTCCCAGCAACCGGGAAGTGCTGTTCACTAAAACCAGGATGATATAGAAAATCACGTTTTTAAGTCATCTATGAGGAAAACAAAAGACTAATTTAGGGTTAAGATTACCTTTATCATTAAGTCCATCCGATGACAAGTTAGAGAATAACAGGTGCCAGGTGTGTATGCTTAACCTATTCAGGTGGCACCATTAGCCCATTTCACAGAATAAGTAAGTGTGGCCCAGAAAGTTTAAATAACTTGTTCAGGATCACATGGGTAACAAGAGTTGCAAATCACCAACAGTGTCCACCGTGGTTGATACCCAAAGAACTTTAGAGAGTGAAGAATCAGATGTTCTTTTACTCTATTTTCCAGTTGTGCTTCAAAACTTTCCCCATCTCTTACCTTTACTTGTCTTTGTGCGTTGTCTTTATTCTCTCTCATCACAAACTGTTTTCTTATGCATAATCCTCATATTTCAAATGTCTTCCATATTTTCTCTTTAAAAAAAAAATTGCTGTAAAGCTTCTGATTAATCCTTAATAAGTAAGATCCCCCTACCATAACCAACCCAATGTGGCCAGTGGATAAAGTCCTGTAAGAAAATGGAAGCTCCACTGGACCCCATATTGTTTGAGTACAGAAAGAAATTGCTCTTGGAGGAGGGAAAGTTTTCTAAGTAACAATTGGTATCCATTAAAATTTGATACATAATTATATGTAAACGTAATAGAGTAAGATTTGTGATTTAAACTATATTTTTTTAAAGTTACACTACTCTCTTTACCACTTAATAGCAGAGGCTTTCTACCAGTATATGGATAGGAATAATATAGAAAGAACAAAAGGGCAAATTTTTCGATTTTGAGATTATGAGTAGATTTTGGCAAATAGCCAAGAGAACAGTCTTGACACCACAGTTTTTGACTGGCAGAGCTACATGAATAAGAAAAATTGTTCTTATGAATTCCAATGACTGCTTAAAATATCAAGAGCAAAATCCCAGAACAATCAGAACATAAAGTAACACTATAACACAAACCATGGAAGAATCATGACTACTTCCCCATGCAGGGGGGAAAAAAAAGAAGATCAACACTGGGTTGGAATGAAAGGAGAAATAATAGATAAAATTCACTGGGGTTTAGATGCTGAGAAGCTCCCAGTAAGTCTTTCGGCCTAAGTACATGCCTGGGAGAGAAGAACAGGATGACAGAAATTGTGATGGAGTACGTGAGAGGCAGAAGAGACTGGTGCTTGGCTTTCCCAGGTTAAACTGAGAAGATGCAAACCTTTTAGGAAAGCTGGAGATCTAAAATGAATCCCCAGTGGCTGATGCCTGAATCCAGGAGAATATTCCTGAAGCAGCGGCTACAGGGAATACCTTCTATCTCCACGGGTGCAGGGAAATCGCTGAGTCTCTTGAGGTAAATGGAGGCTAGTAAATACTTCTCAGTCTCAGAGAAGGATATTCCATGTAGCTGACTACTGTATGCCAAGGTGGAAACACTGACCTTCACAGCAGATGTAGCTGGGGTTACAAAGGTTATCCCCAAAAGTATGAGGGACAAATTACACCTCAGTGGAGGCCAATAAACACCAAAGGCCATTGTGGATGAGAGGTGCACCTCACACTGCACCCCCAGTACAAAGAATTAAGCGGATTCTCCCAAATGTAGTTGCTATGAAGGAAAAAGGAATGCATAAAGGAGTAGGAATGGGGGTAAATTCTGAAATGAAAGGATACTTACCCTAAAAAATGAATGAGTTTAAAATTGGATGTGATGGGCCCAAGACTTTAACAGATACTTCACCAAATAAGATATACAGAGGGCAAATAAGCATATGAAAAGATGGTCCACATAATGTGTCAACAGGGAAATACTAATTAAAACAACGAGATACCACTGACTACCGTTAGGGTGGCCAAAATCCAGAACACTGACAACACCAAATCCTGACCAAGACGAACAACAGGAAGTCTCATTCTTTGCTGGTAGGAATGCAAAATGGTACAGCTACTTTGGAATGCAGTTTGGCAGTCTCTTAGAGAACTAAATAATCTTACCATAAGATCTAGCAATCATGCTCCTTCGTATTTTCCCAAAGGAATTGGAAACTTATGCTTGCACAAAAATTTGCACAGTATTTATAGCAGTTTTATTCATAATTGCCAAAACTTGGAAGCAACCAAATTGGTGAATGAATAGTCTGGTATATCCAGTCAGTGGAATATTATTCAGTACTAAAAGAAATGAGCTATCAATCCATGAAAAGACATGGAGAAACTTAGATTTATATTATTAAGTGGAAGAAGCCAATCTGAAAAATCTATATATTGTACGATCCCAACTATATGACATTCTGGAAAAACAAAATTATGGAGACAGCAAAAAGATCAATGGTTGTCAGGGGTTAGAGGGAAGGGAGAGATGAATACATGCAGCACAGAAGATTTTTAAGAGAGTGAAACTACTCTGTATGATACTGTAATAGTGGATACATGTCATTATATATTTGTCCAAACCTACAGAATGTACAACACCAAGAGTGAACTCTAATATAAACTATGGATTTTGAGTGATAATGATGTGTCAACATAGGTTCATCAATTTTAACAGTCTACTACCATGGTGGTGGATGTTGGTAACAGGGAAGCTATGCATGTGTGGGGACAGGGGGCATATGGGAAATCTCTATACCTTCTGCTCAATTTACTATAAATCTAAAACTGCTCTTAAAAATAAAGTATATTAAAAATATATTTTAAAAATTGGATGTGACTGGGTTACCTTAAAATGGCTAGAATAAAGGTGCTACAACTAAGCAGAAAATAAAAGCTCATGAGTTGAGTTGGATTTTAAAGAAATAAGCACATTACATTTTTGTACAACCTAGATTTGTGACCATATAAATTTAATAAACTAATAGAAATTTATAATTTAGGCATATATATGCATTCACATATTTTATATGCATAGATGCATTTATGTGCATTATGTGAAAATCAAATATGGGGTATTTGATTTAGAGAATTCAATTAATAACATTTTAATTATGGAAATACTTAAATGGATTAAATTATTTCTTTCTCAACTAAATAAGCATTGCCTAGCCATGAAATTTTTTTTGAATTATGTCATAATTGGCTGCATAATCTCTTTTACATTTCTTGAACAAAGGCTGAGATTCAGCATGTTTAAGTAATGAGATAGTAAATGTATGACTATGTACAATGATCAAATGAAGAAAAGTGTTTTGGCAAGCTGGTGATACCAGGTATTTGTTCTGGCTAAATTTTTCACTGTGGGGCACCTGGGTGGTTCAGTCGGTTCAGCGGCTGCCTTCAGCTTGGGTCATGATCCCAGGGTCCTGGAATCGAGCCCCGTGTCAGGCTCCCTGCTCAGTAGAGAGCCTGCTTCTCCCTCTCCCTCTGCTTGAGCTCTGCCTACTTGTGCTCTCTCTCTGTCAAATAAATATATACATACATACATACATAAATACATAAATAAATAAATCTTAAATTTTTCACTGCACTTGGCAGTAGTTTTGGTATTATATAAACAACTCCTTAATTCATTCTCTTTTCTATTTTACACATAGTTTACTTATTTCTGCCCAATTTTTTGACTGGTTTTTATCTTTCCCCTTCTGTCATCACTCTTCAAAAGGCTCTCTACAGTTGACTGTAGACCATATGATAATGTATACATTGCACCCTTCTCCCTTTCCAATGAAACTAAATTCACAGTTAATACAGATTTCATATGTTTTTCTATTGACCAACTAATAAAAAAATAATGAAACACATTTATATAACACATGATGTATTTGTAAAATTCCATTCTTATTTAGCTGGAAATATAAGGCATTTTTATTTTACAGAATATTATTCATGCAAAAACAGCTATTAACATAGTGATAAAAGACACACAAAAGTAAAAAAGCAATAGTAAAATAAAATCAGCTTCTAAGTACTTTAAAAATTAAAAGAATATGTTAAATAAAATGTCACAGGGAAATATCTTGCTAATTTTATAAGACCAATGTGACCCTGATTCCACTATAATCTGAAACACAATTAGACATCTTATGATGAATTGATTAAAATAACTGCCCCATAGACCCTAATCATATTTATATTTTATGCTATTACAACAAAAATCGGTATCAGGTAAGGAAAGCAAAATTCTGTTGAGAACTTGATTTCTTTAAACAGTGATTAATACCAAAAAGTCAGGACTTTTTTTAAAAGTCAGAAAAAGAATAACATGCCTATTTGTTTCAATGGCAGCATCTCTACAGTATGTATCTTTTTCTATGTTCAAGCTGCCATTTACAGTCAACAAAAAAGCAGCAGCAAGATATCCAGAAAGAAAAGTGACATAGTCATATAATTTTGGAGTTTGGACTTTTTCATTTATACTCCTTAATGCTATCCTTTAATTATCTCATAAAGATAGACTCACAAAGAGGCCTGAAACCGGGGTGAAAACATTCCTATAGCTTTATCCTTCTGTCCAGTGACAAAAAACAGTCCAGAGAAACTTCTCATCTAACCAATCAAGGCCATTTGCCTCAACAGTAGCCCCATCAACAGGAAACCATATATATGGCTATTCAAAATACATCATACTGCTTGCTTAATTAAAAGCTACACTTGAATTTTTGGTTGATTTTTTTTCTATTACTGTGCAAACAGAAGCAGACTTTAAGTGGGATTTTTTTTTCACATGTTAATTCCTTATAAACAGTTCCAGCACATTACTTTATTTCTCATTAAAGCTAAAAACTTCACTACAATGAAATTGAGACACCAGAAGCTTTTTAGCAACAGGTAGTTGAAAAAGGAATTGTATCATTAGAGAATAGAATATCCAATACCTGCCTTTAGAGACCAACATGGTTACTCCTTACTCTAAACTTCTATGACTCTATCATTTTCAGGAAGTAGAAAGTTAGTATTTGAGGACAATGTAATTTTTTTTATTTTGCAAACATATTCTATATATATTCTAGGCAATGCTTTAAAAAATTTATAGATATGAATCACTTTAATCTTCATAATAACACAATGAGATAGGTACTAGTATGATCCCATTAAAAAGATGAAAATCTGAGGCACAGAGTGATTAATGTCTTGACCAAGGACTCACAGCTAGTTAAGTGTCATAGCTAGGATTCACCTTGGCAGTCTGAATCCAGAATCTATGCAATCAAACACTGTATCATGTAGTCATGGAAATGTGGGTATCTTAATTCTTAGTAGCCAACCTATTCAATCAAATCCTATGCTTTAAATCACCTTCATGGTTTTCTACCAGAATTTTTCTAAGGGTCACAGTTAGCAAGATAAATTAGTGTAAGGATATATATACTATTTCTAGACACCATGTAATCTGTTCTCCTAGAACTTTAGTAACTGACAAAAACAAACAAAAAGTGGAGGGAGGTGAATTCCTATATTAAAAAGTGCCATATTCTTGACCCTTTATATGAGATCCCTATATGCACAGGACAGTGTTTTTTCTTGCTAAATGATAACTTTGCAAGTATGAGTATCCATGCTCCTCCCACACATGTCTCAGAGTCAAGTATCTCAGGGTGAGATTTTGTATATTTGTACAGCTAAACACATTTGATACAGAGATTTCAGAAGCACTTATGTCCTGCTTCTGTCTTAGGGAGAGTGGTTTACATTCACCATCCTGACTTTCTTTATTGACAACAATGTCAATAAAAAGAACAGTAACTAGGAAGTCATTCATGGAATTCCCTTTCCATTATCCTGGACTCAAAATTTTCAGTTGCTCCTTTTTCTGCTCTAAGGAATCATACTATCATGTTCTTTCTGTTCTCCAAGTCAGATATCAGCTCGAGTAAATTGCAGACCATGGAGAGGAGGCGTTGTTTGCTTTTGATGGCAGGAGCACTGTTTTCAGAGTCAAAAACTCTGGAATTGGGTCTTAATTCTGTCATGTACTGGCTGTGAGGTCTTGAACCAAGCACTTGCCATCTCTGACTTAGGGAATCCTCATCTCTAAGAAAGGAGTGATGCTGACAACAGCACAGGACTGTTGGATAATTAAATAAACTCCTGTATGGTGTGGGACAATTTATTAATTGTTGATATCTAATATTAGTTTTGCTAAGAACTAGAAGAAAAGTGACTAATAGCCAAAATTTGTGAGCATCTGAAACTTAGTTCCTAATTGCCTAATATAGGTAACAATCATGATTTATATACAGAATAAGTTCTGTTTATGATATGCAACTGGTTACAAGTGGCTTTCAACTATCACTATTTTCTCCAAATAAATTTAAGTGACATTCCAAAAGATTTAGACAACTGATTTAAAGAATGTTATAAAAAAAAGGCCTTCCTTACATTATTTTGAGACAATTATATCCCAAAAATATTGTAGTGGAAATGTCATGACTACCAACCCAATTTCTTTAGCTCAGAGATTTAGAGACCATCTAAACTAAATGCTTTCTGAAAATCCATACTGTATTAGGCATATTTAAGAGTCACATTCATAAGACCAAATTGTGCTCTTCCACAATGCAAGGGAAGAATTTGACCTTCATTAACTTTCCATAAATCTGAGGGAAGAGAAATAAATTACATTTTTAGGCAATCCAGACATATTACTTACATGAGCACGCCAAGAAATTCTGTTTGAATGAACTTAGCTGAAAAACAGACTCTAACAGAAATGAGAACCCTTTGAAGTGTGTCTTGGAAAGTCCATTTATAGCACTTCCACATGAAAAAACCCAGTGTCAAATGGTTTCTGAAGACGAGGGTGTTTTTGGCCACATGCAAAATGAAGAAGCAAGCAAAAGTTTTTGTGGTAATCCCCTAGCTCCACTTACTGGGGATTTTGCCCACTTTTTAGGAAACACTTTCTCACCACGAACTAGCACCTTGTTCCCTGAGCTATCAGTGAGGATTTATTTCTGATAAATTGATTTCTAAAAGGAAACAATCACTTAATATGTTGCCCCTCAAAGACATTTCATTTTAGGAATAGAGTCAGTGCCCATCCCAGAGCAAGATAGTTCAATCAGTGAAACACTGGTGTCTAGAACATAATGTTGAGCAAAAGCACATATGGTCACCCTCCTTCTCTTAAGACATGATCTGGGTCTTAAGATCTTAGGTTCCGGAGGACCTACCTACTCCCAATGTCAGAGTGTCTTAGAAACATCCAGAAAACAGAACATAAGACCAAACATTTACCAAACCGTAAGCAGGTAAGATGAGAGTCATATTTAAATACCCTTCCTTTCCCATAATAAATTATTGCCAGAGGGAAATAATCAGCTCCTTACCAAAATACATGTTTATGGATATAGATAAAAGACATATTACTTTTTATTTCATTTAAATAATCTTGGCTTGGCATTCTAGCCAGGAAATGACTGAATAATAATAAGTAACTAAATTTTAATTGGTATATATGTAGGCAACTCCTACTGGCAGGCTCTGTGTAAAAATACCTTCATTTTTCTAGTATCTCATTCAATTTTAAAAGTAACTTTTTCTAGGGTAAAAAATGTTGATTTTTTTTTTCCTCATCCTCTGTGCTGCACTTATATGTTTGGGAATTGAATTTCTTCCCAAATGTCACTGAGACATTCTATTAAGGAGTCTTATTATAAGAAAAGGCTCCTTTCTTGGGGGCTGGGGGGGGGGAGTTGAAATGAACCCATTATACCATACAAGAATCTAAAATCCTTTTACTTTCTATTGAATTTTATGCTTTTTTATCCTCTGTTCCCTTTGCTTTCATTTGCTTTATTTTTCTTGCTGTTGTTTAAAATTACAATTAACCCTTGAAATGCAGGGGTTAGGATGCCGATACCCATGCAGTCAGAAATCTGCATATAACTTTTGACTCCCCCAAAATTTAACTACCAATAGCCTACTGTTGACCAGAAGCCTTTACTGATAACCTAACAGTCAATTAAGACATATGTTCTATATGTTACATGTATTATATCCCGTATTCTTACAATAAAGTAAGCTAGAGAAAAGATGTTATTAAGAAAATCACAAGAGAAAATACAGTATTGTACAGTATTTATAAAAAAAAAAATCCACAGATAAGCGGACCATGCAGTTCAAACCCATGTTGCTCAAGGGTCAACTGTATTTAATTTGACTTATATATAGATAGATTAGATAAATGTAGTAGTGAAACATATAGATTTGTATGTTTTGTGTTTTATGTTCACAATGTACAGTTTTAAAAATACAAGTCTAATTTAATCTGCAAATTCTTTTCAAAAACAGTGAATTTCTGAGGAAGAAAGCATGGCAATTTGTAGATAGCTATCACACCAAAAGGAACATCAATTGCAAATGCCATGTTAAACAAATGAAATACAGTAAATTAAATGAAACTACTTTCTGTAACACTTTATGCCTCTATCTGTTAATTTTGAAGAAGGCACCATAGCGAGGCTCATTTCAGTACAAAGTCATACTGCAGATGTACTACATTTATTTATTTTATTTTATGAAAAATATATATAAAACTTTATAGTCTGCCCCAGTTCTACATTAGGAATAGCATGAAAAGCTTCTGTATGTCTAACTTCCCCAATCCCTTAGCTGACTCTTCACATTTCCTCTCCCTCATACTACTCAGTGTTTCAAACCTGCGTCTGAACCCTGGAAACCAGGGTCAGGGAACAAGGTGTCCTTCCTCCTGTCCTTCCTTATACCTTCGACCCATCTCCTCCAACATCCTCTAAGACATTCTCTCAATTATGCCCTTCTTCACCATCTTCAGGGGCTCCTTCCCCTCAGCCTTTCTATATAAACAAAATGGTGAATCTCTTTTCTATCTTAAGGGGAAAAAATGAAACTTCTCTAATCTCTTTGTCCTCTGGTTATCGACCTGTGCATCTCCTCCTCATCACTGATTTCCTCAGTATCTCCTCCCTTCAGGCGGCTATGGACTACTTCTACTCAATTCACTCCTCATCCTTTGTCCTCAGTTTGCTACCCCACCACCCTGCTAACTGTGCATAGAACAAGCTTCTAAAGGCCAAATTCAAGGCTCCTTTCATCCTCAAATAACCTGACCTCTCACAGTCTGGGGCACTGCCTAGCAAGCCATTTTTTTTTTTTCCTTTTCAAAACTCTTTCCTGTTTTCTTCCCATTCTCCTTCTAGATTTCTGAGAACTTCTTATAATTCCCTTGCTAGGCCCCTCTTCATGCCCACCACCACAAATGCTGTTGTTTACCTCTCGGTTCTGTCCTTGCTTCTCTCTCTCTTCCCAGAGATTCGCCCCCTAACTCTGCCCCTTCTATTTCTGTCTCATTCACTTATCCCTCTTCCCATACCCACCTCAGAAAATGCACTGCTTCTCAAGATTCCTTCCATGGACCTCTTTGTTTCCTCATTTACAAAACAGAATTAATAAGAACAACTACTCAAGTTGTTAGATGATGAGAGATGGTAAGACACTGAGCATGATGCATGCCACAATATAAATAACCATTGGCTATTCTTTTTTTACCTCAAGGTAAAAATCTGGCAATCATCCTCTGCTCTTCACTATCACGGGAATAAGAAAAATCGTCAATGAATGGGACAGAAAAGAAATCAAGTCCTGAGATACACTTTTTAATAACTGTTGAAACCCATCCATTCTTCTCCACTGCCACTTGACTGCTGCATATCAGCAACCCCTCTTCTATACTATTTGCCTATTGTGTCGTTTTCTAACATACAAATATAATTCATTTTCTCCCTTACTTGACGTTTGTTGTTCAGTAGATACCTACCATTCACATATTTTAAAAAATTAATCTGTAGATGGAAGAACTAATTTTGTATTTCTAGTTTCATCTGACCTACATATGTTTCAGGCTCCATACCAAAAAAAAAAAAAAAAAAAAAAATCCCTGGAAACATCAACAGTTCATCACTTCTGGTAAATCTCTCTCTTCTCCGGAGGAATAGGAGTGGTTTGACCTTTATGCCAGGCAAATAACTACTGGCAGGGGTTTGGTGTTTAGAGAATCAAAGAAGGACTTCAGAGAGAATAGCAAGCCAGAACAGAGTCCACAGAGGCAAGAACTGAGTCTGACACAAGATCCAGAGTAAGTTGGTGAGGATACTGTATCCTGACAATGATAAAATTCACAAGTGGGGATGAATTCTAGGGTAACTGACAAGAATGCTTATGGGTATTTACAGCTCATCTTTTTTTTTAAGTTAGCTAGTATCTGAGATGTGGATGAATTAGGTGGCCTTACAAAAGTAGCAGCAAAGCATTCAGTGATATACACTTCTGTCTACGGAAATATTGCTAATCCTTTAGACATTTTCTTATCCCTCCCTTTTTTTGTGAATATTCCTTAAATTCTCCCCATTCTTCTAGACAAGAGTTCATTCTCTCATAGGTGCTTCATGCTCTACGAAGTTTTTAATTCTTATCCAATTGCATGTATGATTGTTCATTAGTTTCATGTTTATCTTCTCAATTTGACTATGAATTTCAAGTAATAGACACTCCATATTGTTCCTAATAGACAGGCCATAAATCTTTGTTGAAGGGATAAATGAATAAGTACATAACAAATACCCTTCTCTCTCCCTGTGGAAAGGGTTAATGTTGAGTAGAGTATTGAGATAGATCTTCCATGAACATCTTCTCTGCAGTTAAAAGAGTTGAGATATAAGTGCGTGCCTAGTTTGGGGACTGAATGTCTGACATAAGTCTACCTCCATGATTTGCGTACCAGCTATGTCCTAAGAGTGCCAGCATGTCTTCCTCCTCAGCAAAACATAAACAGGACTTCTGAGGTGAGCCATTCCCTTGGTTAAAAATTATAGAGCTTTCTGGTTTTATCATTATAAATAAAAATGTAAAGAAAATGCATATTGAACTTGAAGGTAAACATCTAAAGTTAACTAACTGCTGTGTGAGTTGTTGTTGTTGTTATTGTTGTTGTTGTGTATAATTTTTTCCCTTCTCACAAATTTATGAACCTCCAAAGAATAGTTAGTTCTCGGTTGCTTTAAAACTGCAATCACTTCTCAGCCTTTAGCACATGCTTTGGGTATTCATTTACTGATCTTGATGATATTGTGTGAAACAACTGTGCTAAATTAGATTCAATTCTTCCACATAACTTCAGTAGGGAATTGTAACACATCTGCATAATATGATGTTGGGACTGAATTGGGCCATCCTGCAGTACCTTTCTAAAATTATAAGCAACAGGAACAAACTGTTAGGGAAATGTCCTCTCAATTCCCTCAACTATGCGTTTAGCAGATTTCCACTATATGGCTTTATGTTCATTAACATTCATGCCATTGTCTGTAACTGCATTTGTTTCAGTGTTTGCTTTGGATTTTCCTTGCTAAAATATTTGCCTTTATTCTTTTTTCTTACTGATTCTTCTGGAGCTTTGACTATTCCTTTTGGTTTTAGCAGAATATTCTGGGAGGATAATTACTAAAAACTTATATATAAGCACAATTTACAGATTTTATTTTCTAAAACGAGATACACATAGAAGGCCACTTTCCACTGATCAGGAAATTTTTGTGAAAAATACACCTATTGAATTCAGAGCCCCTCCCCCAATCTCCCAATTTTATTTCGAAAGTGGAGAAACTACTGTCAATACCTGCATTTCTGATTGGAATTGTTTCCTAATGAAAAGTCTTCTTTCTCAGTCTAACTATAATCTGAATGATTAGTCAGTAGGACATGGACTATAGGAGTCTTTTTCCTATTAAAGATGATTGATTTGCACAGAAATATCTACCCTGTCTTATTTGGTTCCCCCTTGTGATTAAATTGCACAAATTTCTGAGAGCTCACACATACTGAATGTGGAGATATGAGGCAAAAGTGTTGCTGTCTTTCCTTGAGCATTTTTGTCTGGCCCAGAGGTATATGTTATTCCTGCTCTTGGTTTCACCATTATAATGTTCTAATAGATGGATACCATCAAGTATCATAGACTTCCTAAAATATTTTTATTCCATTTTGATGTTTGGGCTTTTTCATCTTTGCATCTATACAGATTGCCTGACACATAAGAGATGCACAATTGTTTTGGTTGAAAGGACAAAGACAGGATGGATGGATGGATGGATGGAAGGAAGGAAGGAAGGGAGGAAGGAAGGAAGGGAGGGAGGGAGGGAGGGAGGGAGGGAGGGAGGGAGGGAGGGACTTCGATGAGGTGAGGGGAGGGAGGAGAGAAGAATCTCTGGTTTTCCTTCTACTTATTTTCTTATTATTTTTTGAAGTCACCAGAGAATGCTCCATTGATACCTCCATATAAGTAATGTCCCAGATTTCTTTCAGACTCTCCTATATGAAGATAAAGATGCATTGGGAAATTTATCATGACCATTGGGGCTAGAACCTTATGGTTTATACTGTTTCTGATTACTAGTTAGAAATTTATTCTGTGTTAACCAACATTTGCTCATGTCTGTATGCTGACAGGAGGAGGACCTATTCCTCTGTATCAGGGTTTCTCAATAGTGGCACTGTTGACATTTTGAACCATAATTATTTGTTGGCTGGGGATTGGAAGAACCTGTTTTGTGAACTGTCAGATGTTCAGAAGCATCCCTGGACTCTACCCTCTAGATCCCAGTAGTAACTACCCCACCAGTCATGACAATCAAAAATGTCTCCAGACATTGCGAGATGCCACCCAGGGGTAGGGTGAAATTGCCCCCAGTTGAAAATCACTGCTCTGTATATATATTTATCTTATACAACAGCCATAATATGTCATAGATTTTCTAGTAGGGTGGGAAACCACTCTTTAAATTTCTCCCCAAGGGTCAAGCAGAGGTCTCTTTGAGTTTGCTGAGGAATCACCCTCAAGGCAGACTCTGTGATAAAACCCATTTCTACCCCTCCCCAACTCCCCAGATTCCTCCACCTACATAGCTCTGTGTTGCTCTCCCTTCTCCAGTCATCTACCTCCTACTCGGTGATCTCCAATCAATCACTCACCCATGGTTTGAATTTAATTTTAAAATGTCAATAAACAGGCAAAGTGTATTGGCCAAGTATATATTACTTCCCTGGTAAAAGAGTTATATTCTAGACCCTATTGTTGATGACTCTTCCTGACTGGGCTCATAGTATGTCAACTTATAAAGGATCATGATGAAATTCTCATGAGGGAGAATAGGAGCATATGTTGAGGATAAGAGCTCAGGATCTAAATTTGGACATCCTGGATCAGAGTCCTAGCTTTGCAACTTACTAGATATTTGTAACTCTGAGAAAGTAACTGCTCTTTGTCTCAGTCATGGCTATCTGTAAAATGGACATAATAATACTACCTCCTGCATGAAACTATTATGAAGTTTAAATAAGAGTCTATCTAGGAAATCATTTAGAAGAATGTTTAATATACGTTAGCTCTTTTTCTCATACCCATGATAATAGTATATCTTACAGAAGTACCTACTACACACAAGTAGACATACAACACATGAACTCACACAAGACAACCAAAAACTATCAACATATTTTATTGTAGTCATTAAGTCTGATATTAAATAACATGTCATATTACATATTGCTTGTCTTACACTACTGAATGTTTATACTAGCATTCTTGATTTGCTTTAATTTCCATGTCAATTAGTAAATACTTAAGCAGCATGCTACTCTTTCCAAATCTGTTCTTCAAATCTGTTTTAAAAAAGAAAATATTTAACCTTTTTTTGTTATGATTAGCACTCACTTTAGGCTATATTATCAATGGTCATTTCAGTGGCCTTGATTCTCCCACTCCATAGCATCTTACCCATAACACATTGCTCCTCATATTCATTCAAAAGTTTGAAGAAATATATATGCAAAAAATATATAAGTAGTAAGAGAAAGAAGAAATCAATGGTTCTGGATGATTTATAGATTATAATGCGCAAAACAAAGTGGAAGAGAGAATAAGGTAGCAGGAAGGGTTTCATGATGACTCTGGTTTCCATTCTATAATGCATATGAAACATGAACTTCTGAAGAAGGAAGTATTTTTGGAGGAAATACGGCAAATCCAAATTAGACATGTGTAGAGGGAAGAGAGTAGTTAAGTAGGAAGGAACCTGGTGCTATTTTGACCTCAGCTCACAGTAAACACTATGAGTGCTCTCTACATTTCAAAAGGCTTTGAAGAAAATCTGCAAAGGAATCCAAACTCAACTAAAACTTTTACAAGCCCAGAGAAAATATTTGGATATTTTTGTTACAGTACAAATAAGTTCCCTTTAACAGTTCTGAATTTCCTAAGGAAAGGTGCAGAGGCAACTTACTACAACATCATTTAAATTAAAAGGACTAAAGGCATCATTCCTCATGAAAAACCAGAAGAGGTGACCATCACCCCTTTAACTAATTTCACCCCTAAATATCACCATCATTTGTTGACAAAAATCAGTAAGACAAATGGCATCTATGGTTCAAAGGCAGTTGGGATATTAGTAGCTTCATTGAATAGATGAGGAAACAAAACCTCAGCTACTTTAGACAACGTATCGCAGGACAGAGGCCTATAAATGGCAAAGCAGGAAGTCAGAACCAGGGTTTTAAAATTCTATTTCAAAGTTCACACATTTTACTTCCTATCATTCATTGCAGGACTGAATAAATATTTCCGCAAAAAAATAAAGAAGTTAACCTCTATGCCCATTACATCAAAGCAGGTACAATCTCAAGCAGCAAATTTCTATAGTCCGAAAAGTGTTAAGATATTGCTTTTATCAAAAGCTTTTGTAATAGAATGTTTGACAGACTGCACAAGGGTTTCTTGTCCATCGAAATCACAAAAAGGCACTTAGGCAAGAATAGTGGACAATATTACAAGTAGTCTCATAAGCTGAAAAGAGAAGGAAAGAAAAGGGAACACACAGCTGTGCTGCTTCTCCTCATGAGCAAGAGCTGTTTGGAGTTTTTATCATAGATTATTCCTAGGAGATACACAGGGAAAGAAGAGAGGCATTATTCTTGTTTCACCAAAAAGAAAACACAAATCAGAAAATGATACAGGGATTTCCCTAAGATCACGCCGCCCATTAAGGAACAAACGGAACTCAACTGCCTTTGGTTATTCTTTCCAATAGGTTATGCTACCACCTATTATATAAATGTACATAATTAAATTGGAGAATGGCTCAACACCAAATGAAATCTTTAATTTGCTACTCTAACTCTAAAAAGGACCCATGTTGGGAGTTCACTATAATGGGCTCACTGTGGTGCAGAATTTAACACACTGAGATCATCTTCAGAATTAGCTTTGGGAGCTTGTCCATTAGAATTCTTGAAGAAGGGGCACCTGGGTGGCTCAGTTGGTTAAGCGACTGCCTTCGGCTCAGGTCATGATCCTGGAGTCCCGGGATCGAGTCCCACATTGGGCTCCCTGCTCAGCGGGGAGTCTGCTTCTCCCTCTGACCCTCCCCCCTCTCATGCTCTCTCTCTCTCATTCTTTCTCTCAAATAAATAAATAAAATAAAATCTTTAAAAAAAAATTCTTGAAGAAGCTGCTCCTAATACAGATTTGACTCACCATTGAGATTAAGTCTAAGAGAACTGCCACAGAGAGAAATAACAGCTCTTCAAAGAAGCTGGTGATCAACATTTCACTTCTGCTATTTTTCTAAAACCATAACGAGAATTCAAACAGTTGGTCATTGCCCATCTAATGATATTATTTAATATCTAATAATGACTACAGATGTAGTCACATCTGTAAAATGGGATAATAGGATTCTGCGTCACAGTCTCATTATAAGGATTAAATGAGCTAATATTTTAAAGCACTTCAAATACAAGTGTTTGTTGAATTTTTAAAAAATAAAACAAAGAGTTTATTTTCATCCATGCTGTGCTTTTTAGTGTACCTAACTATAAAATTTGCCTCTCTTCAGACAGGCTGTTTTTTACCAACTGAAAAGTAAAAGAAAACATTGAGATAGAAAAGTATTTTTAACAAAGGTCTCTTAAGGATCTGATTGTATGAAAAAGAAAAGCTTTCCTATACTGAAGGGATTTTTTTTTTTTTACACAAAGGAGGAAGAAACTCTTTTCTCTATAAATTTCTGGAAATGTAAAGGGACAAAATGAGTAATTAACTAGAATTCCTAATTAAGTGTATACAGAGCAAGGGATGATTCTTGCTTTACTTTATCGTCCAGTAGCTTTACCAAGAAGTGACATCCTCTTACACAAGGGTCTAAAATGAAAATTAACTGTAATTCTGATGGCCTTGAATTGAGCAGAAAATGACACAAAAGTATGAAGTTTCCTTGAATGTCCCTGAGGGTTTAAAAGTGTAGAAGTATTGAATGCATATAAATAGTACAAGGATGTTATTGCATCCCATTTTCCTAAATTAGAAATTGACAGGACAAACCCACGAAGTAGACCTTGATGCTAGTTGATATTCGGGGTATATGGTGAGCTAAGGAGGCATGACTCAGAGCTGAAAAATTACTAGACCTACTGAATGCATTCAGATAAGGAGATAAGAGTAAAAAGCAGGTCTTCATGCCTGAAAACTTTGAGATCTCAGTGTCTTAGTCCATTTGGGCTGTTACTGCAAAATACCAGACTGAGTAGCTTATAAAACAACAGAAATGTATTTCTCACAGCTCTGGAGCCTGGACATCTGAGATCATGCTGCCAGCATGGTCAAATGAGGACTCTTTTCCCGACTGACTGATGACATGAAGGAAGGGGCCAGGGATTCTCTGGGATCCTTTTATAAGGACATCAATCCAATTCATGAAAGGGACCTCCTAGAGGACTTACCTCCTAATACTTCATCTTTGGGGGTTAGGATTTCAACATTTACATTTTGAAGGGACACAGACTGTAGGCCTCAGTCTAAAGTCAAATATTTATTTATTTAAACTATGGTACTAAGCTTCATCTGAGTTCTAAAAGGCTGAACCACACTACATAAAGACTGTCCTAAATATAAAGAGCTATTACCTTCACAATTACACTACTTTGTGAACAGGGAAAAGAGTAGTATAAGGAAAGGAACATAACTAAGTTACCCAAACTAAAAAAGCAAGTAGAACTCTTTCAAATTATAGTCTTGTTTCATTTCTACCTGACAGTTACATTCACCAACTTAGGGATCTTAAAAAGCAACTTGAAGGTTACAAACTGAACCTTTCCTAATTCAGTTTGCATCAAGACATTATGCCTGTGATCCTCACAATTTAGTAGTAAAAAGTCCCAATTAATAGGCTGAAGATGCAGCCAAAACCAATGCCAATGTCAATTTAAGGAATACTTTACAATAGCATCCCACAGAACATCCTAGGATATTGCATGACAGTCATTACAATGTGGGAAATAGTTCAGATTTTGAATTCATACTAACCTGGATCTAAACACTGACTTTCATTTAATTGCTTATAATTTGGGAAACATCTTTGAACATGTTTAGCCACCGCTTCCTCACCTTTTAAATGAATGTAATTATATCAACCCATAACCTTAGGGAATAAATAAGATAATTTATGTGAAGCATTTATAAAATAAACATTCAACAAATGGAAGCTATTTTTATTGACCTAAAAGGGGGAAAACCCAGTTTCCATTAATCATGTCAGTCTCATCACAATGTATATGAAATGATAAAAGCATTTCACAGGTTCTGTTAAAATTAAATAAAAGTGTTCCTCCTCTTTAATTAAAGAGAGATGACATAAAGGCCTAGCTTAGGGTCTCCTACCTCCAGATAGTTGTGTTTAATACCTGTAAATACTTCTGGTAGGATTTTCTCTGTTACCATCCCTGCTGAATATTACACAGTGATGTCTTCACTATAGTATAAAAGCCCTTTTGAGTTGTTCTTCTCTTGCCATTTTTATAACATGCATTTCCCTTCTTACTTGAGTATGGATAGCTTTCAGTTCAGAAAGCAATGATCTGCCTTTGACCTTTTATCATGTGAGCTGTCTAGTTAAGGTCAGGTTATCCAGCTTTCTGAAAAGACCAGGAAGGTTGGGATAGTAGTAGTGAATCAGGTTCTTCCCTCTGGCTGAAGTAATAGCCTCAGGATATATACTGAAAGTACCTCCCATTGGTAAATTAACATATATACCCAATGGTTAAGTGTCTCAAAGTACAGTTGGCACAATGAAAGAACACTTGGTTCATTTTGGTGTTTTGCTGTTTTTGAGGTAACTATACTGCAGATTTTTCTATTGGAAACTGAATCAGGGACCTAATTCTTACGTATGATGTTGGCTTCATTAGAGCACTGTCCGTAACAGTTTGACGTATAGAGTCCACTGAAATAGCTTCTAAAGCACAATCACACAACTTCTTCAAGACAAATATGGAGGCTACAATAAACTTTAAATTGCATATAATTTATCTGACCTAACTTTTTATTTTCCTAAATCAAATTCCCCGTGAATTTGGCTCTCTAAATTTTCATCTATGGGATCTTATGAATCAAATGGACAGAAAGCTAAATAAGGGGCAATGAATTAGAAGTATTAGCCTCTGTACCTCTGTACTTCTTTCTAATTAAGAAAGATGTTAATTGAAATTAGAGTGACACAGACCCTGTGCAGAAATCCCCTGAGTATCATAACTGGTTTGTGGAGCTGTTGCTCCAGGTCACTCACTGGACTGATTCCTGGTTGGGTTGGGAGTGATTAAAAATCCTCACCTAAAAAGCAACTTCAAGCTTATGAAATAGGATTGCCAGTATAAAAGCAAATATATCCACATCCCAATTAGATTTTCTTTAAACATTTATGGAGAAAGTATTTGAGGTCAGGTGCTTTTACTAACCATTCACTTCAGTGGTTCTTTCCCCAGGCAATTTCCTTTAACTCGGTTTGATCACACGGAGACCTTTTAATGGCTTCGCATCATCTACAGAACAAAGTGGAATTATTTCAAGACTTTGGCACTAGGCTCCAACTACCTTTCTTACTCCTCCCCTTATGCCCACAGTACATTCCAACCAAACTCTCTTTCCTATAGGTGCACACCGCTCTGCTTTTCCACCAAATGGTATATTCACATTGTTATCTTCACTGGACAACTCTTCTGCTTTCTTCTTTCCTCTGAAATAACGAATATTTACCAAATCAAACCAAACTTATCCTGCAAGATCCAGCCCAAATACCATGTCCTCTGATAAATCCTTTACTGTTCCTCTTGGCTAAAAAGAAGATCACCCCTTTTGAACTCTTCTATCTCTTTATCTGTTCCCCCACTGATTCCTCCCTCTCTACCCAGTAGATGCTAAACTCCTTGAGGATGAAGATTATGTCTTGTGAACCCTTGTAGTCCCAATGTTTATCCCATATTAGGCACCAACTAGCAGTCATGAAATAAATCTTGGATTCAAAATAAATTATAAGTTAACAAGTATAAATATGTACTTAAAATTTTTATTTAAGATGCTTTGGGGGACAATCTGTATAATAGTTTCCCTTTGCATTAATTGGAAAAGAGTTTAAACAAGGATAATTGAAGAGAACAAGATAAAAAATAGGTATTATCAAAACATCAACAAAATTAACACTGGAAATGAAAGTTAATGTTTTATACATAATACATATAAAACAAAGCATTGGGTATATCTCATAAAATACACTAATAAATATATGACATAATATGGTAAAACTAAATGCCAAATTTAATATATATTTGTCTTGGTTTAATAATACCAAAATATCTGATAAAGTAATTCTTTTGTCTTAATTCTCATTTAAGGTAGTGAGTATCAGCTTACTCCAAGCAAAGCTGAATATTAGGACTTAAAGTGAAAAAAATATATGATGTAATCCTTACCCTCAAGGATTCCATAAACAAGACACATTCAAACAAACTAATATGAAAAATAAAATGTACAGATTCCAAGAAGGTATACAACAAAGACATGAAGGTCTAAAGTCAGGAGAAGAAATACGCTAAGTCTGTTTGGGCTGCTAGAACAAAAGAACAGAGATAGAGTGGCTTATAAACAACATTTATTTCTTGCAGTCCTGGAGACTAGGAAGCCTAAGATCATGGCACAGGCAGATTCTGTATCTGGAAGGGCATGTTTTCTGGTTCATAAATGGCTGCCTTTTCACTGAGTCCTCACTCGGCAAGAAGGGGCAAGTTACCTCTCTGAGGTCTCTTTTGTAAGGGCACGATTCCTATTCATGAAGGCTCCACCTATGTGACCTAAACACCTCTCAAAGTTCCCACCTCCTAATACATCACCTTGGGCATTAGGTTTTAACATATAAACTTGTGGAGTACACAAACGTTCAATCCATTGCAGATGCCTTCTTTTGAGAATTTGTGGAACTTATAATAGAAGTTGAGGAATAGGGAGAATGGATCTAGATAGAGATTGTGGTAGAGAATCCCATGCAAAGACGAACATAAGAAAAGATACTGAGGCAAGACATTTTCCAGAATTATTCTAGTTTGCCAGAAATGTAAGATACAAGAAGCTAATAATAATACCTAACATCTTTTGAGCAGTTCCCATATGTTGGGTATTATTTTACAAGCACTTCACATATCTTAAGTTCATTTAATTTTTCCAAGAGCCATATGAATGGAGGACTATATTTCCATTTAATAGATGTGAGAAAGGAGGCATAGCGAGTAGAAATGAGAATTACAACTTAGAAGATGGGTTGAAATTGTGTTGCATACTGCGTAAAGGAGGCCTCACAATATCCTATTCAGAGAGAATTGGAACGCAGTAGCCAGAGGAAAATGAAGATGGGGGATACACTTGAGGGAAAGGAGACACCCCTAGAAAAGACATGAGAGGCATGTGGGGGGGGGCAAAGGGACAGGGGCAAAAGGGAACAAGAAGCTTGTTGGAGAGACCCACGTGACTAGGTTGGTGAGTCTGGCAAATAGAACATGAAGAGCTTGTACTCCAGGCTAAGGGCCTTTCTTCTAGAAGGAGCTTTTAGGGATCTGGAACAATGTAATGAAAGACAGATTCACATTTTAGATAGGTCACTCTTACAGCTATGTGGAGTGTAGATTTGAAGAAAATTAGAGTATTGGCAGAAAGACCTATAGACAAGAGGCCATTGGCCTGAATGTTCCAGAAAAAGATGATGAGACACAGACCTAAAATAGTGATTGTAGGAGAGGAGAGGAGGGAAAATGTGGCAGATTATATCCTCCAAAAGAGGCCGCCAGAACTCCCATCCCACAGCTCTAAGTTCCAATGTGACTTGGAGACTTCTCCCATCAAGAGGTAGAGTCAATATTCCTTCCCTTCAATTACAGCAGAAGGGACACTATGCATTCCCTGAACTTAGGTCATAAAATGTGATGCAGACTCTACCTGGTCCTCTTAGGGTCCTTGCTCTTGGAACCCAGCTGTCTTCCTGTAAGGAAACCCAAACTAACCCCACACAGAGAAACCACATGGGAAGGCCAAATAGAAATGCCAGCTGACCACCCAGCTGGGATCCCAGCCATGATACACCATCAATTGCCAGATGTGGGAGTGAAGCTGCCATCTGATAATTCTAAACCCCAGCCTTTAAGACTTCCCAGCTGAGGCCCAGACACCATGAAGTGGAGATTTGCTCTCCCTACTACTCTTGTTAAGGCAACTGAGTTTGGGGACGGTTTGCTACTAGAACAGGAGAAAACTGATAAATCTTAGAAGATAAAGTAAAAAAGAATTGATGGTTCCTTAAAACTATAGCTTGGTAGAGGACTAGGGCCAGGAAAGCAAGGGATTTGAAGGAAATGTCTTCAAGTCCTTGTCAAGTTGAATTCCTAATAAAAGGGAAAATGAGAAACCTGGTCTCCCTTTAAAATGTAAGAGTCATGTTCAAAAATATTCATATATTTGCCAATAAATCCCATTCTAATCTAAGCAAGTACCTGGCATGTTCCAAAGCAGCACTGCGGAAATTATCATTTCAATCAGGTAACGCGATTCTTCCCTAGAGAACTAGAAATACTTGAAAATATTTGGAATTTAATTTGGGGCAGTTTAAAGGAAGATTATCTTGTGCTTTGTTCTCCTCATTTTTCATGACTCCTATTTATTATGTAGAAATATATGTCATGTTTCCAAGTAATGTGTCCACACTTACAGCAGCCAGACTTTTATGATATATGACTCAGTAACAATATGGCTGGATACCTCGTAGATTTTAAAAATTTATTCCTCAGGACAGAAATTTTAACAAGTGGGCCCAAGCTAAAACTGCTAAAGAAAGAAACACTTTTTTTTTAAAAGATTTTATCCATTTATTTGACAGAGAGAGACACAGCGAGAGAGGGAACACAAGCAGGGGGGAGTGGGAGAGGGAGAAGCAGGCTCCCCACGGAGCAGGAAGCCCGATGCAGGGCTCGATCCCAGGACCCTGGGACCATGACCTGAGCCGAAGGCAGACGCTTAACGACTGAGCCATCCAGGCGCCCCAAAAGAAACACTTTTTAAAATAAGTGCTTTCATAAATCTTGATTTATTCTCAATATGTTTGTTTTTTTTTTGTTGGGGGGCAGTTCTGCTACTGATTTCTCTTCTTTCATCAAAAGGTAACATCTAATTGTTTTTCTTTAAGAAATTAAGAAAACTAGGGGTACCTGAATGGCTCAGTTGGTTAGGCATCTCTATTTTTTTTTTAAGATTTTATTTATTTATTTGACAGAGAGAGACACAGCGAGAGAGGGAACACAAGCAGGGGGAGTGGGAGAGGGAGAAGCAGGCCTCCTGCCGAGCAGGGAGCCTAATGAGGGGCTTGATCCCAGGACCCCGGGATCATGACCTGAGCCAAAGGCAGATGCTTAACAATTGAGCCACCCAGGCGCCCTGGCATCTGACTCTTGATTTCAGCTCAAGTCATGATCTCAGGGTCCCATGTCGGGCTCCACACTCAGCGGGATTTCTGCTTGAGATTCTCTCTCTCCCTCTCCCTCTGCCCCTCCACCCTGCACTCTCTCTCTCTCTCTCAAATAAATAAATAAATCTTTAAAAAAGAAAAAAAAGAAAAATTAAGAAAACTGCAGGAGTGTTTTCTCCTTGGTGCCAAACTACATGTGATAACCAGCACATGACAAGCATTTTACTGAATAAGCACTCAGAATTTTCCATACACAATCTAATTCAAACCAAGTGTAAAACAAAACAAAACAAAAAACAACGCCATTGGAGGGCGGCTTATCACACAGATCCATGGCACATCAGTTGCCTCAGACTGTTTGATTCCTACACGTCTTCTCCTCCTGTCCCCGAGTATGGCTGATGTGCCTGACTGTTAAAGCCACATTTAGTAACCCGTTATTGCCAATAATCATCGAGGAACAAAATGGATACATACTTAGCAAACACAGAGAATATTACCCTTGCTCACCCCAGGAAGCCTCCTGAGATATGATACTGAACAATAAGAAGGAATTACAGAAAAAACTTTCTCTTTCTCTGACATATTAGACAGAGAGCATCATCATCATCACAGTCTCTGCCTCACTCTCCCAGACTTCCTCCTTACCTAAAACTATCCCATAACAAATTAACTGACATAATTTAGAGATTAAGTTGATGAGTAATGGTCAGAGATGTACTCATGAAAATGGTGCAACTGGTATGTCCATATAAAAACAAGAAGGTCATTATATGCCACATGTAAAGTCAAAACTGCTTTAATTATACACATTTTTATGTAGGAAGCCCAACATACACATGTATACATACTCTGTGTGTGTGTGTGTGTGTGCATGTATGTATCAGGATCATTCTTTTTTTTACCACTATATGACAAAAGTGTGAGATATTGTAGTTTCTATTTGCCTGCTTATTCAAAACCTTGTGCAGCACTCTTTTTAAAAGTAATTGATAGCCAATATTGTATAATGTAACAGGAAACACTTCTTTGTTGCTAAGCTAAATGGACAATTTAGGGCATACATATTCATAAGGCTTTGGAATGTTTCCAATAAATGCTGCACCGTGTAGGAGGAAGAATGGGCTTGCATTAAGCATATTTTGGTAATTGGTAATGCAACCTCCCAGCTCCCCTGGGTGTGCAACTCTTGAGTGATCATCTTCCAAGCCATGATGATTTCACAAGCTCTAATGCACTGGTTTTACATAATTAAATTTTAAAGTAAATTTAATGAAATGCTCAAGAATCTCAGAAAATAAGTGTTATGACGGCAAACAAGGTAGCAAAATGAACTTTCCCATGTTTCTTCCTTCTTATAGCCAAACTTAATGTGTACTTAAAGCAAATATATATACACTCAGTTCCACACAAAGTGACCTCTTTTGTAAATAAAAGAAAACAAGAAAAGAAAGGAAGAAAGAAATGGCAAGGAAAAATAAAATGTATTAGCTTTCTCAAACACAGCTGAAACCACAGTTTACTGTGGGGAAACACAGTTGAAACCACAACCTACTTTGGGGGCTTTCACACAAATAGATTTAAGCTGATATTCCTTCTTTCCTTCTGGAAGAGAAAAGAACTGGAAGTCTCATTTAAACTCTTACAAATAACTAGAGGTTCAAGCGGTTTAAAAAAAAAACTGTCTTGCCAATTCAATCAAATTACTCTTAAATAATAATGTTTTCAGAGAATTTCATGTAAAAAGGCTGAGTTAAGAACTGCATTTTTATTGCATTCACTCATTCAATACTGTGCTAAGCAAAGGATTACAAAAACTGATTATGACTCTGCATTATAACAGCATAGTGCTCTTTGAGGGAATGCAAATGAGTAAACTTTTATTCCTGTCCGTGAATTCTTTGATAAGCTTTAACACAGCGCATTGGTCAGTGGCAGTCCTCCAGTGTATACAAACTCTCTGTACACAATCTTTAATGTAAATCGAAATTTTTTCCAAATTTTTAAAAAAGTTTATTTAAAAATAATAATGGTACTTATGCTCTTTTCACTGTATCAGAAGCTATCAAGTTATCAATATACAAAGATGATCTGTTCTAATTAGAGTGAAGGAGGATATTTACCCCCCTCCTTATTTAACAGAGATGTTTCCTTCTATAAGGGATGCAATCTTGAGATAGTAGCAGGATTATATAATGTGCAATAGTTTTGATGACATATATATTCAAAGGACGCTTTGTACAGGTAGTTGAAAACAGTGGGCAAAAGCCTAGGCTGGGAGCCAGAAGCGTCATCTCTGGAATCTGCGCTCCACTTCATAGGTTATGTGACTTTTCAGGTAGGTTATTGTATTTGGTTCAGGTCTTTTAAGTACAGAATATAATATGCCTCTAAAGAAGGAACACTGTGACTATTAAAGAAAATGTATGTTACTGCCAACTATATAATAGGTGCTGGCTACTTTTGGTCATTATTGTAGAGAGAGAGGGGAAAAACTTGTGTTGTAACATGGCAACATTGGCAACAGTAACTCTTTTAATCTCTCAATTCAATGCTGATGGTGCAGGAGTGAACAGAGTCAAGAGGCAAGGTACTAACTAGACACTTTACTTCATTTTTTTTTAAAGATTTTATTTATCTATTTATTAGAGAGCAAGTGAGAGAGAAACAGCATGAGAGGGGAGAGGGTCAGAGGGAGAAGCAGGCTCCCTGCCGAGCAGGGAGCCCGACGCGGGACTCGATCCCAGGACTCCGGGATCACGACCTGAGCCAAAGGCAGTCGCCCAACCAACTGAGCCACTTCATTTTTTTTTTTAAGACTTATTTATTTATTATTTGACAGAGAGAGAGACAGTGAGAGAAGGAACACCAGCAGGGGGAGCGGGAGAGGGAGAAGCAGGCCTCCCGCCGAGCAGGGAGCCCGATGCGGGGCTCGATCCCAGGACCCTGGGGCCATGACCTGAGCCGAAAGGCAGACACTTAACGACTGAGCCACCCAGGCGCCCCAGAGTGACAGTAAATGAGCCACTAACAAGTTCTGCAAATGCTTACTTACCCATCTAGCATCCTTCCCAATATTTGTCCACAGAATATCATGAGAATGATTATAGGTTACATTTTGAAGTAATGTCTAATGTCCAAAAAAAGGGGGGGAAGTGGAGGTTTTCATTTTGTGTAAACAACAGTGGTTTCCAGTGATCAACGTCAGTTTTCATAGTTCCTCACAAACTAGTTCTGCTGATCTATACTAATACCTTTTCTGGGACGGATGTCAAAAATTGGACAGCCTAGGTAAAGAGAATAAAACATGTTTCAGTTATTCCTATCATTAGTAATAATATCTTGAGTATCATTTAAAACAGAAGGAGGACACAACCGAGTCGGTTATACACCTAAGTTAGTCTACAGATGGACCTCCAGTGAATTTGATGAGAGACTCTGATGGAGAGGTGGGGGCACCTGAATGAAGATCATACGGCCATGTTGAAGTTACTTGTTTAGCTCACACACTCACTTTTTCTAAGTCCCCTCTGTGCAAATTTGGATCTTTCCCCCAGTAGGCACTTAGTTGACTCTGAGGTCATCATTTCTTCAAAGTTTCAGCTCCACAGTTTCATGATCAAGGATGGATTACCCGCAGAACCAGACCCCACTCTGCCCAGATGCCTTTGTCAACTGTGAACAACTTGCAGGTAGAGGCAGTTTCATGTGCTTCTAAAACTCAGGGTCTAGCATTGGCACATGGGCCACAGATTCATCCCAGCCAGTCTATCCTGAGACGTGGTGAGGCACTGGTAAAACGGCAAACACGGATCCTTGCTTATTGGAGAATTATATCCTATTACCAATAGTTTCTTTTGTGGTTTATTCTTCCTCTCTTATAAGATAACATATTCCTTATATTTTTCCAAGCATTATAGATAATCTTGACCCAACACAAGAATATGTAAGATATCTCCCCCCTGGCTAAATAAAATAGGTATCCATTTATATACTGCACATCCATGATGACAAAGTAAATTTAACTAAAGTAATTCCTTCTTTCCCAAGATTACTCCATCAGTTTACGGTTAATTTCACCAATTTCAAATGGACATGTAATGAAATATCCATAGGGAAAATGTCCAGGCATGTTTAGTTGGGGGAACTCCTTCATATTCTGCATGAACCCATGCTTCCTTCCCTTGAGACTCTTCCAGGCTTGCAAAGGAAATAAAAGAGGGTGGGGAAAACCAGAACCAGGGCAGGCTTTTAAAGAATCTAGTGGGTCATGGTTGTGCTGGCCTTCTTGGAATGACATATTCTTAGTTTGAAAGGGATGTGAACTGTGGGTAATTTGCAAGTGAATTCATCTGCAAATGAATGAATGCATCAAGCACAATGAAAACACTGTGTCTGAGATTATACCATATTGCTCACTGTGGCCACTTCCACAGAATTTGTTTCTCCACCATCTGCACCAGTTCCATTCCACGATCCGACACGAGGCCCAGAAAAATGCAAGCCACTAAGAATAACTTGTGAAAGGGGCTGTGTGAACAGTTATTATGCTTGTGTTACTTCCTTAAGACCCCTTTTTAATGAAAAGAAGAAACCTACATGAGAAGCAGCACTTAAAATTCAGTTTGGAGAGGCTTCTGGCCTCTACTAAGTAGCTTTTCCCCCAAACTCTTTCTTCTTTTCTTCTTCACTGTGTAATAATGTGTTTGTGCCGAGGGAAAGCTAAGTTCTCACACCCCTGTCTGGGTAAAATGATTACTTTTAAGGGAGTAAATGCACAACTTCTTTATCTAGATTTTACAAAAGGTATTTTATAAGCATGATCCAGTAATACTATTTTAATATTGACATATATTTAAAATACACTTTTTTTCACTCCAACAAACTACTCCCCTTCTCATAACTCTTTTGTTTATGAGCAATTTAATTCCACTCGTGTGGTTAATTAACTGTATTTCTTTTATTATACATATCTAATTTGACAACTGTATATTAAAACTAGCCCAAATGAAGCCAAACCAAAATAATACTGAATTCTATTTTGCACAGTTGGGCCCAGGTGAACTATATCAATAAAATGGGAGGAAAGCACTCCTAGTTGCCATCATGCCTCTCATTTTCAGAATGCTTAATGTTTGTTTGCTACAGAACCATGGATCTTACCTCAACGGAGGCCTGGGCTTTAAACCCTGAACTTATATCCTGGGCCCCGAAGGTATATTTGTTATGACATCTGTGTATTTCTATAATTAGATCCACAGCATCTGCAGCAAGTACTTTCCCCTTTGAAATGTGTCTTAAGAAGAATAAATAATACATTGAAAGTTAGAAAAAGTATACAAGCATGCATTGCTGTTGCTTTGAAAAAATTCCTCCAGGAGTCTGGGAAATGGACTTGACCAATTTATCTACCATCCAAATTAAGTCCATGGAAAAACTGAATTTCTAGCAAATCTTAAATATTTCAAGGGGTTTAGTGACTTCTAATCAATGTTCCAAGTATCCCCCGGTATCATTCATTCATTCATTCATTCCTTGATGCTATTAGAAAAATGGTTATGCAGTATTCTCACCGACACAAAACTGTCTCTAGTTATCCTACTTTCCAAATACTATGATCAGAGAGCATTCATGAAAACACGATTTATGAAAATGCCATCAACAGCAATTTATCCAAGAGACGTTTACATTTCTGTGTCATGGTACAAAACAGAGAAAACGCTTGTAAAAAAAAAAAAATCCATCCAACGGAGACCCAAGTCCTCTTTCTGTGTTTCCTTTCCTGTTGACAGGTGTATTTTCAATGATTCACATAAATTATTTGCAATCCATGTGCCCCAGTTTTGGTATAGGACATTTCTCTAAAATTTTCCCAATTTCTGAAACTCAAGTAACTTATACAAACATTAATAACAAAAACAGAAAATGCAGGTAAACACAAACCTTTCCTGCATTAATCTCAGTTAACATTTTTTTTCCTTCAAATTCAGTTCAGACCGCATTTATAAATTTCACCAGCTACATATAAGTATATAATTCTAACTACACAGAGGGAAAACAACCTAACAAAATGTGATTTATCTTTGCTAAATTACCACCGTGACATGGCATTACTTTGTCTAAATTAAGCAATTATGACATAATGGCTGAAGAATGCTACAATAAAAAAGTCATCCATTCCTGCTATTTTATAAATATAGGAACACTTTCAAATGCACCCAATATACAATGTTCTAAATCTGTCAAGAAAAATAACTGACAAAATTATTAATTAATTTTAGAAGAATGTAATATAGATACCCTGCAAGAATCAGGAGCTTACAGAGGTAAGCACATGACTAAATAATCTGCTAGTTTAGCTCACCTGAAAAAAATAATACTTTAAATATATTTTTATGATAAGCAACTTATTTAAAAAAGTGTGCTTTTACTACATTAATAAAGCCTCTCTTAAGATGACCAAATTTTCACTATTTTATTGGTGAAAGGAATATATAAATTTTACTTGAGAAATCAGGGCTCATGTTAAAACAATATTTTTTAAAATAGAAAACATGTGATGAATTTAAAACAGGAGACTAAGAAAACAAGTAGGAAATTCTCAATATAAATGTGATACTGGTTTCTTTTTCTATCCATTAATCTAATAAAAATTATATGAAAAGGTTAAATTCTCTCGAACACTTAGAAATTATTTTAAAAGTGAGCTAAAGGCTGATGTTTAAGGTAAAAGGCATATCTCTTCCTTTAACACCTAAACAGTCTTTTACTGACCTTTGTGAAATGAAATTAAATGTTTAGAAGAAAACTCTTTCTTAGTTCATAAATATCAAAAAGTTAAAGTTGCTGTGGATTTTTTACACCGGAATATATTGTCCATGTAATTCTAACAGATGTTCTGTTGACTCACTTGGGAATGTGATTACCATGTCACCATTTGATCAACGTCCATGGGAGTATCTGACAATCCATGGAGTTGCTGTTAGATTGTACACTGGAGACATGGAGACAGATAAAACCTGCACTGAAAGAATTCAGTGTCTCCTGCCTCCTCCCTTCTTGGCATTTTAGAATAATATGGAGGAGAAGACTGTCAAGCAACCAGTACAAGACCAAGGAATCCATCTCTACCCACTGGCTCTCAGCCAGAAAACAAACCTGCTGTTGTGAGTACATGCGCATCCATTGGGTTTTTAGCTCCTAAATGAAAAACTTCATTGTCCTATGAACGCATTCTGTGCTAAGTCATACTGTGTAGTGATTTATCCTTTTAATGATTTGATACATTTTTAAAAAGTTACCATATCCTAATTTTTCATGCCCTTTTTCGAGGTTTTCTAAATTCTCATCTCATACCCTATTTTTAAAATATCATTCTTATTTACTAAAGTTTTCTATTTTAAGGTAAAGATAATACTTCTTGATGTCTAGTCCTTATTCCAAATCTTGCTTTGTTTTCTCTTTAATTTTATTTACTCTAAGAATGGCATAAAGAAAGCAGAGAAAAGTGAGGTTCAGCTGTAAGGGGAGTCCCTGACAGAGTTTCTCCATCTACCAATGAGGAAGAACCAGGTTTTTTTCCTGAAATCTGTGCAGATTCATACTTCCGTAAATATAAGAAAAATGAATTTCTGGGAAAACAAAATTCTAAGAAGGCATGCAAAATGCAAGCTTAAATAATATTATTAGATGTAATAGATATAGAATTACTTCTTCAAATTGTTTTGAAAGATTCTGGACACTTACTCTAAGTTTCTGGATGTGTCTGGTTGTAGTCTAGTGCTGACAGTTTGCAAACCAGCACCAGTCCCTGGATTTGATTACAGCTCAGACTCTTTCTCTCTAGCTGGCCTTTTCTTAGGAAAGTCTTCCCTCTGCTGAAGGCTCAGTCTGATTTCCCTATTTTATGTTCTACCAGTTCTCTGTAGTTCTCCCAGTTCTCCGTACTTCTCTGTCTCACAAAATACTTGAATAATGTATTATAGGACTTGTCCTTTGTGTCTGCCTTACCCATGCTGATACAGTTTACACAGAGGTAAACACAAATGGATTTACTTTGAAGCTAGTAAATATCAGGTTGTGATCCATTTGCTTACCCAGGCCCCAGTGAGTGGTGGAAGCTGTAGGAGCTGCAGGGTGTTCTAGGTGAGGAGGGGAACAAGGCTGTAGTCAGTAAGCATTAGTGGATAAACGTTTTTGGCAAATTCACTGAAGAGATCTTAGACAAAAGGGACTTGAGGCTTTAAGAATATGGTGTGGTATCTTTTTTCATCTTAAATAAATAATGACTTTAGCACCTAATTTTATCCTTGCAATTTTACATCATTTGTCTTAAAATGAGTTGCCATATTATATAGGTGTCAAGCCCCACAAACTCTGGATCTGCCCTGTGTTGAGCACTTTAGCCCCAACAACTAGCACAGTGCCCTAGAGTAGGCAGTCCATAAATATCCACTGGCTGAATGGGAAATGAATAAATGATTAACTAACTGGTTTAGAGCTCCTCAGCAAGATTCCTGCGTGAAGATCCACAAGGGCCCTGAACAGTCTCCTAGAAACTCTTTTACACTCGCCTACTCTCAATGAAGGTATTACTTGTAGAATTCACCTTCAAACCATACGAGGTTCAGGAGGATTTTTAAAGCAGAGTTTTTCAAACTGTGGATTGTGGCCTCTTACTAGTTTGTAAAAGTCAACTTGGTGGTTTGTTCGATCAGAATGTATTTATTTTTACAGTGGAACATAATGGGAAAAAAGGAACAGGGTGAAATGAAATAAAGAGAATAAAGTGGAAGGGAAAGTAACAAGCACACTGCGAGAAATAAGGGTGAGTGTTGCTTCATAAAACTTGTGGGTCAGTGTCTCCACCCCGTGACTGTTTCTGTCTAGGCTCCTGGCCTGGGCTATTGCATGTCTTCTCACTGAGCTCTCACCCCTCGCCAGCATTTCTTCCCATGGGCTCCAGATTGATCTTCTCCAAATGCAAACTTGAGTATGTTACACTCTTGCGTAAAATCTTCAAACTGATTGGGAAGATTGTTTCCAGAGGGCCCAATTTCCAGCAGCAAGTGTGACAGTAAGAGGAACTCACGTGACCCATGTTATCTGGTACCCCAATGATAAAATAGAAGGAAACTCAACAAATGCTTCATCCATTTCAGTGCAGTGTGATGGAAACATACAAAGCACAGGCTCAGTATAATCTGTCACCCAGAATAAGTTCTCTCATGACCTAAGTTGCCCTTAAATAAACCTGCTTAATACAGTCAGGAACCCTGGGAGTGAAAATAGTAGGAACATCAGATTTTCTAACAGGATATTTCAAGTGTCAGCAGTTTAATGTTTTCTCTAAGTTTTATTATAGTCCTTATCAAATCTGACAGGAATAAAGAAATACTAGCAGAGGCATGGTGAAACCCATTGTGTGCGAATGATCTGACTTTTTCTGAACAGTAAACTTTAGAATATTTAAATAAAACTTCATCTATTTTTACTTTTAATTTTGTTCCTTGGTAAAACAAAAAGGAAAAAAATGATTTGTTCATTCAAGAAAGATTTGATGAATGTCAACTATATGCCTGTTGCAGCATTAGTTACTAGAAATTTATAAAATGAATGTCACAACCCCTGCCTGCAGAAAGCTCACTTTCAGTCACCAGGATGACATCGGTGATTCCTGACTTCAACCCCCCTCACAAGAAGGCCAACTAGCAACAATTCTTAGACAAGACACCACTGGGGAAATTCTAGAACCCCCGGGGGGTGAGACTGAGGCACCCACCCTGAACCACAGAGATCAAGAATAATATCACATTAGAATGGTAAGAGCAATGACTATACTCTGACCACGTCACCCATCTCAGAGGCCAGCCCAGGGCTGCTCTGAGGAAGCCGCCTCGGGCCTATAGTTTCTTCAGCAGGAAGAGACTCCAAGGTGGTTATCTAGCTCCCCCAGTGTTATGGGTCACTTCCTGAGAGACTCACTCAGGTCTCACTTTTCAGGGATCACTGGGGGAAATGTGTGGGGCTTGACCCTGGGGATCAGACAGAGATGGAGAAGGAAGAAGGACTTACAGCAACCAACATGCAGATCTTGGCAGATCTCATTCCTTCTTGTAGCAATGCCTGACCACAGATCCTAGCTAGATGCTCTGCCCATCAACAGAGTCCAGTCAGTGATCCCTTCTGAGCAGGGAGTTTAGTTGGCAGTTTTGCATGACTTGGGTCCCCAGTCAATGAACTACAGCAGCAGGGGAGCTTGTTCTATAGCCTCTCCCAGGAATGGAAGCAAATTTGAAGATCCACCCAACCTGAATACAGCTCACTGCCCTTCCTGACCAAGAAGCCTAGAAAGAGGACACAGGAAACTGGAGCACAACTGGCAGGAGCCTAAACAGTGACTCTGGGCAGCTTTGGAACCAGGATGATACCACCCAGCCACAGAGCCCAGCATATACCACTCTCCCTGCAATAGAGCCCAGTGAAGGTCCTTCTCAATTGCTGAGCACAGCCTGCAACCAACCCAGACAGGGAACAAAGCTAGTTATCATACCCAGTCACATAGCATAGCCTGCAACTGCACCCAACAAGGGAGCCAGTGACCCCCACCTGAACACAGAGCACAGTCAGGAGCAGCTCCACTCACGTACAGGATACAGCAGAGGGTGCCTCCCAACCAAAAAGCATAACCAGCTACTCTGACAAAGGAGTACAGCCAAGACCCTGATCGTGAAGCATGGCCAGAGGTCCCACCCAACTTGCAGGCACAGCTTGTGGTCCTGCATGAACTCAGAGCACAGCCTGAGACTCCACTAACCGGAGTGGTTGTAGAGACCAGCCCATAGTCCTGCCGTTAAAAGATTAATGGATAGATCATCCAGACAGAACCAATAAGGTAACAGTGGATTGGAACAACATGATAGACCAAATGGACCTAACACACATACAGAATTATTTCATCCAACAGCAGCAGAGTACACATTCTTCTCTGGTGTACACAGAATGTTCACCAGAATAGATCATATGTAAAGACACAAGACAGATCTCAACAAATTCAGGAAGACAGAAATTATGTTAAGTATCTTTTCTGACCATAATGGTGTGAAACCAGAAATTGGTAAAAGGAGAAAAGTGGGAAAACTGATAAATATACAGAAATTAAAATCACATGCTCCTGAACAATTAATGGATAAAAAAAAGAGATCAAAGGAGAAATTTTTTTAAATCTCGAGAGAACTGTAAATGGAAACACAACATATCAAAATTTATGGGATGCAGGGGCGCCTGAGTGACTCAGTCAGTTAAGCATCTAACTCTTGGTTTTGGCTCAGCTCACGATCTCAGGGTTGTGAGATGGATGCCTTGGGTTCCTTGCTCAGTGGAGAGTCTGCTGGAGATTCTCTCTCCCTTTCTGTCTCCCTTTGCCCCTCTCCACCCATTCACATGTGCACACATGTACTCTCTCTCTCAAATAAATAAATAAATCTTTAAAAAAATTATGGGATGCAGCAAAAACAGTTCTAAAAGGAATATTTATAGCAATAACAACAACTCAATTGCAAAAAAAATAAAATCTGATTTTTTAAAAGGGCAAAGGGCATGAATACACAATTTTCCAAATTAGATATTCAAAGGATCAACAAGTACATTAAAAGGTATCAACATTGTGGGGTGCCTGGGTGGCTCAGTTAGTTAAGCAGCCAACTCTTGAGTTCAGCTCAGGTCATGATCTCAGGGTCTCTTGAGATCCTCTCTCTCTCTCTCCCCCTCTTTAAAAAAAAATAAATCTTGGGGCGCCTGGGTGGCTCAGTTGGTTAAGCGACTGCCTTCGGCTCAGGTCATGATCCCAGGGTCCTGGGATCGAGCCCCGCATCGGGCTCCCTGCTCGGCGGGAAGCCTGCTTCTCCCTCTCCCACTCCCCCTGCCTGTGTTCCCTCTCTCGCTGTCTCTCTCTCTCTCTCTCTCTGTCAATTAAATAAATAAAATTTAAATAAATAAATAAATAAATAAATAAATAAAAATAAATTTTTTTTTAAAAAGGTGTCAACATTGCTAACCATCGGGGAAATACAAATCAAAATCACAATGAGGTTATCACCTCACACCTGTAACCATGGCTATTATCAAAAAGACAAGATATAGCAAGTATTGGCCAAGATGTGGAGAAAAGGGAATGTTTGTGCACTGTTGGTGGGAATGTAAATTCATACAACTACTACAGAGGTTCCCCCCAAAATTAAAAATAGAACTACAAGATGATCCAGCAATTCCACTTGTGGGTATATATCTGAAAGAAATGAGATCACTATCTCAAAGAGGTATCTGCACACCCATGTTTACTACAGCACTGTTTACAATGGCCAAGACATGAGAACAACCTGAATGTTCACTGATAAATGAATAGATAAAAATAATGGATTACTAACTTCCAGGGAACATAGCAGAGTAGGAGGTCCCTAGGCTCATCTCATTCCTTGAATACAGTTACATAACATGCTCATCAGTATAAATAACCCAGAAAATGCCTCAAAAACTGGCAGAACAGACTCTCCACAGCTAAACACAGAGAACGGACCACAATGAAGAGGGTAGGAAGGGCAGAGACCCACTCAGGAGTCAAACAGGGATACTGGGGGTGCAGAGAAGGGAGAAGATCAGACCCCCAGACCAGGTACTCCAGGCATGAGAAACCTGCACTGGGGAGACAAATGCCCAGAACATATCATTTTGAAAACCAGAGGGGCCTAACATCCTTTTCAAGTTCTTATAATCAGCAGGGCTTAGCACCTGAAATGTTACAAATCAGTAGACTGTTCTGGGAGAGCCCAGAGGGCAAGAGGAAAGTGAGTCCCATCCTTAAAGAGATGGCGCAACAGCCCCTCTGAGATACAGCATAGAAGCGGAAGTTTAAAAAGGTTTAAAAAACATCTGGGATTACAAGGGGGTGCGGATCTGTTTACTCATCTGAAAGCATGTGCTGGAGGGTCAGGAGTTTTCTCAGGCAGTTGCAGATTCTAACTCCAAGGAACTACCAAGGACCTTACTGGCACCACAACCCCACCTCTGTGCTCTCCTGCCTACTTACCCCTCCAGCCCTGGAAAAGGACTTTTCTAAAGTGTGGCTCGAGGTCCCCCCACCACCACCATAAGATACCACCTATTGGAGCTGCTTGCACACTGCCAGACTTGTGGCACAACTTTGGATGAACTCCTGCCAAGGGCAAGTCAGCAAGAGAATGGGGTGGGGGGGCATGTAGTGTTAGCAAGGTTTGCCCTGGTCTGTTATGGGAGGGGACCTGGAGCCACTTTATTAACAAGCTCAGGACCAAAGAGCCAGTAAGTAACAGAACTAAAATTCAAACCCATACACTCTAGGTTTGAACTCTACAATGTTGTGATGCCTATCAGTAAGTCAAAAAGAGAAATACGCACATGGTATAATGGGAACACAGTGGAGATATATCTAACTTAGATTTATTAGAGGAGGTTTGGAGAAGTTATTTTAACAATAATAATAACTAATATATTAGGCACTAATTACACACTAATACCTACTGTGCTTATTTACTATGTTCTAAGTATTTTACATGTGTTGACCCATTTCAACCCCACAAGGTCAGCCACATTATCATCCCCATTTTACTAACTAGCAGTCATTCTCTCCTTCCTTTCTATTACATTAGGGAAGTCAATCTGTTTAAAGCTGATCTCCCTATATTTACTGGGCTCTCTTCAACTCCTGGTTGTCAGGAACCTTGCACTAAATTACTATGACTTAGGGCCCCCACTAAAAATTATTATACTTTCCACCAAAAAAAGCATAACAAAAGCAGAAGTTCAATTAGTATAAAAATGGCTGACCTAGGGTGCCTAGGTTGCTCAGTTGGTTAAGTGTCCAACATTTGATTTTGGCTCTGGTAATGATCTCGGGGTCATGGGATTGAGCCAAGTGTCAGGTTCTATGCCAAGCACAGACTCTGCTTGAGATTCTCTATCTTCCTCTCCCTCTGCCCCTCCCCCCACTTGTGCGTTCTTTAAATAGATAGATAGATAGATAAATAAATAAATAAATAGATAGATAGATAGATAGATAAATAGATAGATAAATAAAATAAAATCTTGGAAAAAAATGGCTGACCTTTCCATGGATTCTGTGATTCCCAATTCTGTTTCTTATTCATGTAAAAGAATCAAAGAATGACTTGTTTTTTTCCAGATGTGTGCTAGGTAGTTTGGGTACATGGATGAAAAACACAACTTCTGCATTTAAGGAGTTTTTTTTTAAGTGAAGGGACACTGTGTTAACAAATAGTTGAAACAATATAAAAACAAAGTAAAAAATGAAAAAACAAATACAAAAATACTAATTTTTTAAAAATTTAAAAACACAATAGCAGAGATTGACATGACTTGCTTTGGGCTGCAAGTAAACAAAAATCATATTGGCTTAACCAAAGAAGGATTTATTTTTATGACATAATGAGAAATCATGGGAAGGCAGACCAAGAAAAAAATAAAGAACCCAGGATCCATCAACCTTTGCTTTCCTAAGTCAGCTTCACTTTCCTAAGCAAGTGACTCTCATCTTCAAGGTCACAAACTGGCTTATCTATCTTCAGGCATCTGATGTGCATGCTTTGCATTCTTGGCAAGAAAAAGGTGGGAGAGAAAAGGTGCATACCCCCTCTATCAAGAAAGCAACAGTTTTCCCATATGCCCATCTTCTAGAATTTTTTATTCCATTTCATTGCTCTCAGGAGTCTGGAGAAGTGACTATATTTACCTGTAGTATGGTCTGTTCCCATTAAAATCAGGATTCCATTGATAAAGAAAAGGGGAAGAATGGATATTAAGTAATTAGCAGGATCTGCCACATGAGAATCACATGCATTTAAGAGATGGATAAAGAGAAAGGAACACATGAAGGGCACAGAGAGATGCATTATGAGAAGCAGGGGACAGTAAGGTGTCACAGAAGCATCAAATGCATAGATCTTGGATATCAGCCCTTTATCTATAGTGTCATTTGCAAATATCTTCTCCCTAAAGAATTTCTCAAACTCAACACCCAAAAAACAAATAATCAAGTCAAAAAATGGGCAGAAGATATGAAAAGACACTTCTCTGAAGAAGACATACAAATGGCTAACAGACACATGAAAAAAGTTTCATCATCATTAGCCATCAGGGAAATTCAAATTAAAACCACACTGAGATACCACCTTACACCAGTTAAAATGGCAAAAATGGACAGGGAAAGAAACAACAAATGTTGGAGAGTTTGCGGAGAAAGGGGAACCCTCTTACACTGTTGGTGGGCATGCAAGTTGGTACAGCCACTTTGGAAAACAGTGTGGAGGTGCCTAAAAAAGTTAAAAATAGAGCTACCCTATGACCCAGTAATTGCACTACTGGGTGCTTACCCCAAAGACACAGATGTAGTGAAAAGAAGGGCCATACGCACCCCAATGTTCATAGCAGCAACGTCCACAATAGCCAAACTGCGGAAAGAGCCGAGATGCCCTTCAACAGATGAATGGATAAAGATGTGGTCCATATATACAATGGAATATTACTCAGCCATCAGAAAGGACCCAACTTTTACATCAACATGGATAGGACTGGAGGAGATGATGCTAAGTGAAATAAGTCAAGCAGAGAAAGACAATTATCATATGGTTTCACTTATTTGTGGAACATAGGAATAGCATGGAGGACATTAGGAGAAGGAAGGGAAAATGAAGGGGGGGAATCAGAGGGAGAGATGAACAATGAGAGACTATGGACTCCGAGAAACAAACTGAGGGTTCTAGAGGGGAGGGGGCGAGGGGGATGGGTTAGCCTGGTGATGGGTATTAAGGAGGGCACGTACTGCATGGAGCACTGGGTGTTATACGAAAACAATGGATCGTGGCTCACCACATCAAAAACTAATGATGTATTTAATGGTGACTAACATAACATAATAAAATTGAAAAAAAAAAAAAGAAGCATCAAATGCAGCCTCAAGTTTCAATAAGAGAATGACAGAAATAAACCCACAGCATATGGCAATCAGTACATCACTGGAGATGTTTGACTATAAATGGAAATACACTGTTAAGGAAGAATTCAAACCCAAAGGTGTGGGTACTAAAATAAGCATCATTAATATACTTGATACAAAGATGTACAAAGAGGTTAGGGCCATTGTTTATCCTAAGGGACTAGTGAAAATAAATTTTTGGTTCATCCAGGGAGAGCTTGATGTGATGCTCCTCGAGCTACTCTCCCTAAAATCAAAATGGTCCCTGTTTTATAGGGCTGATATGAAAAAATAAAGGAGACTGTTTCCTTTACAAAGTCCTGTCCCTGAATGGGGTAGATGGTAGTATTACCATCTACTGCAATGACAGAGAATGGGAAGAGGGCCATCTCTCCTGCAATTACATATTCTGTAGCTATGTTCTCTTCCTTTTGCCTCTGGATTACAGAAGTAATATGAACAGCTATAATTGCAAGGCAGGTGCTCAACAAATCAGATAGTCTGCTTTTACAAAGTACACTCTATTTTAACTAGCTCTCATGAGCTAGTTAAATGAATCTCTAAGATTTATCTTAGAGATAAAAATAAAGTCACTTCAGTACAGAGGCTCAAATATCTCCCCCAATTTTGAGTCTGTTAAACTTTATCAAGTGTAGAATACTGGTTTCTTTAGCCTTGTATGGTAACTAAAATGAAAATTTTATCAACTAATTGTTTTAAGGAATGTACAATCTGTTGGATTTAGGCTCTTCTGCCCACAATGTTTTTTCTCTTTATCATATTTAGAAACAAATATCTTGAAATATGATAGTACCTTTACAATATTAAATTCAACTAAATTTAGTAGTCTTTTGGGTAAAACTAAATCCAGTTGTGAGAAAACAAAAAGTTTTGTAGAAAAAAGTGCATTCCAGTACTACCCCAGCTCAAGGCAGCTTTGAGGGTGTCTAGACACTTTACCTTACGAGAAACAATTAGAGAAAAGATGGACATATCTGATGTTGTTCAGATCTTGTAGAACACTGCTGTTTCTCCAAATATTTAGATTATTAAATGGAAGAAATAGTAAGAACCAAAAAAGAAAAGATGGATTTCCATATACTGTAGGAAGAACTTACCACCATTAGAGATACCAAACTTTAAAATTAATTAAGTAGTGAATCTCTTTTCATTTGAATGGATATGTTGGTTCTTTCCATAGTTTGGCTATTGTGGACAGTGCTGCTATAAACATCAGGGTGCATGTACCCCTTCGGATCCCTACATTTGTATCTTTGGGGTAAATACCCAGTAGTTCAATTGCTGGGCTGTGTGGTAGCTCTATTTTCAACTTTTTGAGGAACCTCCATACTGTTTTCCAGAGTGGCTGCACCAGCTTGCATTCCCACCAACAGTGTAGGAGGGTTCCCCTTTCTCCACATCCCCACCAACATCTGTCCACAACAGCCAAACTGTGAAAAGAACGAAGATCTCCGTCGACAGATGAATGGATAAAGATGTGGTGTGTGTATACACACACATACACACACACACACACACACACACACACACACAATGGAATATTATGCAGTCATCAAAAGGAATAAAATCTTGCCATTTGCAACAATGTGGATAGAACTGGAGGGTATTATGCTGAGTGAAATAAGTCAATCAGAGAAAGACGTGTATCATATGATCTCACTGATATGAGGAATTCTTAATCTCAGGAAACAAACTGAGGGTTGCTGGAGTGGTGGGGGTGGGAGGGATGGGGTGGCTGGGTGATAGACATTGGGGATGGTATGCGCTATGGTGAGCGCTGTGAATTGTGTGAGACTGTTGAATCACAGACCTGTACCTCTGAAACAAATAGTTCATTATATGTTAAAGAAGAAGAAGAAGATAGCAGGAAGGGAAAAATGAAGGGGGGGAATCGGAGGGAGAGACGAGCCATGAGAGACTATGGACACTGAGAAACAAACTGAGGGTTCTAGAGGGGAGGGTGTGGAGGGATGGGTTAGCCTGCTGATGGGTATTAAAGAGGGCATGTACTGAATGGAGCACTGGGTGTTATACGCAAACAATGAATCACGGAATACTACATCAAAAACTGATGATGTAACATACGGTGATTAACATCACATGGTAAAATAAAATTAAGTAAATAAATAAATAAATAAAAGGGATCAAACATTTGAAAACTAACTTAACAATGTTTGGCTAGATGATACTCTGTAGGAGACCCGCCTCCTTGTACAGCCCATGGGGTACAATTTACATTTTTGTCTATGTGAATGACATTCCACTTGCCCAGCTCTACGAAATGGTTTAGAAATTTATGTTTTCACTGAAGAGGAAAGAAAATAATGTGGGTCACAGAAATGCAAATGAGGGGGTTAAAAAAGAGGGTAAGTTTTGAAGAGGAAGAGATACCACATGATGACCTATCAGATGCATGGTATAAAAGAAAAGAGATTAGCCTGATAGAATTCCAATATTTCAAAACTGAGTAATCACGTGAATAGTAGGCTTCTTACAGAGAAGGAATTTGAAACAGGGGGTGAGTTTTTGGAAGAAGTCAAAAATAAATAATGCTATTGGATGATGGCATGAAGTGCCCCGGGAAATGTATATGTTTTATTATCCCAGTAAGACTACAACCTTATTAAAAACCCTGACTCTCTCATACCCTTTATTCTATCCCCTACTAGCGCTAAAAAGAAGTGTTTTCACAGAGTAGAATTCAAAACACGCTGAACTGAACTCATCATGTTTTACATCAGGCATTGGTTTAATTCAACGTATGTCTAGCCAGATTCTCAGTGTGTAAATTGTACCATTGGCATAAGAAAGGGACTGGAAACCTGTGTTAACTTTTGCCAGCCACTAGGATACCATTCAGAAAATTACAGCTTCCATGGCTGAAATGAGTTAATATCCTGCCAAATAGAAAGAAATGTGTTCTCTCCATGTTGCCAACAGATTAATTTAAATGCTTGTGGCAAAGACCACTGAGCCCATTCAATCAGGATTATGTTTGACCAAAGTTGCAATTTCATCAAAGGATATTATAAACAAGAGCACAAGCAAGATTCCTATTAGACATAATTAGAGATATGCAGAGAAATGAAACTTAAATTCTATAAGAGAAAGAAAAAAATGTTACAAAACATAAAGCTTGAGCTAAGTATGTAATAACAGATGCTTCAGATTTTAATCATGGAATTATCTTCACTGTAGATATTTAACAAATATGCAAAATATTATCATATTAATTACTGAAATCAAGTTTGAGTTCTAATATGTACCTTAGTATTCAAGAAGTGTTTATTGAATGGACATGATTCATTCATTCATTCCACAAGTCTCTATTGCAAATCATGAAGCTTACGGCTTAGTGAGAGAGATAAAAAACAATTCCATAAATGCATAAATATATATATTTACAAATTGTGAAAGGGCTAACGGGGTTAGAGTTAGTTTTGGGAGTTTATATCAGGTTTCTGTCCTAGATTGAAACAGTAAGAGAGTAGATCACGATTATATTTTAGCACAATGCCAGACACATAGTATATTGGACTTTGGACTGAAATTTGAGAAGTAGGAATTAACTAGATAAAGTCCAGAGTTGCGAGTTGAGTGCAGCTGAAGAAACTTCCAAGCCAAAGAAAAATATGAAAGATTTCAAAATGGGAAGAAAATGGTGCATTTGAAGAACCTTCAGAACACCAGAGTAGGTAAGAAGAGACCTAGGGGAAAAGCAGTAAGAGATGAAGGAGATCACTCAGGGCTTTCTAACCCATGTTAAAGACTTTTATCATTACCTTAAGAATAATGGGGAAAATGCCTGAATGTTTTTAAGAAATAAAGAAGCATTATTAGATTTGCTTCTGTAAAAATCCCACTCTAGTTGCAGGGCGGAAAATACGTGTATTGAAAAGTAACTAAATGGATGTAATTAAGGAAGCTAGTACACACAAGAGAGGAGGTAGCTCAGACTAGGGTAGTGGCAATGGGGATAAAGAGCAATGAATTTAACAACTGATAAGTAAAATTGACTTGTAGTATTTGGTAGACACTATTTTTGACAGTTATGAACAACACAAAAAGGTAACTTTTTTAGGAGCTTAGATTCTAGTTTGGGAAATGCAATACATATATAAAAATAACATCACAATAGATATTTATACGCACAAAAAAAAAAAAAACAGCAATATGTAGAGAACAGCAGGGGTAGACGAGCCACTCCTTTAGATAAGGTGCTCAGGGGAAAGTTTCTTTGAGGAAGTCATGTTTGAGATGAGAAGTGAATAAAGACTTTCCAGGAATAGCCCTGGAAAGATTTAGAGGCAGGACATTCCAGGCAAAAGGAAAAGCAAGTACAGAGGTCTTTTGATGGAAATTTTCTTGGTTTATTCAAAGACCGGCAAGCCGGCCAGTGCAGCTGGAGCTCAGCACAGAAGATCGCATGAGACGTGATCAGAGGTACCGCATTGTTCACAGCAACAGGAAACACAGGAGGCGGATGGAGTTGGGACAGAGGCCATGGGTGTAGTTTTAGGTGTGTTGGGTTTAAGGCACCCTAGAAATGTCTGGAACGAGATTTTTAAGTAGGTACAATGCATACATGCAAATCTGGAGCCAAGAGAAGTCTGAGATCAAAATATTAATTTCAGAGTCCTTATCATACAGATGGTAGATTAAACTATGATGTAAAGAAGACATTCTAGGAAAAACACACAAAAAGAAGGAAGTATAATTGAGTCTTAAGGAATTTCAATATTTAATGGCCAAATAGAGAAAAAAGAGCCTGTAAAGGAAAGGCGTAACCTGAAAGGTAAAAGAAAGACCCACATAGCTGAAGTCAATGGAAGTATTTCAGGGAGAGTGGTCAAGAGTGTCAGTTGCTCCTGAGAAGCAAGGTATATCAAAATGGATCTAGAGGATTTCACTCGTGGTCTCAGAGAAAACCACTTTGCTAAACAAAGAAGAAAAGGCCAGACTAACGTGGACTGAGGAGTGAATGGAAAGTGAAGAAATGTTGCCACGTAGGTAGACAAGTCTTGTGAAAATCTTCGATCTGAGTACGAAATTGGAAAAGGCAGAAGCTAGATAAGATATTGATTGAGACAGGTGTTTTGATTTGATTTGGTTTGGTGTTTTATCGTTGAAGAGAAAGATATTTAAATGTTTGGATGCTCATAAGAAGCATCAGAATGTGTAGTTAGAGAAATTAAGGCAAAAATCTTACTAATATCAAGTGTATACCTATCTTCCCAGCCATTGTTTTAGCAATTGCTCTTATTAAGAACATACAAAATCCAGGGAAAAAATATTTTGTAGATCACAAATTCCTATTGTTTTCATCATCGTCAAAATATAATTTTCTTCATCTTTTTAAAATGTTTCCACAAAAACAGGTGGTAAGTGTTCACATACAATATGTACTGCGTTTCATATATATAGTCCTTTCTCCTGGGTTTCCTAGACTTGGCTTTTATTTACTAATTAATTTCATCATAACATTTCACATTGTGTATTCATTTTATATAGTGATATGTTATTTAAAGTTGCATTCATTTGACTTTTTCTTTCCATTTAAACAATTAAAAATCATAGGAAAAAACACAGGGAAAACTATTCTAAATGTATTTCAGCCAGCAGTTTTCACCAAAGAAATTTAACCAAAAAAACAATCCACAGATATATTTACGTCATCATAATGATTTTATGGTTAGTATGACTAAAAATGAATGAATAGGACAATTAGTGAGAAGAAAAATCTCATCCAGTTGGCTCTCAACATTAAATGTTGCAGTCTGAGAAGAGATAATATTCAAATACCTAATATGTGATGTTCAAATACCTAAGCCATCATTTAAAAAAAGAATGTACTATATGTATGGTATTCATATATAATAAGTATATGATTTAGTATTAGCATTAATGATTTTTTAATTTTCTCTTTTGCTAGGACACAATGCAAGATAAGACTGAAAATATGTATGATGCAAATGATTTTTAAAATTGTCTGACTGACAAGATAAGGAGTTTGAATTTCATACTGTATCACAGTAAATGAATCATGGGCCAAATGCCTGAAATACCGCGATTTCAAATCATTAAAGTCAAGTCAATCCTCCGAATTCTGATTTCTCTATCCAAAAAGGAACACTATAAGTATTTCTTGTAAACGTTCTATGTGACTGTGGTACTCAGAGGTGGAACCAGCAGGGATTAAACATTGTGCACTCAAAAATAAAAGAATTAGTAAAGCACTGGAGATTTAAGAAGCAAATACATGACACAAGGAAGGCAAAGACTATGTTTGTCAAAGAAACTTGTCTGGGATTCTCAGTGATTAGGAACATGTACTCATAAACTCACACATGGCTATTGCTTTGCTTATGAAAGCCAGATCTGACCAATGTGGACTTTTGTTCATGTATTTTCTCACTAACTGGTCAAACGTGAATGCTAGAGGTACAACTAGATAACTGACCAGAGACGTAAGAGTAAATGCCAAGGGCCATGGCTTCTGTGCCACACATTCTAGCAGCTAAAAAATTTGTCCTTGGAAAGACCAATCATGTTATGATAAATTTCACAGAAAGGGAAAAGCCTCAGATTCACCTAACCAAAAGGCGACTAAACAACTCTGCCTACTGAGACCCCCATGTGCATGGTGTTTGGCCTCAAGGCCAGAGCAAACCCCAGAAGGTTTAGTGTCTGGTGCCAGAAAGTATATGGAGAATTCACCCCCGCTCAGGTCTAAGAATTTCCCTGAAATGTAACTAAGGTATATCTAAATTTGAAAGAATATGGTTAGAGATGGAATCTAAATAATTTTTAAACTATATGGAAATATACAGCTAGGGAGACAATTAACCAGGACCCTGAAATAACCCATACATAAAATATACTTCAGTTTTAGAGGGACATACTCTTCCAAGTCTGAACCTAGGCGTATACACAAAAAGCAATAGAGAGAGATGATTTATCATTATATGCCACAGTGAAAATTTTCATGGTTTCAAAGTATTTTACGAATATTTCTGAAGGATTGAACTGCTTGTCATAGTGTTGACATGAAGTCATTCAAATATTCTTCTGTAGTAATGAATACTGGCAAAAGTTAAGCACAAAACAATGAAATGGCAGCACCGATATTTCTCCATAGACTTTCTGTTAATCATTACTCACCAGTTATATATTTTTTTATAACTCACCAGTCCAAAAAAAAAAAAAGGTGCAAGCACACCCACACATACTGATGATTAATGACAAGTTCAGATATGTGTAAGGCTAGAGAACAAATGATTAACCACTTCATCATTGCCCCACTGATTTCAAGAACCATGTCAGTGTGCAGGATTCTCTGAAAACAGAGACTTACATATCATCAATTGGCTTCAGACAAGTTGTGGTCCTAATTATTGATTTCTTAAAAGGTACTAACTCTAAAAAGTGACCTCAGAGAACCCAGTTACCGTGAGCCACAGCCTAATTCCCAGAGCGACCAGAATCAAGGAAACATCTAAACTTTAGGTAATCTCCAGAGAGAAGAGTTAATTCTAAAAAGTCTATACAAGGTGCCCGACCTCAGACAATGATTCTTGTTTATAATCTAAGTAATGCAGATATGACAATTTATCATGTATAAACAAAAAAGAAAATGGAACTTATTTTAAATGTAGTAAGGTCTAAGGAAAAAAACACATTTTATGCTTATAGGATTCTAAGAGTTCAGTTGTACTCTATGAGAAGTTTAGGACTGTTTCCATATCCAATATGTACCTGTCTTTGAAATAATCCCATATATTTGTTACACCTTCACACATGATGCTTTGGTGCTATATGCTGTGTACTTTGTTTTCAACTGATTACCCATTCTTTGCTTTTTGCACTGAGGATTAAGACAAACTGATGAAAGATAATTGCTATATGCACAAAACCTAGCCATTTTTATGACAGTTATCCAACTTCACCAAAAACTTACAGTTAATCATATTCTTTGACTAAGATTCTAATCCAGACTTTAAACACACTTTAAATTTTAAAGTGACTAGTTACTTAGAGAAAGTTCTTCTGGTTAAGATATGGCTAGATATTTGTAAAAATCGTCCCCCAAATATATTACCTTTACAGATTTCTTCACTTCCTTCAAGGCTCTTTCTGTCCAGAAAGTCAGATTTCATACATCTCTTAGTTGTTTTTAAAGTTTAAAGCTCTTCATCCTCCAAATACTTCATCCTAATAGGCTGCCATCCTCCAGGATTGGATGATTTTATAGAACTTAACTCAAAATACTTGTGAAATTCTTGAGATTAACAATGACTGCTTCAGACAACAGGCAGAGTTAAGAGGTATAAGAAATAATTGTTTGTTTGTTTTTTATTTCTGTATGTAGTGTCCCCTGGGAGCTCTGGCAGAAGAAAGGTGTTATGGAAACATAATTTATTAATAATAATTTGTTTCAGCCCTGTTTACGGAAAAAAGGAAAAGGAAAGGATCTGTGAAAAGCAGATCCCTATCTGATCACTCTTGAAATCTATCAAATTCCTCATGCCCTACCACCTCACACCTGCTATCTCCTCACCCTGGCCTGCAATTGTTAGATCAGGTTAGCAAGAATTCCCCCTCCCCTTGATGTGTCCTCTTGATGATTTCCCATCCACCAAACTCCCCCCCCTCCACTCCCTAGCTAAATATCCCCACTTGTACTTATATTTGGAGTTGAGCTTCATCTCTCTCTCCCCTATTACCATAGTCTTAACACCTACAGAGATAGCTGAATAGGTGTCAAGAATTTAATAAGCATCAGAATTATTTTTTCTTTAACACATGACCTTATGAGGCCAGGATACTGGTAGACTTCTACCTCCTATACCCAAATTGGGAACCACTCCCGTGGCCCACCCAGGTGACAGCATTCTAAAATGTGCTACCTCTCAAGTATTATGAACTTCAACTCCATCAGGGTCCCAAGGGAAGAGTGCAGTAGAAAACTGTATGTATAAAGAAAGGATATGTGTGGGTTTTTTCCCCAAAAAAGTTAAGATGAATAAATGTGATATTATAGGCATAAAGTCCTTGGGATCACAGAAACTCAGAACTGTAAAAATGTATAAAGGGTTTGATTGAAGGTCTTGTTAGTAACACAGCATGGATTAATGAGAGAGAGAAAAAGAGAGGCAATAAAATAAGAAAAAGAAATACAAGCCAGAACTTTTAAGAGAAAGTGATTTCAGAAAGGGAAAGGAATATGGAATATTATAGCTCAGTTCCAAATCCAGAATGGGATCTGGCTATGAATCAGAATCTGCAGGTACTAACACCTTTAATGAAAGTAGATTACCTTAGTTTAAATACATTAATGACTGGCCTTGAAATTTAAGATGCAACCAAGGTGCAGCTGGTAAATATATTCACCTCTGTAGTAGACATTAGCTTTTAGCTTTCCATATGATGCATACTTATAATACATGAAAATCACTTTGTTTTTCACATAAAATTCTATAAAAATAACATTAAAACACATCTATAAAAATAACATTAAAACACATCTATAAAAAACATTAAAACACATTTTTTTTTAATTTTCAAGAATGAAATAGAGAAGGCAGCTGTCTATCCTTACAAAATTAATGTGCCTAGAGGCTGGGGATCTACCCAGATAACCTTGCAAAACTTCCTCCATTTCTAAACCTATCTTTCTTTTGTTCATCAGCAAGTTTATGGAGCATCTATATTTAGACTTATTTTATAGATGGGAAAATAGAGAAAGCAATGGTAAATGGACTTCCCAAGGTGTTAGAGAGGATGTCTATCTGAGCTAAAATTATAATTTACGGCCCCTTAATTGCCCAACTAATTACTGAGCCTGCTGTTAAAAGCACTAAGTTATACTTTATGAATAGAAAGTTTGATGCACATTTCTTCTGATATCAAGAGAATTACATCAAATAGAAGGCCTGCTCTACTTTGTATGGAAATTTAGAATGAAATGTTGCACCAGTTACATGTGGTTTTGAGAAAAATGCTGCCCACAAGATGTAAGATAACTTGTACAGGACTAAAGGACACAGTCGTGAAATCTTTGATCTTTGACCTTTCTGTGCCTTTCAAATTCTCTTTAGGATGCATTAAACATACAGGATGTACCTGAATCAAGGTAACCTAAAATCTGGAACATGAAAACACGTGGCTATTACATGAATTTTTTTGGAAAAAGTAGACTGAGCTACATTTTATTAAACAGGTGTTAACACCAATTTGAAGTTTTAAAAGCACATTTAAAACACGCATTCATCTGGGGCGCCTGGGTGGCTCAGTCATTAAGCATCTGCCTTCGGCTCAGGTCATGATCCAGGGTCCTGGGATCGAGCCCCACATCAGGAAGCCTGCTTTTCCCTCTCCCACTCCCCCTGCTTGTGTTCCCTCTCTCGCTGTGTCTCTCCCTGTCAAATAAATAAATAAAATCTTTTAAAAAATTTTTAAAAAACCATACATTCATTCAAAAAAATATGAATTGAGTGCTTCCTCTATGCCAGGCACCTGATGGGAACGTGCAAGAAGGCAACTGTGAGCTGAGAAGTGACTCAGTCTGACTTGTATGAAGCAAGGATCCCTCTGCTTGCCAGCTTGTGCCTAGATTTTAGGGAGTATTATGAGCTGAACTGTGTCCCCCTGAAATTCATACATCAAAGTCCTAACCCCTGAAGGAATGCAGATATACATAACAAATGTACTTTTTTGGTATATTGATTATTTTGAGCTAATTATTTTTAAGAAATAGTAGACACAAAAAGAAGCTCTGAAATCCAGGTAGGAGTCATCGTTTTGTATGAGAAACTTACACTTATTAGGGAAATTTCCATTTGTAAGGGTGTCTCCCTCTCTGTACCAGGCAGAAAAAGATGACTAAATCTTTAGAAATTCTTATCAATAAAGAAAGCATTGTAACATCCACATCTTTGTTACTTGTTGACTGTGTTTTTCCTAGTATCCTACCATCACTGACCTCCCCACCCCCAAACGTTTTTTGTCTTTAGATGAAGATGGTATTTAAGGTGATGGCTTGGGCCATTTGGGGGGTTACTTGGTTGTCCTGGGCATCACCCACGTATACAGGAAGTATACATGTTATTAAACTTCTGTTTGTTCTTCTCCTGCTCATTTGTGATTAGGTGCGGGAGTTCTCAGACAAGAACCTATAAGGTAAAGGGAAAATTATTTTTTCTCCGCTACTCCAGAATGTGTACCTAAGAATGTGACTGTATTTGAAGACAGAATCTTTCAAGAGGGAATTAAGGTAAAATGAGGTCATATGGGTGGGCCTTAATCCACTGACTGGTGTCCTTATTAGAAGAGGAGATTCGGACACAGACACACACACAGAGGAAATACCATGGAAAGGAAGACACAGGGAGAAGAATGACCATCTGCAAGCCAAGGTGAGTGGCCTCAGAAGACACCAACCCTGCCAACACCTTGACCTTAGATTTCTAGCCTCCATAACTGTGAGAAAATAAATTTCTTTTGTTTGAGCCACCCAGTCCGTGGTACTTTGGTATGGCTGTCGCAAACTAATTCAGGGAGCAACCCAGTGAAGACACAAAAAGATGAAACTATCCAGGTACAATTTTAATTATTCTAAAACTGAAAGGGTAAATTTGAATTCAGAAAATGGCTTTCTTTCCATCGTTTTTGTTTAGTTAAAATTCTCTAAATGAAACAATTATACTATAGAGATGCAGCATACGGTCTAACTATACGAAAGAATAGCAAAGGACATTATCATGATTATTTTCTTGCTTTTGATGTACTTGGTTCCTGGGATTAAATTTTTCTAAATAATAAACATTATGTAAATGTCTTGAGTAAAATTTTTAAACTCAGAGAAGAAAATGATGTGGACACAAAAAGTCCTGGGACACGGGACTGCAAAGTGCTTCAAAGAAAAGTCTAGAAAGGTAATTTCTGAGGAGGCCTCTCAAGTACCATGCCCCAAACACTGCGTACACAGTTGCAGCTGGCAGTGTTAGGCTAGCATCCTTCTCATTTTGCTGCTTCTGAGCTACCCTCATCTAGGACTATGTAGTTTTTAAATTTACAAGGTCAGTGGAATACTGCAAAGAATGACTGTCCCCACAGCTGATATGACTAACAATTTTCTCTCTCACCTTGATTTTGGCTTAGCTTTTATCCATGATCTTCTGAATTAAGAGTTTAAAAATTGGGGTTATGAGGGGCAGGATTGGAAAACTGGGCCCAGAATTAACTCTTCTCTTTAAAGAACCAAAATCTCAAAATTTGTATCTCCTCTCACTATTCACATTCCTCCCAAATCAAGTAACTAACAAGGAGGAAAATGGGTGGGGAAAGATATCTCCCACACAGCTGGTTATATATTGATAAATAAATCCAATTTTTTTCACATGCCAGAATGTGACCACTGGGGATCTTCCCAGTAAAACATTAACCAACTCTGTCCTTATTGAAACAAGGCAATGAATAACAAGGGAGGACTTTAGCTCTAATCTGAAGCCATAAAACAAAGTGTATGAGGCATGATAATTCAACAGGAAGGAGATTACTGACCCTTCCTAGACTGGCAGCTCTTTAAATTAAGATGGCTCCTAAGAGAAAAGGTGAGGTTTTTACAGGTCAGGCAGCCGGCTGTCTCGTTAAAATTAAAGTTGAGTATTAGTCCACAGAGATTATAAGGAAAATGAAGAAAATACAAATAAGGAAGAATAGAATTCTCAGAGTAGTGCTGCAGTGGAGTATTCGAAAATCAGACAGACTTATGAATGAAACTGAGCTCTATCGGTCTTCAATTGTCTGACTACGAAAAGTTATCATTTCTGAGCCTTTTCTCTCTCTTACAAAAATGGGATAATATCCAACTCCCAGAGGGATTGTGAAGACAAAATAATACACCATATGTACAGCATTTAGTACAATGCCTGGCACACAGACAATACAGCAGATATTACAGTTTTATTTCTTTCTTTCTGCCTTTATCATGAGTCTATTTATAGCACTGTCTGCCACTGACTAATATTAATTGAAGAATGTGAAAGTCGGATGACTTTTAAGTTTGCCAAGGTGTTCTCCAACCTCTGCCTTAGGAGGCCACAGTAACCTGGCAAAGATTTCTAATACACTTTCTTCTTCCCACTTCACCTTCATCACTGTTTCTACCTTTCCTATTTGCTATTTCTAAAGTAGGAGATCTGGGCCATTTTAGTGGCTGGGTGAGAAAGTATGAAAGAATAAAGAAATATTGATGGTAAATTTGAAACATTAATTTTATATGAAATATGCCTAATGATCAACTGAACACCAAAATGAAATATAAAGTGGATGAAAAATACTTTTAATTTATATATTTTCCTTCTACTTCAAATAGAAGTGGTGACGCTGGGGTCCATCTTCTCAGTTCAGGTGGAAAAATGAACACTAGAGGTCCTATCACCCCCAGGCACATGCTGGACCACCCAGGGAACAACATATAGGCCTAGGCTCAGGGGCTAGGGATGCTTATCATTCAAAAGGACCTGTAGAACAAGTAGTTAATCAGCACTAATGAAATCTCTGACATACAGAACAAAGATATTTCTCAGATTCCAAGTCTCCTGAGATGGAGTAGACCTCCAGGGAACCAAACAAAGAGGCACCAGTTATTAAGTAACACCTGCGAACATGACCTCATGGGTCTCCAATCAATGGCATCTACCTTCTCAGAAGACCCCTGCCCCAAATTTTGCCTTTAAAAACCATCACTTGCAAGCCATTGGGGAGTTCAAGACTTTCGAACATTAGCTTCCCATTCTCCCAGGTGGTGCCACGACAATAAATAGCCTACCTTCCTTCGCTGCAAAAGCTTGGTTGTCAGTTTTTACTGGCTTGCTGTGCCTCGGGTGGATGAACTCTCAATTTGTTTGGTTACAAAAGCCCTCCTGAAAAATTCTAAGGGAGAATTTTATGTGTTAGTTGCCAGGCCCCAGGACTGAACCTTATAGACTTTTGGTTCTCAGAAATTATTTCAAATGGAACTTAAGTGAAGATCAGCAGTTGTGAAGTTAATTAAAAGCATAGATGTATTCCCAAATTTCAAGAGAACTCAATCTTGATTTAGACAAAGCATTCAACCTAAGCTCAAAGAACAAATAATGACATATTGAAAAATGCCATTTCCAAAATGAAAAATAGCTTGAGAGAGAATAAATACTAGTAAGAATCTAAAATTCCACCTACTTTTAGGTCTTGTAAGAGATAAATTAAATCTTACCACTAGATGAGGAACAAAGAAGAAAAGCCTAAGAGACAGAAAAGTACAAATAAGGGCAGCCTACAACAGAAAGCAAAATGCATGGAAATAAAAATGTCAAAAGAGGTGAGTTAGGTAGAAAAAGGTGATTTGGAACTGGGGCGGGCAACAAAAGTATGGGAGACTTTTTGAAGCTTGAAGCAACATGGTCACTATTCTGAGAGAAGATACTACTGAGAACGAGAAGGAGTCATTCATCTCAGGAAGTGGCTATGGCTGTGCAAGGCATGCCAGCACGAAGATCAGTAAGACTTCCTGACATTCCATCATCTCTTGGCAATAGGAAGACAGAATCATAACCCCCACCCCTTCCTAGAAACAGCAGGATAGTGCCCAGTGATGTCATGGCCATTGTTTTACATGGAGCTGACTTCTAGGGATGGCTACATAATTTTCAGGGCCTAGTGCAAAATGAAAATCTATGGTCCTTGCTGGAAGCAGGGGAGTCAGTCTTTCCTTCCCCTGGGCCTGCAGTCTCACCCCAAAACAGATGGATATACTCTAATGTATTACCATGTCCACGCTGTATTTTGCTTGGTACCTGGACAGGCAATGGGAAATGCTCTGCCTTAGGTTAGGCTTCTATAACAAATTAGCATAGACTAGGTAGCTTAAACATTTATTTCTCATAGTTCTGGAGGCTAGAAGTCTGAGATCAGGGAGTCAGCATGGTTGAGTTCCTGGTGAGTACACTCTTTCTGGGTTACAGAGGGCTGTCTTCTTGCTATGTCCTCACATAGTAGAAAGAGAACTAGAAAGCTCTTTTATCTCTTCTTATAAGGGCACTAATCCCATTCATGAAGGCTCTACACTCATGACCGAATTTCCTCCCAAAGCCCTATGTTTAAATGTCATCACATTAGGGTTTCATCATAGGAATTTTGAGAGGTTTCAACTAACATTCACTCCATTACAGGCCCCTTGCCAAGTTGCCTGCAGATTGCACCATGGCACTACCAGCCTGGAAAGGAGATGGTCACGGCTTTATCCCACCCTAAGACACCATGAAATATTTGACTAACCCCTACCTTCTCTGTGCCGCTGCCCAAATCCCCCCAGAATCAGGGCAGTATCAGAATACACACACCTCCCACCAATGTGACCATGACCAGGAGGGTTATAGTCTTGATGAGGTGGGGATGGGCCAACCCGAACCCAGAGAACCAACTGGCTGGGACAAGGAGGCTGAGAACCAATACTAAAGAGGTGGGAAGGTAGAGGTGGGGGACCACACCTGAGCCAAGGCTCCAAGGCTCCAAGGCTCCAAGGTTCAGAGTCCCAGGTGCATACTCTACCATTGCACTAGACTCTCTTACAAAATACAAATTCAAAGAAAAAATGATTAAGAATTTCAAGACTTGCAATCATAGAGCATGAAACCCTAAGCAAGGAATGTTACTGAGCACGGGGCCCTGAACAACTACACTGGTCACAAGCATGAAGCCCACTCTGCCTGTTACTTTTCCTTGCTGTAAGAGCTGGATGTCTGATCACAAACCATTTTATTTCTCATTCATCCTGACCCACAGTAACAGTTTCAATTTCCAGCCCTCCTTGCCTTCATCCATTGCCATTCCGTAATAATGTTGCTTCTGACCATTTGCCTTGATCCCTTTCCACTGTTTCAGAAAAATCTGAAACATCTATAAAATTTTAAAAAGAGAGAACTCTTTGATCCTATGTCAAAGAACATGGGACTTTTTCTTTTCAAGATGAGTTATTTTTGCCATTGTTATCATTATAAAATCATATACTTACATAGTAAAATACATTTCAAGAAATACAGAAAGATAGAAAAGTAAAAATCCTTCAACTCTGCATCCCTGGAATCGCTTCCAGAGTCAATCATTAGGGCGGAGCAAGATGGCGGAGGAGTAGGAGAGCTGGATTTCGTCTGGTCTCAGGAATTCAACTGAATAGGAATCAAACCATTCTGAACACCTACGAACTCAACAGGAGATCAAAGATAAGAATAGTAACAACACTCTGAATAGAAAAGCGACCACTTTCTGGAAGTTAGGACGTGCGGAGAAGTGAATCTGAGGCGATATTAGGGAGGATAGACGGCGGGGGAGGGGGCCGCCATCTGCCGCTTCTGGCAAGTGATAGAGCCGCGGAGCACAAAATCGGAACTTTTAAGAAGTCGGCTCTGCTGGTCGCTCCAGTGGCTAAGTGGGGGGTGGAACCCTCGCGGGGCAGTGTAGTCTCAGGACCCTCGGGGTCACAGAAAGATCGGGGGTGCCTGAGTGCAGCAGAGCTCCCAGGTATCTGAGCGGGAAAGTCGGCTGCAGAGACGGAGCCGAGGCGCGGGCTCTTAGCTCGGGGTGGCCATAAACTGTGATCCACAGCCCAGTCGGGCCACTGCGCCTCCAGCAGGGACCCAACAAGCGGCAGAGCCAGGGAGACTCCCCTTCCTCCCCTGGGAGGACCGGCGTGGGAGCGCACCACAGGGATCTGCTGGGTTTGGAGACTCCACACGGGGTCAGGTGCCAGAGATAGAAACGCTCGGTCACAGGCTGGGTGAGCACGGAGTGCAGCCAGAGACCAGGGAGACGGGAGTGACTGCTTTTCTCTGGGGGCTCACTGAGGAGTGGGGCCCCGAGTTCTCAGCTCCTCCGGGCAGAGATTGGGAGGCCACCATTTTCACCCTGGTCCTCCAAAGCTGTACCAAGAGCTTGCAGGGAACCAAAGCTCCTGAGAGCAAACCGGAGCAGCTTGCTTAGCCTGGACTCAGAAGAACGGGGCAATTCCGCCTCAGGCAAAGACATTTGGGAACCACAGCAACAGGCCCCTCCCCCAGAAGATCAGCACAAACAGCCAGCAAGCCAAGACCAAGTTTACTGATCAAGGAGAACGGGAGAACTACAGCGCTAGGGGAATACTGCACATACAATTCATGGCTTTTTTACCATAATTCATTAGTTTTTCAAACTTAATTTTTTTAACGGTTTTTTTTTAATTTTTCTTTTTCCCTTTTTCAAACAACATCTTATCAATCCCTTTTTAAAAAAACTTTTTATTTTTCATTTTTAGAGTCATATTTTTATCACTTCATAGTAGTTACTCTTATTTTTGGAATATATATATAAGTTGTTCTCTCTTTAAAATTTTGAGATACAATTTCTTCTAACAGATCAAAATATACCCTAAATCACTAGTGGATGGCTTTGTTCTATTCTCCTGCCTGATCACATTCTCTCCCCTTTTTTTTTCTTTTTTTTCTTTTTTTTTTCTTTTTAAATCTTCTTCTTTCTTTTTAAAAACAACTTCTTATCAATTCCTTTTATAAAATCTTTTATAATTTTCATCTTTACAGTCATCTTCCATCCCTTCATTGTATCAACCCTTATTTTATACATATATAAGTCTTTCTTCCTTTAAAATTTTAGCAGGCACTTTCTTCTAACAGACCAAAATATGCCCAAAAGCTAGTGTATGGCACTGATCTATGCACTAGCCTGATCATATTTGATCATATTCTGTTTTTTTTATTTTGTTCTGTTTTTGTTTGTTTTTATCTTTTTCTTTTTCCTTTTTTTTTCCTCTTCTTTCTTTCCCTTTCTTGTCCCCCTTCAGGTCTTTTCTGATTTGTATAGAGTATATTTGCTGGAGACGTTGTTAACCTCTTAGCATTCTGTTCTCTCATTCATCTGTTCTCCTCTGGACAAAATGACAAGCTGAAAAAAATCTCCTCAGCAAAAAGAACAAGAGGTAGTACTGTCTGCCAGGGGCCTACTCAATACTGACATTAGTACGATGTCAGACCTAGAGTTCAGAATCATGACTTTAAAGATACTAGCTGGGCTTGGAAAAAGTGTGGAAGTTATTAGAGAAACCCTTTCTGGAGAAATAAAAGAACTAAAATCTAACCAAGTCGAAATCAAAAAGGCTATTAATGAGGTTCAATCAAAAATGGGGGCACTAACTGCTAGGATAAATGAGGCAGAAGAAAGAATCAGCGATATAGAAGACCAAATGATGGAAAATAAAGAGGCTGAGAAAAAGAGAGATAAACAACCACAGGATCACGAGGGCAGAATTCGAGAGATAGCGATACGATAAGACGAAACAACATTAGAATAATTGGGATCCCAGAAGAAGAAAACGAGAGAGGGGCAGAAGGTATATTGGAGCAAATGATAGCAGAGAACTTCCCTAATGTGGGGAAGGAAACAGGCAACAAAATCCAGGAGGCACAGAGAACCCCTCTCAAAATCAATAAAAATAGGTCAACACCCCGACATCTAATAATAAAACTTACGAGTCTCAGAGACAAAGAGAAAATCCTGAAAGCAGCTCGGGAGAAGAGATATGTAACCTACAATGGTAGAAACATTAGATTGGCAACACACCTATCCACAGAGACCTGGCAGGCCAGAAAGGACTGGCATGGTATCTTCAGAGCACTAAATGAGAAAAATATGCAGCCAAGAATACTATATCCAGCTAGGCTATCATTGAAAATAGAAGGAGAGATAAAAAGCTTCCAGGACAAACAAAAACTAAAGGAATTTGCAAACACAAAACCAGCCCTACAAGAAATATTGAAAGAGGTCCTCTAAGCAAAAAGAGAGCCTAAAAGCAGCATAGACCAGAAAGGAACACAGACAATATACAGTAACAGTCACCTTACAGGCAATACAATGGCACTAAATTCATACTTTTCAATAGTTACCCTGAATGTAAATGGGCTCAATGCCCCAATCAAAAGACACAGGCTATCAGATTGGATTAAAAAACAAGACCCATCAATATGCTGTCTGCAAGAGACTCATTTTAGACCCAAAGACACCCCCCGATTGAAAGGGAGGGGGTGGAAAACCATTTACCATGCTAATGGACACCAAAAGAAAGCTGGGGTGGCAATCCTTATATCAGACAAATTAGATTTTTAAACAAAGACTGTAATAAGAGATGAAGAAGGACACTATATCCTACTTAAAGGGTTTATCCAACAAGAAGATCTAACAATTGTAAATATCTATGCCCCTAACGTGGGAGCAGCCAATTATATAAGGCAATTAATAACAAAAGCAAAGAAACACATTGACAACAATACAATAATAGTGGGGGACTTTAACACTCTCTAACTGAAATGGACAGATCATCTAAGCAAAAGATCAACAAGGAAATAAAGACTTTAAATGACACACTGGACCAAATGGACTTCACAGACATATTCAGAACATTCCATCCCAAAGCAACGGAATACACATTCTTCTCTAGTGCCCATGGAACATTCTCCAGAATTGATCACATCCTAGGTCACAAATCAGGTCTCAACCGGTACCAAAAGATGGGGATTATTCCATGCCTATTTTCAGACCACAATGCTTTGAAACTAGAACTCAATCCCAAGAGGAAAGTCAGAAAGAACTCAAATACATGGAGGCTAAAGATCATCCTACTAAAGAATGAATGGGTCAACCAAGAAATTAAAGAAGAATTAAAATTCATGGAAACCAATGAAAATGAAAACACAACTGTTCAAAATCTTTGGGATACAGCAAAGGCAGTCCTGAGAGGAAAGTATATAGCAATACAAGCCTTTCTCAAGAAACAAGAAAGGTCTCAAATACACAGCCTAACCCTACACCTAAAGGAGCTGGAGAAAGAACAGCAAATAAAGCCTAAACCCAGCAGGAGAAGAGAAATCATAAAGATCAGAACAGAAATCAATGAAATAGAAACCAAAAGAACAGTAGAACAGATCAACGAAACTAAGAGCTGGTTCTTTGAAAGAATTAACAAGATTGATAAACTCCTGGCCAGACTTATCAAAAAGAAAAGAGAAATGACCCAAATCAACAGAATCATGAATGAAAGAGGAGAGATCACAACCAACACCAAAGAAATACAAACAATTATAAGAACATATTATGAGCAACTCTATGCCAGCAAATTAGATAACCTGGAAGAAATGGGTGCATTCCTAGAGATGTATCAACTACCAAAACTGAACCAGGAAGAAATAGAAAACCTGAACAGACCTATAGCCACTAAGGAAATTGAAGCAGTCATCAAAAATCTCCCAACAAACAAAAGCCCAGGGCCAGATGGCTTCCCAGGGGAATTCTATCAGACATTTAAAGAAGAATTAATACCTATTCTCCTGAAACTGTTCTAAAAAATAGAAATGGAAGGAAAACTTCCCAACTCATTTTATGAGGCCACCATTACCTTGATCCCAAAACCAGACAAAGACCCCATCAAAAAGGAGAATTACAGACCAATATCCTTGATGAACATGGATGCAAAAATT
>NW_027397065.1:68765081-68814439 GCF_003265705.2 Callorhinus ursinus | reverse complement strand
ATATTTGCAAATGACATATCAGATAAAGGGCTAGTATCCAAAATCTATAAAGAACTTATCAAACTCAACACCCAAAGAACAAATAATCCAATCAAGAAATGGGCAGAAGACATGAACAGACATTTTTCCAAAGAAGACATCCACATGGCCAACAGACACATGAAAAAGTGCTCAACGTTGCTCGGCATCAGGGAAATCCAAATCAAAACCTCAATGAGATACCACCTCACACCCGTCAGAATGGCTAAAATTAACAAGTCAGGAAACGACAGATGTTGGTGGGCATGTGGTGAAAGGGAAACCCTCCTACACTGTTGGTGGGAATGCAAGCTGGTGCAACCACTCTGGAAAACAGTATGGAGGTTCCTCAAACAGTTGAAAATAGAGCTACCATACGACCCAGCAATTGCACTACTGGGTATTTACCCCAAAGATACCAATGTAGGGATCCGAAGGGGTACGTGCACCCCAATGTTTATAGCAGCAATGTCCACAAAAGCCAAACTGTGGAAAGAGCCAAGATGTCCATCGACAGATGAATGGATAAAGAAGATGTGGTATATATACACAATGGAATATTATGCAGCCATCGAAAGGAATGGGATCTTGCCATTTGCAACGACGTGGATGGAACTGGAGGGTGTTATGCTGAGTGAAATAAGTCAATCAGAGAAAGACATGTAACATATTACGTCGCTGATAGTGGAATTTACAAATCTCATGAAACACGGATCTGTACTTCCAAAACAAATAATGCAATATATGTTAAGAAAAAAAAAAGAAGAAGAAGATAGCAGGAGGGGAAGAATGAAGGGGAGTAAGTCGGAGGGGGAGACGAACCATTAGAGACGATGGACTCTGAAAAACAAACTGAGGGTTCTAGAGGGGAGGGGGGTGGGGGGATGGGTTAGCCTGGTGATGGGTACTAAAGAGGGCACAATCTGCGTGGAGCACTGGGTGTTATGCACAAACAATGAATCATGGAACACTACATCAAAAACTAATGATGTAATGTATGATGATTAACATAACAAGAAAAAATTATTTAAAAAAAAGAGTCAATCATTAGTAGGAGTAGTTCTTTTTAGTTCTGCTGATGGTTATTAACGTAGCTTTAAGTAAAATACCTATTCTTTAAATTCTTGCTTTGTCAACAATAACAAGATTCCCAACTCCATTTAAAGATTCTTCCAGTCATACTGTGATGTCACTCTGTCTTATGTGTCAACTCATCCTTTTTACTTTTTCTTTTCTCCTAAGTATTACTGGAAAATTTTTTTAATATTGGGTACCGTGTATAATGTTCTGGGTTTCTACATGTTCAAAATATGAATTTTTGGATAATATTTAATGGAAAGTTTGAATTATCATTGAGAACTACAAATTGACTGTCATCTTGGTATAATTTTCAAGTCACTGCATCAAAGGATCCAGAGTTGCTAAGATTATTGCTCTTTCCTGCTATAAATGAATTATCTTCGTGTCTCTAGAAGCTTTTAAGAATTTTTTTTCTCTTAGAATTTTTAAATTGAAACAAGATATTTCCACACTTTCTCTTCTTTTTTTCATTAATTTCTCTTAGTATTCAGTTCACCCTCAAGGTCTCCTGAGACCTGAACTTTCTACAACTTTAGGAAATCTTCTCTTTTTAACTTTTATAATTATTTCCTCTTCTTATGGAACTTCTATTAAGACTTGGTCAATATACTTGTATATTTCTCATCTCAAAGTTTTACCCTACATTTGGGAGATTTTTTCAACTTTATCTTCCATATGCCAATTTTCCTTTCAGCCATGTTCATTCTATTATTCATCCTCTTCACTAAATTTTGTACTTTACCATTCATATTGTTTAACTACCCAAAGTGTTTCCCTATTTCTAATGTTTCCCTATCCTTTTTGGCAAGTGGTGTTTTCTGAAATCTCTTTGAAATTAACAATTAGCATTCTTTAAAACTTTGTGTTGGATATTATCTCTATTTCCTTCGAGATAGTTCCATTTGTTATAGTTTTCATCTTTATGCCCCTCTTCATGCTATTTGTTTTCCCTATAACCCTGGTGCTCCTGATGCCTGTGCATTTATGAATGAACTTCTAATTGATCGAGTTAAATAGTTGGCAGGAATTTCCTCTGTATTTATATAAACTCATCCCTCTCCCCAACCCCAACTTCTTTGAAATAAGACTTGGTTACATGTTCTGTGGAAGTAGGTAGTGTGTGTCCAAAAGCAAGCTTGGTGGGGAAATGAAGGCCATGAACAAGTGCCCGTTTAACATTTAAGTATTATAATTGTTACAAAATCCCTACCAAAATCATTTCCATTTCGGTCAGGGAATGGGATCCAGTTATAACTGTGGTTGAAATAGATTTATCATGTTGAAAAAAGTTTAAAAGTTAAGTATAGACAGACTCAAAGAACTCATAAATGAGATGTCTCATTTTAGAAATAGGCAAAGATGAAACATGACCAATAAAAGACAATGACACAAGTTAAACTGATCTGGAGGAGAAATAATCTATATCTTTCTTAAAGGTAATTACTTTATTACAATAAAGTAATTACTGCAAGAGATGGGAGACACTTGATTGACTCTAAATATAGAGAGAGCTAAACAGAGGGTGGATTAAGAATAAATTATGGAGAGATGGTGGTTAGAACTCAGTGTATGTGAGTGTACATTAATATCTGATTACTGTTCAAAATGCCAGACACTGGCATAAAGCAGCTACAATTAGACATAGCCTAATTAATTAACAGCTTACATTTTCAAGGTGCCTCATTACTATAATTACAACAGATAAGGGGGAAAAACATTCCCAACATCTTACAATGAATCAGCATTAGAAACAGATTTGAAAACCTCCACTCTTATTTAGTAACTTGAACCATTTTGATCTCATATTACTTGAATATGTTTCCTAAAAAGAAAGAACCAATATATTTATACTTTAAGCATGGCGTTTCTATTAATTTTGAACATGGTCCACACAATATAATTTAGCACCATAGTTTCTAATAAAAGGACTAATACAATCCATGTAAAAGAACATAAATTAATAGCTAACAGGTTAAAAATCAGCAAAATTCTTAAAAGCCTATCTGTCAAATATTGTACCATTCAGAGGTATGATAAATCAATGAAATGACTAATATCAAGCTGTTAACTTAAAAAACTTAATACCTTCTATTACACCATCATGGAAACTGGGTCAGTGAAGTATCTGCAAATAGAGAAGATGGTGGTGGGGTGAGGTGTTTGGGGGGTTTTTTTGTTTTGTTTTTCTGACTTACAACTCTTCAGAGTTTGGTTTTTTGAGTTGTTCTGGTGTTTGAGAGGGGAGGTTGTTGTTGTTGTTGTTGTTTTCCTTTAGTCAAAAAAGCATAGCATTCTAGTTTTAAAAGAGTTTTTAAATGGCTAATATTCCATAATAATTAGTAGAAAGTCTGGGAAACATGTGATTTTCAAGAGATACCATTATTGGTAGAGAATGAACCAAACAATACTTCTAAGTACCTTCTAGCCAAGAGAGTTTGGTCTCATTATTTTGTTTAAATTGTTAAAGCCATACTTTCATCTTTCTTTGGTCATGTTCCCAGAAAATTATGATATATTTAAGCAAATACATAATTTGTATCTGTTGTTTCAGAGGAGTGAGGAAATGACAAAATTACTCTTTCCTCTGGGTCAACATGTGCTCTGTGAAAACGGGATAAACAGAGGATGACCTGAGCAAAACTGGAGGCTGGCCAATGGAAAAAGAAAAAAGTCTTTTCTTTGATATATCTGAATATGCCTTAAAGAGAAAAAAACAATTACCAAAAACACCCTGTTTTACCAATATCATGTTTCATGAGAAAGAAATTAATTCTTCAATGATGAAAATGATGGTCTTTCCTGAACCTAAAACATGAAAGTCCCTAAGAAAATTCAAGACTTTCAGAAAACCCATTCTAATCTAGTACTGAAATATTCCTTCTTTAATATTCCCACAATAATACATTTTTAATTGTGTTGACATCTGAGAAAGACCAATCTCTATCTCTCTCTCTCTCTCTCTCTCTCTCTCTCTCTCTCTCTCTCCCCTCCCTTTAAAAAAAAAAAAACAAAATTCTCATCACAAGGAAACAAATCTGTAACTATGTGTGGTGATGCTGTTAACTAGACTTATTGTGGTGAACAGTTTTCAGTACATCTATATCAAAACACTATGTTGTACACCTGAAAGTAGTACAATGTCATGTCAATTATAGCTCAATAAAAAAAGAGCCTGATGATATCTCAGAATTTAATCTCTTTATTTTACATATGAGAAAACTGAGGACCAGAGATTAGAAATGCAGTTTAATGTCACACAGCTGTTTTATTTAGTCATACAGCTGAGATGAAAACTCAGGACTCTGACTTTTGGTTAGTTAACGTTTCCACAATATCATACTGCCTCCTCTTAACAAAGATTTTTAAATATCTATTAAATGAGATGGGAAAAGAAATTCAAAGTAACTAAGAACTTCTAAGGAAGAGGCAGATTAGCATTGGAAAAAAAAGATTTTTTCCCACTATATTTCTTATGAAATCATGTTTTAGATTTTAAGTTGGGTAATTATGCTTCTATCTATAAAGGATCATGATCAGTTTGCTAGATATGTGACATATAGAATGATTAAGTCCTGAAAGTCAGATTCCTTTGTTTTTGTTCACAGAACAGCTGCTCACGTTCTATTTTTTGCAGTGTAACCCACTTTCCAAAGGATGTTACTGCCATAAATAGATCAATGAACCCATCGTAATAAATCATTACCAGGTTTTCAAAAAATAAATCCCAAAAAGAGTACAGATAGAATATCATTCTTAAAGAACTAGACACGAGAGCAGCAGGTAAAAGACAAGCCCTTTTTTGGGACATTAAAGTGTCATTGCCACTGGCAGAACTACTCGTTGATAGGTGACAACACATCTTTAAGATAAAGTAAAATTCTGATGGAAACTGGAGATATTACCAGAGTCCAAATAAGTCATTCAGTTACAGTCACAGGGAGCTTACTGGGATTCTGGGCAAAACAAGTTCTCTGGGTAAACAATGGGGATCTGAAAGACAGTTCCCAGAAAGGGAGCTCAGAGTGCACAGGTGTAGGGATTACAATATGGCATGTGTCACCTGGTACACCTGCTTTCCTCTCTAGAATCCCTTTTAAACTTCATGCTTGAGCACCCTTGTTTCAGTTATTTACTCTCTGCCATGAGATTTGGAGAACAGGGCTCTACTAAGTAAATAAATAATGCAGTAACTCCAATTGAGACAAAGTTCAGCATGGAGAACAGAAAGCCAGAGATTCATTGGAGGAAACGCTAAGAGGGTCAGAGACCCTTTCCAGCTCAGAAAGGCTGTTAGTTCAACTTCTGAAGCTAAAGGGAGATTTTGTGAAATCCAGCTGAATTTAAAACATGAAGAAAAAGAGAATAATGGCAATAAAGGTATTTATCTAGTTTGCCTTTATTGAAAAATCCGTAAGTAAAGACACAATAGAAATATAATGATGGATGTAATTCAGTAAGTCTGAATAAGAAAGAATATGGCAAATAAGAAGATATAAAGAATTCAGCCTTAAAATAAGAACTTTTTTCTCATGTTCTTATGATCTGATAAAAGAAGTATAATTTGTAACCATTCACTCAGGGTTTTTTTGTTTAATTTTAGTCATTCATTTGCGATGGAAATAAGCATTGAGGAAAAAAGCTCAAAAAGTATCTTTGTTCTTCAGGTTTTATTTGAGCAGAGAACTGTGACTTTAAACCCCCTCCCCCATATGTCTTTAACACATAAGTCAATAGAACTAAAATCAAAATTGCTTTAAATAACCATCTGAACTATCTGAAGGGTTTGGTCAAAAATGTAAATTAAGTCAATTTAATATCACCATTCTTTGAAATACCTTCTGAGTCATAGTAACCAAAAGAAAAGCATTTGCAAAATAAACAATAAACAAAGGAAAATAAAGGAACTTAAAGGAAGATCACTTTTCCCTGAAATAAATTTATTTTGCAATATTAAAGAAATAAAAAGCAGAGGCTCCCAATATACACACACAAAATAACTTTTGTTACATAAGAATATACATAAAATAGTGTTCAATAATATAAAAATAAAATAAACACAAGAAATCATTTTTAGAAACAATAAAAGTAGATATAAAATTGCAAAAAAATATATATAAAATCAACAGTATGAGAAAAACAAACCATGCATTAGGAGGAGAAAACTGAATGGAATGAAAAAATGAGGAGGGAGATACCAGGCCCAGAGAGGAGAGAAAACAGAGATGCAAACTGAAAACAGTATCCTTCCTTGGAGAAGTTACAAGAGAGACAGAAACACTGCAGATCAGAACAAAATTTTAAAACGTGAAATTTTGCCTACACATATGTAAAAACATGTCAACAACAAGAAATATCCCAATAAAAACTTAAATTTCAAGGATAAATAAGTAATCCAAGAAGCATTCTATAAGGAAAAAAAAATTAAAATGTTAGCCCAAGCCTTCTCCGTAAGAACAAATGCCTGAATGTAATTATATGTTTAAAAACCTTCATTTTCAAAACAAGTATTTCACTGAATTTTAGGCTAGCTAAACTACACTTTACATCAAAAAGATAACTGAAATTTATTGTAAAATCTGAAAGATTCAGAATATTTATCACTGTATTATTTTTCTGTAGAAATCATAATTTTTTAGTTTAACTATGTCCCATGCAATATTTGAGATATACTTATATAAAATTAAATCCATTGTTTATCTGAAATTCAAATTTGACTGAGTGCCCTATATTTAATCTGGCAACCTATATTAATGTGTAAGTGAACTGGACTATTAAAAAAGGAACCAAATTGGCTAATACTGAAGAATTTTTTAAAATTGGTATGAATTTACTCTGCTATGTAGAAACTACCACATTGAAGTCACCATGGTGGTACAAAGTAGTAACCTCTTCTCAAATAATTCCAAGATGTCTAGATCCCCTACATGGTTCTAATCTGCCTGGAATTTCTGAACATTTAGAGTTTCCCCCACACACCTAGCAATGTATTAAAACATACAAAAGAAGGCGCCTGGATGGTTCAGTTGGCTAAGCATCTACCTTCAGCTCAGGTCATGGTCTTGAGGTCCTGGGATCCCTGGCATTGGGCTCCCTGTTCATCAGGGAGTCGGCTTCTCCTTCTCCCTCTACCCCTCCCCTACCCCCTGGCTCATGCTCTCTCTCTTTCTCTCTCTTAAATAAATAAATAATCTTAAAAAAAAAAAAAAAAAAAACATATGGAGAGACTTACCCTAGATCATAGTCAGTTACCTGGAACTGACTCCAAATGTCCAGAATTTGTTTTACCACTATGGGATTCTTGAGCTGTATCATTGTTTTATTTCAGACAAAACTCCTGACAGAATCTACTTCTTTATCTAGCACATAAGTCACTTCATTCTAGCAGTCCAGAGTAGAGCCTATACCCTCTTCTTTGAATATTGAATTGAAATTGAAATATTTCATTCAATATTGAAAAGTGAATATTTCCACGGTCTTAATGCATAGTTTACAATTGAACTGGGTCTGCATCACCAGGTTATATAATCCCTTCCCCAAGGGACTGAAACTTTAGGCATCTTTTTGTTTCCTGTTAACTTCCAAGGCCAAACTCACTTTGTTCCTAGCATGCACCACAGCACATTGTCCCCACTGAGTGGAACAAGTGCCAAGCTATAGAAATAAATAAATAAGAACTCCAACCAAATACTACAAAACTCACTATACAGTCCATGTCATAACAAAACAGCATCAAGCATCATGGCAGCTGTGAGTGTGCATTAAACTAAGGAAGCCAACCAAAACTAAATGCCAGGAATTTCACTTCATTAATGTAAAATCGCTTTGACAGTCATGCTTTACTGTAACATAGGGGAAATATAGCTCTAACAATACCATTTGTGAGTTTTGTTCTAAGACTGTATTAAAATTACACTTTGCAGCTTTTTGAATCTACAAGTAAAATTTAACAAGATTCAAAAAACTCAATAAAATCAAATGCTTTCTATAATACTGTACACTGTTAATTGATTAGATAATGATAACCCAGAAACTCTAAAATTTTGAAGGTTAATTCCCTCGACATATACGGATCACCTGCTTTGTATGTCGGACTATGCTATGATCTTTGGAGGTATCAAATACATGGCACTGCAATACAATCTTCCTTTGAATTATAATTATCAAAAGAAGAATGTATTATGATATGAATAAAAAATGTCAAAATGTAAAATATCTTCAATGAAGTGCAACATTTTCTAAAATTTTAAACTTTGGCTCTTAATATCTCCTACACATGAGTTTTAAAAAAAGAGAGATGTTAAGAAAAATTAATTAAGGAGAGAATTAAGAATTCAGCAATGCAGTTGCACCCTGCCATGCTTTCTGAAATGAGTTCTTCCTAATCCTACATATGCTTTTCTTCTCACTCCTTTTGCATAACCAGGTTTCCTCAAGCCATAATTACTACAGAGTCTGCTACATGGTTGCTGTATCAGTGTGTGCCATTTTTCACAATGTCTCTCACTTTTTTACAGCTGATGAGTTTGTCTTCAAATGTCTACATTTTCAATTCTGTTCTGTCAGGTTCAATTAACTACTGCTGGTAATAATATTGGATCTCATGACCTAGTTGCTTCTCCATCTCCTTAGTGACCACCAAATGGAACAAATATACATAACCAGAAAATAAAGACTAGAGAAGCTATTTGCACAGAGGATAAATTAAGGGATAATCTACTACCAAACAGGGTAAGGAAAGCATCAGCATGCAGAGAATGCAATAATCCCTTATCAGAACTCGCTTAAACTTTTCTATGGCTCAAATGCCCTCCTGTGCCCAGAAGGACCTCCAACATTTTCATGCATAAGAAGATACTTTGAGTCTTTCTTGAAATAGGGTGATTCTTTTGCTTCTATCATAGTGTCTACTACCCTGTACTATGTACTCAGAGGTCTATAAAAAATGTTTAAATTGAAAAGCCTTTTAGAGAAAAAGGACTATTGTGAACTGAGTAATTTAATTCCTTGATTTCTGGAAAAGTTTTAATTTTAAGGACAAATGGGAATGTGCATATCGTGTTTCATAGTGTGATAAAAGACATTTGTCTATGCCCTTCAAAAATACATGTTTCATAATGCAAAAGCGAAAACTTTTTTTAAAAATAGGTCACTTTTATTGCACTATCTCACTGCGCTCAAATCACGTAATAGTTGGTTCTTGTATAAGTATTCATAGCCAGAAACTCACCTGTCAAGGTTAATATCCTACATCAATTAAACTGTGAGTAAAACTCAGGCTAAACCTTACTGCAAAGCAGGAAAATATAATAATGCAATAAAAACTTCATACTTAGCTATAAAATTGCTAAATTTTCAAGTGTTCTAGTTGTTTAATAAATAATCAAATATAACTCAGGCCCCACATACGCTTTTGGGCAACAAAACTCCCTCCTTTCACTCAACAGTGTGATTTTTATCTAACTTACAGTATAACTGTCTCAGTTCCTCATTTGAAAATGCTGCTGGAGTTTGACTTAGCCAATTTTCACAGTGAGAAAATTTCTAAACTCCACTGACCATATTTCAAAGCAATCAAAAAAACAAAAACCAACCAAACAAAAAAATCTTTTTGATAGTACCAACTTCTTTTCTTACATTTTGTGCCATTCAAATAGTTAAAGGATCATTTCATTTACAGATAATTGATGACAAACCAACTTAAAAAGATTCACAGCTTTGGTAAAAAGCAAACAAAAACAAATGATTTGCATACTTAAAAAATTCTTTTTATGGGAGAACATGGGGGTCACAGATAGAGTCTAAGTTCTGGTGTCCAAGCCGACATAAAACATTATTTGATGAGGATTTTTAGAAAACATTAATAAACGCAAATTTTTCTACACAAGCTTTATATTTATTATAGTAAAACTCAACTGGTTTTAAAAGAAGCAAATTCAGGACTCTCAATTAATGAAACAATTCTGTTTTATAAAAATTTGAGCTTTCATTTTTTTAAAAAAAAAGGATGGAGCATTGCAAAGTTCACAAGGAGCAAATGGTATTTGAAGCCCTGGACCTCTTTGAAAAGTCTCCCCAGGAGCAGGGCAGATAGGCGCCTGCCAGGACCAGTTAGCGATACCATCCTACTGTGATGTTAATAAGATGAAGGATGCAAGTACAAAAAGCCACAGTAATTATAGAGGGAGGTAAATACTTTTTTTATTTCACGGACTGTCTCTCCATGTAGCCTGCACCTTAAGGCAAGAGTTTTGTTATACTAAATGTACATGTTAATTAAACACTTTTTAAGAATGTTGCCCTTCTTTCCCGTCGCGGCTTGCGTGGAGTCAGTTCGCGGGTCTGGGAGACCCGAAAATTGAGAGCTTCTTCGCTCCCCAGCAGCTGCACCCGACGGCTCTGCGGCCGTCACCATGCCACAAAATGAATATATTGAGTTACACCGAAAGCGATATGGCTATCGTTTGAATTACCATGAGAAAAAAAGAAAGAAAGAAGGTCGAGAGGCTCATGAACGTTCAAAGAAGGCAAAAAAGATGATTGGTCTGAAAGCTAAGCTCTACCATAAACAGCACCATGCTGAGAAAATACAAATGAAAAAGACTATCAAGATGCATGAAAAGAGAAACACCAAACAAAAGAATGATGAAAAGACTCCACAAGGAGCAGTACCTGCATATCTACTGGACAGAGAGGGACAGTTCCGAGCTAAAGTACTTTCCAATATGATTAAACAAAAACGAAAAGAGAAAGCGGGAAAATGGGAAGTTCCTTTACCCAAAGTCCGTGCCCAGGGAGAAACAGAAGTATTAAAAGTGATTCGAACAGGAAAGAGAAAGAAGAAAGCATGGAAGAGGATGGTCACTAAAGTCTGCTTTGTTGGGGACGGCTTTACTCGAAAACCACCTAAATATGAAAGATTCATTAGACCCATGGGCTTACGTTTCAAAAAGGCCCATGTAACACATCCTGAATTGAAAGCCACCTTTTGTCTGCCAATACTTGGTGTAAGAAAGAATCCTTCATCCCCACTATATACAACTTTGGGTGTTATTACCAAAGGCACTGTAATTGAGGTGAACGTGAGTGAGTTGGGCCTTGTGACACAAGGAGGCAAAGTTATTTGGGGCAAATATGCCCAGGTTACCAACAACCCTGAAAATGATGGATGCATAAATGCAGTCCTGCTGGTTTGACAGCAGTTTCAGAGAAGTAATTCCTTATAATTACTTAAGATTACACACCGATCAGGAAGACCACCATTACTGTGGTGGTTCTGAATACTACCAAACAGCCTTACGTGTCTACAGTCATCAAGAGAAGTATTTATTCTATTGTGAAAAACATTAAAATAGACATTTATTAAAATAAAAAAAAAGAATGTTGCCCTTCACTAAGAGGTCAGAGAAGGACCATCACAGGGACAAACCACTGTCAATTATATAAGATATGTAAAAATGCCTGATCTCTACAGCTCCTCATTTTTTCATTCTGCCTTTCAAGAAAGTTGTTTTGCCACCAATTTTTCGAACACCTGTCACAAATGCCAATGCCAACTGGTTACCAGAAACGGCATGCAGACAAAAGGGGTAAAAGCCTAACTGGACCATTTTATGTGTACCTGGAAGTAAAATAAGGGATATGGAAATAGAAGACAGCCATGGAACTCCTACAACAATTATCTGGCTCTTACATTGATTCTCTTCTGCAGGAAATTTATGTCAGAAAAGAGACAGAGACAACCCTGGCAATCAGCCAAGTGTGAAATTCTGTATTTAGTCATTCTAAATTGTCACAATAATCACATGATTAGTTAGCTTAATATGGTTTCCTGAATATGTAACTGAGAAGGAAAGAAGTCAGTTCTGATTTGCTGAATCCAAGAACGTCTGAAATTCTAAAATGAAGTTCTTGTGCAGAATCTTGGCATGAGTGTATTCCCTAAATGTATCAAGTGAGAAGTATGGGGATTGTCAGGAAGTAGGGATTTTTTTGCAAAAGGAGCAGGCATATATTTAGATCCCTAGTTGCTTTAACTAATTGGTGTAGAGTGAAGTAAATTAGTGGTCCTAATGCAGACAGTTCAAAGCCTGATGATATGGGAGCACATAGGTTATGATCTGATTCTATATAATAGTAGGTGTGCCCTAGATGCCCTAGATGTTAGATATAAAACAAGCATGTGTCCCCAACCTTAAGAAGAACCACTTCCAGTTCACTGTTTCAACCCTCTGCATCTATGATTCACTTAATATTGCCTGCTTTCCAGAGCTTAAGAAATAGGATTTTTTTTCCTTCAATGACAGAGAAAGGCTGAGCCAGAGATGTAACCTGCTACAGTTAATAAGTGAAAACAGGGCTAAATATACCATAGACTCTCTCGCACAATTCTTCAGGAATGTGCTCTGTGGTTTACAATTGCTTCAAAGAGTCAAGCTCACAGGAGAAAAAGTGTGGGGGTTACACTCAGGGAAAAGAGGTCAAAGGGAATGCCATTCTTAGGGCAAGTTTCTTATTTCACTCTTACTGCAAGGAAAGCACATCTACAGTATGCAGACAAAGAGTATGTCTTTAGAATTTAAAAAAAAAATAGAATTGGAAAAGAAAGCAGTGGTCACCTAATCCAATCCCTCCCTGTGAGCTGAAAATGACCCTAAAACATCCAGGATTTTATAGCACTTATCACCCCCTGTGATGAAGAGCTCTCTGCCATAAACAAACCCGAACCATTTTTGGACAATTTTAACTATGAGAAAGTGTAACCTTTTACAGAACAAATATCTGCCTCCCTGTGGCTACTCTCCATTGGTTTATTCCCTGGACTTCATCCAAATTGCTGATGAAAAGTACTGAACAGGGCAGGGTCAGTGGCCTCCCTCCAGATCCGCAATGATCACTTGGTCAACATTCATTGCTTAATCACCTGAGGCTCACCTAATTGTACTGTCCTCTGTGTGAAAGCAACTCCCTGAAATTCTTGAGCTTCAGGGTAACAACCCTATCAAACTCAAAAGAGGGATTTGGCAACACCATTCTGAGCAATTTCTCTTTGGCTGTGAGTTATTAGCACTTTCTCTTTTAAGTACCAGCAAACCATCTTTCTAGAATTTGGCTGGGAACAAAGGAAGGGTGCCAAAACTGATTTCATACACTTCTGAATGTAGTCAGGGATTAACCCTGGGCCTATTTAAAAAGAAAAGAAGAAAGAGAAAGAAAGAAAGAAAAAAAGAAAGAAAGAAGGAAAGAAAGAAAGAAAGAAAGAAAGAAAGAAAGAAAGAAAGAAAGAAAGAAAGAAAGAAAGAAAGAAAGAAAGAAAGAAAGAAAGGAAGAAAGAAAGAAAGAAAGAAAAGAAAAGAAAGAAGTTCAAATCTCAGCATTCTTATAAAGTTATAATTATGGCATGGCTTGAACATTTGAGAGGCAAAACTAATTTGACACTCTGCATTTCCACATGGGAAAAAATCTCAGGAGATTTTTAAGATGTCTTAAGATATTCTAAAACAATAACAACAACAAGACATAAAAATCCTTCTGTGTACTGGATGACCAAGGTTTTAAGATACTGGTTTGGACATATCTACACAAAATACACATATCAACTGCTTTTTTTCTTCAAGCTCTTCTCTTAGCTTCAGCATGTCTAGTCCTGCTATTCTCCAGACTTTGCTTTGGTAGTCTCACACATCTTCTCTTCTTCAAACTATTCATTATTATTATTGGGGGTTTATACATTTTCTCTACATTCTTTCCTTCAAAGATGTCTTCCTATAGCTTTGAAAGTACCAAAAACCCAACAAATCCCCAAATCTGTATTTCCAACCCTAACTAGCCCCCAGAGTCCTAGACTCATGAGTCTAAAATCCCATGCTGCCTAAAACCATAAAATGAGATAAATAAAATAAAATAATAAAATAATCCCATGCTATCTAATCCCTGCCTTTGGATCATGGGGGTTATCATGCTGGTCTCTTTATGGAAGGCTCTTTCTTCCTTTCCTACTAACACAATTTAACTCACTCTTCAACAGCAGCATAAATATGTCCATTCACACATTCACATTTTTAAATTGGCTAATTCTTATCTCACTGCACTCTATCTGCTATATGGATGCTTTTCTCATCCCCAAACCACAAACTTCTTGAGGACAAGAGCTGAACCATATTCATCTTTATATTTCTAGGACTTATAGCAATGAATGAATTATACTAGGGGCTAAATAAAATATTAGTTGAATGAAATAGAATATGAAATGAGTTTCTCATGAAGCAGTCAAGGAGCTAGTGCTTACAACTCAATCACTGAAAAGCAAGTGCTTTTTCATAAGAGTATTTGGTGTGCATGCCTACAAAGCATGCATGGTTTATTCCATCAATGGCCTGTGCTTAATGCTCCCTAGGTCCCCTGAGGCATGGTAATCTATGAAAGCACTGCACCAAAGTTAAAATTCTAGCAAGCGCACACAGATAATGGCATTTAAAGCTAGACCTTCGCCTTTCTGCTAGAATAACCCAACTACCACATTCTCACAGTAAAACAGAATATCTGTTCATATGATTTCTGTGATATTCTGCAAGCTCTGAAATGTAGCCACCTCTAAATAAACAAACTGTTGCACAGAATCTCAAAGTAAAACTGAGAACCAGTACCTTTCATGTGAGTTAACATTAAGAATCTTATGTCCTGCAATAGTCGTGCTTTCTAAATTCCCGAGATTAAATGCTCCCTGTGTTTGTTCAGTGGATGGGTATCCTTGGATGTTAATGACAGTGTTACAGTGAGAAACATGATAGCTCACAGAGAAGTCCAGATCCTGAAGGGGCCACAGTGAAATGTGTGATGAGAGGTTGTAAGACAAGTTGTTATGGGCAGACACTAAAATGATAAATAGAGATTTTCCATGAGAAAGAACAGAAAGAGAGATTTGTGTCAAGATGAGCATGAAAACAAAGGAAACCCACAGGTTATCTTAGGAAAGAATATCATATGTAATATGGGGTATATCACATGCAATAATGGGAAACACACTGAAATAAAAAAAGAGGAAGAGAGTTTGGAAGCAAGAACAATGGTGCTGCAGTTCTGTGATGCATAGACTGGGTGCTGGATGCACAGCCTCCATATTTTAAATGAAAATATTTATTTTGAGAATAGCAACTTCCTCTCTAATAAATTTTGTTATGGACTGAATGTTTGTGTTTCCTCAAAATGCATATATTGAAGTTCTAGTCCCCATTGTGATGGCATTTGGGGGTGGGGGCTTTGGGAGGTATTTATACTTAATGAGGTTATGAGGGTGGAGCCCCTGTGATGGGATTTGTGCCCTTCTAAGAAGAGGAAGAGATCAGAGCTCTCTCTCTCCTGGATGTGGGGACACAGAGAGAAGATGATCATCTGCAAGGCAAGAAAAGGGGTCTTACCAAGAACTCAATCACAGTGACACCTGATCTTGGATATCCCAACTTCCAGAACTGTGACAAATAAATATCTGTTGTTTAAGCCATCTAATTTATATTTTGTTATAGCAGCCCAAACTGACTAAAACAAATCTTCTGTATCTTCCTGTTTGAAAAGCATGCTGATATAGAAGAAAGAAGCCAACCAGTGTTTCTCTACCTCACCCATTTCCAACACAGAGATGGATACCTGGGTCATATCACAACTTTGCTTTCCTTTAAATTATGCATATTCGGATACTATGGAAAGTAAAAAAAAATATATATATATATATATATATATATATATATATATATATATATATGTGGCAGAGGATGAACAAGGTTATACACAAGTAAAATATATTCATTGGGAAAACGAGGTTAGGATCAGCAATATTAGATGGGACAGTAAAATGAATGTGTATCTACATATATAACAAGAGGAAGTATTTCATATTTCTCTATTCCTTTTGGCACTTAAGTATACAAGGAATATTCTTTGAAGTCAGTGAGTGTCATCTACCATATTTGGAGGACATGATATTGAGAACAATGCCAAAGCAATTTCATTTTCTAAAGTACATATGAATGACTTAAGAAATTAACAACGTACACAACACCGAAGGTAAAAATGAACAATGTTATCAATACAAACTTGAATATGCCATGATATGGCCTTGGATTTTCAATAACTATGCCTTATCCAAACGTCCTTAGGGCGCAGGTATAATTAAAACAGTACTTATTGACAACAGCAATTATTTTCCATCAAACATACAAAATAACAGCAGCAACACAGTTGAGAATAAACGTAAAAATTATATTTAAAAGTGTCACATTATACTTCATAGAAGGATAATTTCATGTTATATTTCACAGATGGATAATTTTTTTAAAGATTTTATTTATTTATTTGACAGAGAGAGACACAACGAGAGAGGGAACACAAGCAAGGAGAATGGGAGAGGGAGAAGCAGGCTTCCCACCAAGTGCAGGGAGCCCAATGCGGGGCTCAATCCCAGGACCCTGGGATCATGACCTGAGCTGAAGGCAGACGCCTAACGACTGAGGCACCCGGGCGCCCCTCACAGATGGATAACTTTTAAAAAAATGTATCTCAATGTATACAATACCCAAGTAAATAAACATAAAACTTTTGGCTTAAGAATTCTCTAAGTGATAAGAATGAGTGCGGTTGTCAATTGTGTACTCCACATGACATTAGTGAGCCCCTGAAATATGATGGCACTGGATTTTTCAACTTTATTTTATCAGCTTTTAGTGGTCCAAAAGGAAGGAAATCCATAGTAGGCCACTCTTAGACCAGAAACCCCTGGGCACCCACGCTGGCTCGGGATGGCGGATTTACTCCACTGTATTCTCTTCCAACCCCTACCTTTTCCAGCTCTGAAGAGGAGAGTTACAAATGTCTAAGGCCAAAGTGAGGATATTGCCTGCTTCTAATCAAGGTGTTTCACTGCTTTCTGAAACATAGACTGACCCCGGTTCTCCCTTAAAAAGGACACGTCTTTCCTAATCTGCTTGTCATTGATGAAGGCACCACCATCCTCTACTCCCCACATCTTTCCAGCACAGTTGACACCATTTCATAGATAGCCCAGTACCAGAGCCCTTATGGATTTGCAACAAATATTAGAGGATTATATTACCAAGGCTACAAGCATGGTGAGGAAGTGCAGACACTAAATCTCCAGCCCATTGCCATTTCCTTTTATAACAACTTGCAGTTGTGCAAATTAGTATAACTCCTGCATGCCTTGAAAGGAGCAGATAGGAGTTTAGTGGGAGTTGTGGCTCATTGACTTTAGTGAGAGCGTATGACTCAAATCCTCTGAGTTTTATAAGGTGATGAGTTAGGTTAGGTTAAAGCAAACCTTAGAGCATAATTTGATTGGTTTTTCCTCCATCAGTGATGGATGCTTGATAATCTCTTTCTGCCTATTATATTAATAAATCAACTGCAATTCAATTTTAATCTGTAAATAAACTTAAATCAGGGCTATGAGGATATTACACGCCTGCATTAGCTACTTAGAGGTGTCATTACTGTCTGTGGTTATTGAGCCAAATGTAGTCATTTGAGTTTTTAAGTTCTAGTCTTAAAGAAGCTGAGAGGAATTTGCTAAATGTTCTTACAAGAAACACCATACACTCTGAGAAATTTGTACCTGCCTAAAATTGCAAACATAAATTATATAATATCAGAACAAATAAGGATTTCTAGCTTCAAGCACCAAGTGATATTATCGTCAGATTTTCAGTAGGTATGGAGAGAACACAACTTAGAATGAAGTTAAATGTTTCTCATGGAGAAGGGAAAAAAATGGGCCAATATTCCCATCTTGGCCTAAGAAATTAAAATTAGAAGAAAATCCAATCTGTTAACCTGCCATGCCATACTATGCTCACAGCTACACACCATCATAAGACAGTATTATAGCACCTAGCACATTACGGGTGCTTGATAAATACCACAGAACACCATTAACCACTCCATACACGTGGCAAGGCACTGTGAACTCTAAATCTCTGTTATCATGGGATATGTCTATATAAATGTGAAGTACAGCAAGCTGGATAAAAAAACCAACTGTCTGCTCAGAAGACAGAGAGGCTAGTCAAACCTCTATGAGGATGGTGAGAGAAGGAACCGCCTGAAGACAATGGAGAACACTGCATTTACCTCTGTTTGTGTCAATGGATCAAACAGCCTCATTCATCAGCTAGGAAACTACAAAAGCATAATTTTCTACCAGTCACCTTTGACTCACTACACTATTATGTCAAATTACTAAGAGGTAAACATTTTCTTAAGATTTATTTTATCTATTTTACAGATGGGGGGGCACAGAAGGACAGGGAGAGAGAGTCTCAAGGAGATTCTGCACTGAGTATGGAGCCCAATGTGGGGCTCAACGTGGGGCTCGACCTCAAGACCCTGAGATTACAACCCCAGCCGACACTGAGTCCGATGCCCAACCAACTACGCAACCCAGGTGTCCCACTTAGAAGTAAACATTCTAGAATGGTTAAGTATTTTTCACTTAAGCTGGGTTATAGAAAGTCACACACCCACATTTGAATAAGAATATATATATATATAATGTGAATAAAAGATATTAAAAGATATCACCTATAATACCTGTTAAAAAGCTGAAATAGCATAAAATTGATAAAACTCTAGTCAGACTTATAAAAAAGAAAAGGGAACCAATAAATAAATAAATAAGAGAAAGAACACAAATAAATAAAATCACAAATGAAAGAGGAGAATTAACAACCAAAACTACAGAAATACAAACAATTAAAACTATATGCCAACAAATTGAACAATCTGTAAGAAATGGATAAATTCCTAGAAACATAAATTACCCAAACTGAAACAGGAAGAAACAGAAAACTTGAACAGACCAATAGCCAGCAAAAAAATTAAATCAGTAATCAAAAAACTCCCAACAAACAAAAGTCCAGGACCAGATGGCTTCACAGATGAAATCTACCAAACATTTAAAGAAGAGTTAATACCTATTCTTCTCAAACTATTCCAAAAAGTAAAAAGGAAAGAAAACATCCAAATTCATTCTAGGAGGCCAGCATTACCCTCACCCCAAAACCTGATAAAGATACAACAGAGAACTATAGGCCAATATCTCTGATGAACACAGATACAAAAATGCTCAACAAAATACTTGCAAACCAAATCCAGCAATACATCAAAAAAATCATTCACTATGATCAAGTGGAATTTATTCCTGGGTTACAAGCGTAGTTCAATATTTGCAAATCAATCAACATGATACATCACATTAATAAAAAGAAGGATAAGAACCATATGATCATTTCAAAAGATGCAGGAAAAGCTTGACAAAGTACAACAACCACTCATGATAAAAACCTTCACCAAGTAGGTCTAGAGGGAACATACCTCAACATAATAATAATGCCAGATATGAAAATCCAGAGCTAATATCATCCTCAATGAGGAAAAACTGAGAGCTTTTCCTCTAGGGTCAGGAACAAGACAAGAATGCCCACTCAGACCACTTTTATTCAACATAGTACTGGAAATCCTAGCCATAGCAATCAGACAACAAAAAGAAATAAAAGGCATCCAATTTGGCATGGAAGAAGTAAAACTTTCACTATTTGCAGATGGCATGATACCATATATAGAAAACTCTAAAGACTCCACCAAAAAACTGCTAGAACTGACAAACGAAATCAGTAAAGTCACACGATACAAAATCAACACACAGAAATCTTGCATTTCTGTACACCGATAATGAAGTATTAAAAAGAGAAATTAAGGAATCAGTCCCATTTGCAACTGCATCAAAAACAATAACATACCTAGGAATTAACCTAACCAAAGAGGTGAAAGACCTGTACTCTGAAAACTATAAAACACTGATGAAAGCAACTGAAGATGGCACAAAGAAATGGAAAGGCAGTCCATGCTCATGGGATGGAAGAACAAATATTGTTAACATGTCTATACTACCCAAAGCAATCTATACGTTTAATGCAATCCCTATTAAAATACCACAGAATTTTTCATAGAACTAGAATAAACAATCCTAAAATTTATATGGAACCACTAAAGACCCCGAATAGCTGAAGCAATCTTGAAAAAGAAAAGCATATCCGGAGGCATCACAATTCCAGACTTTAAGTTATATTACAAAGCTATAATCATTAAAACAGTATGGTACTGGCACAAAAACACATTTCAGTCAATAGAACAAAATAGAAAACCCTGAAATGAACCCACAACTATATGGTCAATTAATGTTTAACAAAGCAGGAAAGAATATCCAATAGGAAAAAGACACTCCTCACAAACAGTGTTGGGAAAACCGGACAGCAACTTGCAAAAGAATGAAACTCGACCACTTTCTTACACCAAATACAAAATAAATTCAAAATGGATTAAAAACCTAAATTACCTAAATGTGAGACCTGAAACCACAAAAGTTCTAGAAGACAACACAGGCAATAACTTCTTTGACGTCGGCCATCGGCCATAGCAGCTTCTTTCTAGATATGTCTCCTGAGGCAAGGGAAACAAAAGCAAAAATAAACTACTCAGACTTCATCAAAAGAAAAAGCTTCTGCACAGCAAAGGAAATAACCAATAAAACTAAAAGGCAACCTACAGAATGGGAGAAGATATTTGTAAATGACATAGCCAATAAAGGGTTAGTATCCAAAATATATTAAGAACTTCTAAAACTCAAACCCATAAACCAAATAATCCAATTTAAAAATGGACAGAAGACATGAATAGACATTATTCCAAAGAAGACATACAGATGGCCAAGAGAGACATGAAAAGATTCTCAACATCACCTAGCATCAAGCAACATCACCTATCATCAGGCAAATGCAAATCAAAACTACAATGAGATATCACCTCACCAGTCAGAATGGTTAAAATCAGCAACACAAGAAACAACAGGTTTTGGCAAGGATGTGTAAAAAGGGGAACCCTCTTGCACTACTGGTGGGAATACAAACTGGTAGAGCCACTCTGGAAAACAGTATGGAATTTCCTCAAAAATTTAAAAATAAAACTACCCTACAATCCAGCAATTGCACTATTAGATAGATATTTACCCAAAGAATATGAAAATACTAATTCAAAGGAATACACACACCCCAATGTTTATAGCAGCATTATCTACAATAGCCAAATTATGGAAATAGCCTGTGTCCATAGGTTGATGAATGAATAAAGAAGTTGTGGTATTTATATATGCCATATAGTGTGTGTGTGTGTATACATACATATACATATATATATAATGGAATATTACTCAACCATAAAAAAGAATGAAATCTTGTCATTTGCAATGGCATGGATGGAGCTAGAGAGTATTATGCTAAGCAAAATAAGTCAGAGAAAGACAAACACCATATGAATTCACTCATAGGTGGAATTTAAGAAACAAAACAAACAAGCAAAGGGAAAAAGAGAGAGAGAGAGAGGCAAACCAAGAAACTGACCCTTAACTATAGAGAACTGAGGGTCACCAGAGGGGAGGTCAGTGGGGGGGTTAAATAGGTGATGGGGATCAAGGAGTGCACTTGTGCTGAGCACAGGTGATGTAAGGAAGTGCTGAATCACTATATTGTACATCTGAAAGTAATACAACACTGTATGTTAACTAACTGAAATTTAAATAAAACCTTACAAAACAACAGAAAAGAAAAAGCTGAATATAGCACATTTATATTCCAAATTATACTCGAACAAGACTTCATACAGATTTCAGCATATTAACCAGAATTTGTGTCATTTATTTTATTTTATTATGTTATGTTAGTCACCATACAATACAATTCATGTCTCTCTTGACCATCTCTCTCTCTTTTTTCCTTTGCTTGTTTGTTTTGTTTCTTAAATTCCACATATGAGTGGATTCATATGGTGTTTGTCTTTCTCTGACTTATTTTAGTTTTTGATGTAGTGATCCATGAGTCAAAAAGAAAAACAGATCTGGATAGACAGTGAACTTTTAAAATAAATGTAATTTTCCTATAGCCTGTTTTAACTTTTATGTTGTTAAAACGGTTTCTCTTTGAACTAATTATTTATCAAACCTTAAACTTTTTTGTTGTTGGCTCTATTATGAGCAAGAGTTAAGGAAAATAGAGCTCACCCCCAGGATCCTGGGCACCAATGTCAAAATACTGAACATCTAATTCCAGTGTTAAAGCAGCAAAGAAAACAAACAATGATTCATGTGCACAGTCTACAGCACAGGATAGAGACCTAAAGGAAATGAAGGAGTAGACTCAAGAGGGATTCACATCGTCTGCATCTGCCTCTCTGGGTTACATATTAATATGGATTCATGAGTAAATCTTAAGTGTATCTGTTGAAAACAAGCGTTTTTTTATCCCAGGGCATGAAAAAAATAGTGGAAATAAATGAAAAGCATTATGTATATATACATATAAAGTCATATATACACATATATATTATATATATGGTGTGTGTACACACATATATACATATGAGGGGTTTATAAACATATATTGGGAGACACATGGTGAGATATTAAGAGAGAGAAACATAAGCATCTCAGATATAATGATTAAACAAATTACAAGGTTCAAGTGGCCCACTCCACAGCATTCAAGGCAGCTACATCCAGCTTACGCCACAGAAATTCCTGGAATTGATGTCACTAAGTTCATGTTCAGACTCAGTTATAAGCATGGCCCCTTTCAAAATTTAATCAAAAATAGCCAAAGCCCCAAAATAGCATTTTAAAGATCAAATTAAAAATAGGATCATTAGAAGGGTCTTAAAGTGGTGCCTCCCGAATTATCAAGGTCACATTAGGTCATGATTTGGTACTGTTTTAGTATCAGGTGTATTCAGTTTCACAGACTGGGATACACTGTTAAAACCTAGAGCTTGGGGCGCCTGGGGGGCTCAGTCATTAAGCGTCTGCCTTCGGCTCAGGTCATGATCCCAGGGTCCTGGGATCGAGCCCCACATCAGGCTCCCTGCTCCGCGGGAAGCCTGCTTCTCCCTCTCCCACTCCCCCTGCTTGTGTTCCCTCTCTCACTCTGTCTTTCTCTGTCAAATAAATAAATAAAATCTTTAAAAAATAAGTTAAAAAAAAACCTAGAGCTTTACTAAGTCACAAGCGAGGAATATCAAATTCCTTAGTTTTACATTCACCAGTGGGAGGAAGGTGAAGCCCAGAGAGAGAAGAACCACTCCCCAATTCCATTCACTTCACCAACATTCAATAAGTGTCTACTGCGTGATTTCCATGTGTCAGACTCAGTGCTCAGCACTCAACACCTGCTCCACCCACCTGCAGTGAAGTCCATCCCTTACATACCCTGCGCTCCACAGTGATTCCAGCTCTTTGGAAAACAAACCATTCTTCAAAACAAGATGGGGTCACTTTTCACATACAGTGTTTTTTAGTTAGCTAGCATGTTGATTTTGCCAGAAAACTCCATGGCTTTAACTAATTTTGGAAAACTGGTATTTAACAAATTCATTGCTATCTTGCTTATCTGGCGTTCCTTACGCTCATGAGCAACCACAGCTTATATTCAAAATCTTCCATTCTTCTTCCTGGGAAAAGTGCCATAGAAAAAGAATCAATACACAATCTCCTTTCAGAGAAAAGAATATGATAATGCCCTCTGTTTCATGACACTAGCCACCAATCTTTGTCAAGTGTGGAACATTAACGAAAGTGGAAATGTCATATTCCATCTACATGATAGAACAAACTGAGAAAGCGTTCTAACTTCTCTTTACCATTAGACAAGTGGTCTCTACCCTGATATAAGAAAGTTAATGAGCAAAGGGTATTGAAATCCTTCCAATGGAGACTTCTCTATTGCCTAGATGCTCTAGAACCATTGGCAGTAATGATTGCTTGCTTACAGCTAAGCTGAAATAAACCACACTCTTAATTTTTTTCTTAAAATAACATTGGAAGCAATTCATAGACTGAGTAATAGTGCAAAACCTTAATTTTTACCAGAGATGTGGAATTTAAATATTGGAAGGGGCTGTAAAGGTGGTCTTGTCCACATAATAACCCCAACAAGTTGTGGTTCAGCTTGTCTATGGTAGGAAAAAGTTCCCAGAAAAATTGATCATATCATTGGACAGTTTTAATCACTAGAAGTTCTTTCCTTGAACCAGAATGCTAACTGTAGTTATCCCTAGGGAGGTGGAATGGGGGAGAGGGATGAACAGGGTTTTCACTTCTATATTAATTGAATTTTTCAGAAGGACAATATATTAGCTTGCAACTCAAAATAAGTGATTCAAAATCTGACTTAATTTACCTTCCACTCATTTATCCTTGTTTTACCTAATAAGAGCTGCAGGAAGCATAGATGAAATTCCATTTGGTTGTATGAAGACAGACATCAGATTCTCCTCAGTCTGCTTCTTTATACAGGACAGTCTTCGTTCCTCCACAAGACATTCTGCTGAGTACTACTGGGAGACAGTTCTCTGTGGTTCTCCCACATTTCTGTACATCTTGCAAGCAGAGGCACTTGCTATAGGTGTTCCAGACAAATTTTTCACAATGTTTGTATATTGAAGAATCTTAGAAGATAGAAACAATGCCTCCCTCCAGAACAAAAGGCAGGCATCCTTACTATCCATTATAAAAAAACTTGGTCCACTAACCTCAGCGTTCCTCTCCTGTAAAGCCACACTACAGGTAACTACAAAAAAAGCTGTAACTACAGCTGTTTTGGCCCTCTTTGCATTGCCCTGGGGAAGATGGCCAGGGGAACTAGGGCCTGGGGAAGGTGCCCCCCAAAATCTGCTATTCTGGGTGCTACTATTGTTTGTAGCAATAAAGCCCTTTATCTCTAGCCCAGGAGTCTCCCGCCTTCTGTCAGCATCCATGAAACTGTCAGGCTAACAAATAAGCTTGCAAAGACCTTCCCAAGTTTCAGGCAGGTGCTAATACACAGTTGAGTTGAAAATATGTTCTTGTTCTCTAGGAGATTACAATCTAAAAATGTCAAACTTGTAAGTTTTTGAATAAGACACAACTGAGAAGTTTAAAACTATACCTGAGCACTTTAAAAATAAACAAAGTACAAAGAAGGAACAGAGTTTAGTGGTCAGAAAGTCTATTCAGCAAAAAGGAAAACAGAATCATCACATATATTAAGGTCATGAAAGAGGCATTTTTATCTCAATTATGTAAGACAAACTCGAAGGGCTTTAGAAATGGCAATATTTTATCCCTATAACCTATAACTCAAAAGCCCCTAAATGTCTTGCCCTTTCTGTTTGTCTAGAGGATATTCACAAATCATAACCTGAACAGCTCTTTCTCAGCTGCTCTCCTGCTCCACATCCCGGTTACTACACACTGAACCCTTTTGGTCTTCTCAGGTCTGCTAATGTAGCTCCTTCCAGAAGCCATTCCCTAGGGTCACTGTTGGTGGGGTGGAGATTGGCGATAGCTGACTACAGTGACTCTGAGCACTTAAATTTCAATCACACCTTGCCCCTGCTGAGCCATATCCCTTCTTGAGCCAGCACTTGGGGAGCTCAAATTTCTTAAACTCATTGAGCACTTAATATACAGCTATAAATTAACCACATTGAAATGGCGCTAATTATTTCATTAACTCCAAACCAACCCAATCTGAACTGTCACTTCTTTAGAGCTCAACTGCTGAAATTCTTTATTTAAACTACTGATTAAAAATACGCCATGAATTACATATGCAGATAAATAAAAATTAAGTTTCTGTCTAACTTTTTGGAAATTCAGATATATTGTGAAGGAGTGTGTGTGTCCGATCAATTTTCTTTTCCTGCAGCGCATACAGTAGCAACTATAACTTGTAGCCAGTGTGAAAAAAGTGAGATCAGAACACATTTTCATCCCACTAGTCCTATGGCAGATGATGAGCAAAAAGGCTCTTTGCTCTCCTTTTTTCTCCCCTTTCCCCTGAACATCTTGACTGGCAGGCTGGTATATAATCCTGTTCAGAGTTAATGTGTAGTAACAGGATTGAGGGAAACTGACTTAAGAGGCTTTCATCTGGGTTGGGACAAATCGATGCCACATTTAAATATGTTCTCTCTGTTCACCTCTATGAAGATAAATATCTGAACATCGAGCTTAAAAACAAAAAGGAGAGAGGCACTCAGAGACGGGTGATGAATTGTCAAACTGCGAGAAGTGGCTTCCACCAAAGAGGCATGTCTGCTTTGTAAAGAGGCACCGTGTAAAGGAGAAATGGAGAAAACAATTACCATGCTCTTCCTTCTCTGGGCTGTGTTCACTGGAAGCCAAATCCCTAACGTGAGTATAGAAAGCTCAGCTATTTTAGCTATCTTAACTCATGAAGAGGCATTCTCTTGAGCAACAAGGATGAGAGAATTCATCCTCCTGTGCCCAATAAAATGGGCCAAAGGCCTGGCTGGGCAATTCATTTGGCAATTCATCAGCTACTATCCTGTGAAAAAGCATCTATAATCATAAAATGCTATTTCAGTCTTTTAACGGCAGTTAACCTGAAAGTCGTTCTTACCTCAAGAGCTAGAATATAGGAATCTCGAGAATAAGGGACTGTCTAATGCATCTCTGTTTTCTTTCCCTTCAAAACCTAGCTCAATGGCTTTTCATTAGGACTATTTCAACGAGCATATGTCCATGTGATTTGCCGGGGGCATTTGAGAGTTTGCATAGTGGATTAATGGTGAGATTGAAACATTTAAGCAGGACAATTTAAAGGTGAGGATATATCCACCCTTAAACACCTAAAAGCTACCCATTATCCATCTGGTTTGCCCAAGCACAATCTTGGATCCTAAAGAGACAGACACAGCAAGAGGGTGGCCTGGGGATTGTGGAAGTGAAAGCAGATGGGCACCAGCATCGACACCCCTAGTTTCCTTGAGGTCTGGATTCCCCGTTATTCTGACAATACGGTGTTTCACTCTACTGTATTGGAATGAAATATGGTTTTTTATCAGTAAATACATTAACAATAATCTTAATTAATTCCTCCCTGCAATAATCTGGTCTACTACATTGTCAGGATATGTATGAACTTCTTGAATTCTCTGATAAATTTATTTTATCATTTTGCAGTTCTCTTACTACCAGCTTTAGCTCTTAACTTTGGTGATTTTTTTTTTCCAGAGATGCCAGCCCCCATTTTTGGAGGTGCATTTTAACCGTGCTAATATGCATCAAACTTCAACATGCTAATGCGCTGCCAATGACATGAGATCACGTATGTCATCACCATCTTTTCACACAGGATATAAATTGTACCATAAGCTTCATGAAAGGAGGCACTATGTGTGCCTTATTCCTTCTTAAGAACAAGGCACCCAGCATTATACTTGACTCGCATAAGGCACAATAAATACATACATGAATAAATAAATGAATAAAAGAGTGAGTTAAACTGATGTGATTGTATTTGTGATTTTTTTAAACCCTGAATTAGTCTATTGTACTGGAGAGACTTCTGTTGTATCTAAATCGTCTTGAGAGCATTTCTGTATAAGGCATTTCCTTCCTGGAATTCCTCCAAAACTTGAGCTCTCTGAATCTGACAACTTCAAATATCTTTAATGATTTCTTTAAAGAGCAATAAAACGGCAGGCTACTAAAAAGGAGATAACTGTACCATCCCTGCTCGTGAATGGACTTAGCAAGCATTTAAGGAGCCTTAACATCAATCTTCCACAGCTAGATTTATAATGCATCCATTTTATGAATCGCTTTGACTTGGATCCTAAAGCCCCTAGGCACAATTTTGCAGGGAGTTCCTATGACACACATACATTAAACTGAGAAGGAGGAAATATAATTCTCCTAGAGGCTGGTATTCACCTACTTTGGTTATTCTGCATAGTAAGTCGGGTTAGGTTGGCAGGTCATTATCTGATGGATATCGCCAACTATGGGAGAAAATAGGGCAAAGGGAACTTACACTGAATAAACCCAAACATGTTCAAGCCATGGGAAATAAACTAAAGGCAAAAATTAGGGTTAGTGCTTTCAGCATTTATTCTAACCTAAACACTGAATATTCATTTTTAATGAATCAATGCTGTATGAAGAAAATAAAATGATAAAATGAGGTAATAGACTTTCATTTTGCTTTTGAGATTGTAGACTGATTCAAAGTTGCCAGGTCTCCCTGAATAAGTAACAATTTCTAAAAGACACAGATATATTGGCCAAATGTGACCTTAAAGGAGTTACCTGTCACAATTCATCTCTTAATAGTACACAAATCAAATATCTTCACCACATTTGTATAATTTTTAAAATACTGCTTTGATATATACTCCTTGATATACATATTTGGCAAACCCATCACTCCCTCCAAAAATGTTCTACGATTAAATGTAACTGTAAATGAAATCAAAGGGTCACAGAGGTTTATAGTTGGTAGGTATCATGTGATCATCCTGCCAATCATCACTTCCACTGTATCTGTCTCTATACAGTGTGTCTGACAATTTCTGATTTAATTTCCCCGTTTATAGGGAGCTTAGTAGACAGCAAGATAACCTACTCCATTACTAAGCAGCAGGAGAGATGGAAAAGAAAGTCTTATAAAAATAACTTCCACTTCTACTGCCCTTTATGAAGTTTACAAAATGCTTTTAGATCCACCATCCCATTCTATCTTTATGACACTAATGCCATGTAGAAACTATTAATCCCATTTTCCAGATAACAAAATTGAAGCTCCAAAACATAAAAATATAAAATAATAGAATGGCCTAACTTCCAAATTTTAAGCTATAGTGTAATAAAACAGTTTACAGATCTGATAAACGTACACCTTTGGGATCTGCCTTCATTCTCCCACAAAACGCATCCCTGGCTTGAGGCAATTATTGCTTATTTTAACCTTGATGAAGCTCCAGAATCAGCACATCCTTCTATCTGCAAAGGTGAGGGAGTGTAATTGCGACCACAGGAACAAGCATGATACCAGAAGAGCTCTTTCTATAGAGACCAATATGGATTTGGCATGTGTATTTAAAATCCACAAAGAAACATATGAATGACTTATCATATCTTCACAAGTAAAGATGCTACATGCAAAACAGTAAGCTGAATGATAAAAAATGCCCTTTTGGGAGGCTCTTCGCAATAATTTTTAAAGCGACAGGCAATAAATTGTATCTCAAGTGCAATCACCATCTTAAAGTAAACTTCAAAGAGTAGATTCCATATTTTATAGTATTTTCTGTCATCATAGGTATTCTTGAATGTGCAATTACTGTTCTACCATTCAGGCAGGAGTTACATATAGGGAGCCCAGTCACAAGCTTACTGATTTTCCATCTTAGGATACAAAAGAAGTCACTTCTTCAATTAGAGTACAATGACACTAATGAATGCACTCTGGTTGTTCCCTTTCTTACAAGACTTTCTTATCTGGCAGCTCCAGTGATGTGATGAGAAGGCGATTTGCAAGTCTGATTTGGAAGTTTCTGATCACAAGAGACTAAGGAGTACAAAGTTTCTGCTTACCGTCTTAGGGACATTACAGAAAATTAGCTCTGGTAATGTACTGAAATTATTCAAATAGAAATAGACTCTTAACTTTGTGATCCTTCTTAACATGCACAAGGACGGTGCTGTAAATGAAAACTCTTATACTTATTCTCTAGAGTCTTCTGTTTAGTAACTGAATCACTTCAAATTTTGCATTACTCAGCTCTCTGGTCAGTGGGCAGGAATAGAACTCAAGATATTTTCACAGTTTCAAATATTCTATTCCCCCTCTTGATGAATTTGAATCAACAGTTCTAAATAAGTTTTAATAATCAATTGCAAGGATTTTATGCAGAAAAATGAGCTAACTGATTTACCATTTTGTGCACACACATAGCAGCATCCATCATATTACTCTCCCATATTATCTTGATTTTAAAACACTGACTATTTTGGAATCAAAATAAATACTCACATCATTAAAAGAAGTGTTATTTCTGGTCCACATATATTAGAAGATAAAAAATCTTATTTAACTGCTGTATTAAGCAAGCTACAACACTAAAGTATTATTCATGAAACTAGACATAATGATAAAAGCAATCTACTGATAATATCATGGGTAAGTAAATGTGGAAACAGTCAGGAAAATATTTCTTTGCTCTATGGTGCAAAACAAGAATATATGCAGCCTATTGGTCCCTGAAAGACAGATGCATATAATGTAGACTGTTCCACTGTAGCGCACATTCTATTAGACAGTGGTGAGGCTGAACCTCATCAGTTTTTAGAGGGGCCACCTAAACTCCCTTTCCATCTGGGTGATTGAGAGCACTGTCAGGTGGAGATTGGCCAGGTGCACTGAAGGAGAATAAGATGTCAGAAAGGCAAAAGGTAATTTGTTTTCTCCTCTGGGGTAACCTGGATATGTTCTTTTTCTCCAAACTGTTAAGTTTCAAGGAAATATGTCTATGCAAGTCTTGAATTATTAACAAGTTTAACATCCATGTACCACCTAATGTGGATGCATTTAGAGGTGGGTGAAGATCAATTTTATGTTTCTAATTTTTAATTGAGTCTAATGACCAGAAATGATCTAGAAGGCCTTCAGCCTCAGGAGGAAAAGCATTAAGCAGATCTGGGGAATGAGATACTTCTACTTGCATGAATATTTTTTATTTCATACCCTGTCCCTGAATCTGCCAACATGACAATGTTCTTCAATAATAAAAAAGACGTGTTCCGGACTTTTGTAAAGATGACACCTGCTTGACTGACAGCCTATTCCTGCACATCAGTTCCTTGGCTCTAGTTACATAGCAATCTGTCAGCCATTTAGATGACAAGAACTCTTTAAACCATTAAAGAGTTAACATATTTCTTAAATCTCTCCATAATTCTTGGGGTGGCAAAATTGCTTTCCAAAATAAATAACACTATTTAAAGGTTAATTGCTTGATTAATGTATGTCTTCTATGACACTTGCTCTTTATTTACACAGACAGAAGAATCTCCCGCTGTATCTTGTTTTAAATCTCCTTATTCACTGCTTTTGCTTGGCCCAAGAGATAATTTTTCATGGGTTCTCAACACAGAAATCAAAACATTACCCTACTTTTCTGTTATTGTGGTTATTTAAAGGATCTGTTTGTATTACTGACAAAGAACTTGATGAGTGAAAGTGAATCAGCCACTTTTCACTCCCCTCCAGGTGGGTAGAGCTGGAAATTATTTCTCATCATTAAGTAAAAAAACATTTTACTTTTGATTGGCATGACAATGACATAGGGCTCTCCTTGGCTCTTTCCAAGGCAGCTGGAAAGTGAAAACCTTCCAGCTCAAGACACAGAGTCAATCTTTTACACTCCCATTAACATTAAAGAAAGCTATATGGGCAAATCCACATACATAAGAGTATGATTCATTCGGAATCAAATTAATAACCAGTATTAGGTTGTCATTCCAGAGCAAAAGTAAAAACATAAGATAATGCCACAAACTCAGGTTGTACGTTTGGGAAGCATTACAGGCATTGAGGGCAAGACAGTATCTATTTATTTGAAGATTTGCCCCAAGATCAGTGGTGACTCTATAGAAAGACTCAAAATTGACTGTAATATTGTAATGAATAGAATCCTTAAATAAAAGTGGTCTTCCTTTGCTTTCCTCTATCTCCAAAGATTCTGAAACTTTCTGAAGAGATGGAAAACACATATGCTGGTATGAGCAATCAAGAACTTTCACTATGTAACAGACTGTATTTCGTAAGAAAATATCCTTTATATAACTTGTATAGGATGGATCTGCCAACTCTGGGTGATGAAATGGAATATGGTAGACTAGGAATGAGGGGAAAAAATGTAAGGAGCAAAAGATAACGGGGAGAGAGTAATGTGAGCAGAAGGATACTGGATATATTTTATATTTCTAAAGGAACCAATAGAACATGGTCATTCATGATAGTGATGTCATCTCTTTTTCTAAAATATCTACAAAGCTTTCTCTCTCAACATAATAAATCCAGTGAGAACACACATTTTTATTTGCCTAAAAATTTGATTCCTTTTTTATTCCTTAAAGAAATATGTATGTGTGTGTGTGTGTGTGTGTGTGTGTGTATCAATAGTAAGAAACGAGGGTAAAAAAAAACCTACCAGACAACTAAGAAACAGAAGACACTCAGAAATATCTTTTTATAGATAAATAGAGAGAAAATCTGGATAACACATTAAAAAAATATTTTGGAAGGATAGAACCTCGGGAAATTCAAAATAACATAATTTGCATCCTTCAGCTTTTAGAGATCAGGTTTGACGGCTATGTGACCCTGTCTCAGTCTGTTTGGGCTGCTATAATAAAATATCAGACTGGGTGGCTTATAAACAATAGAAATGTATTATTCACATTTCTGGAGGTTGAGAAGTCCAAGATCAAGGTGCCAGCAGATTCAGTGTCTGGTGAGAGCCAGCTTCCTGGTTCATACATGGCCACCATCTTTTTCCTATGCCCTCACCTGGTAGAAGAGACAAGGGGATCTCTCTGGGGTCTCTTTTATAAGGGCACTAATCCTATCTAATCATTCCTAAAGGCTCCACCTCTGAATACCATCATCATGGGGGTTAGGATTTCAACATTCAGACTATAGCAGACCCTCTCCATAGGCAGTTCCTATTATAGCAGCTTGTTTCTTCAAGTTCATCAGTAGAGTCTCTCCAGTGCATGCCAACAAGACACAACTATGTGTATGTGGATAGAAGGATAGATAGACACAGAAGACAGATAGACAAACCCAATTAAAGGAGTAACATCTCCTCACTTTTGCCATATTCTGTTGGTTAGAAGCGAGTCACAGGTCCTGCTCACACTCAAGGGGAGGGGATTATATAAGGCATTTCCAAGGTCTATCTGCCACACCTTTGAAAAGAATTTTCCACAAGCTCATACTCCAGAGAGGATTCCCACATGTCCAAGGAGTCTTTTCCTGGCAAGCAACCTCCCATTTAAAGGTCAAATCAGTCCCACAAAAATACGTATTTCTGGTTCTGACCACTTCTCAAAACAAAATGAAAAATATTCTAGTATTCAACGGAATGTAGCTATTCACCAAGGCATAACAGTTACTAGACAATGGTGTGAACCTAGGTGATAACTATGTTTCTAAATTACTGCTGTTGGATATTATTCCGAGATAGACACAAAATGTTTCCTTTCTCTGATAGGAATGGTTTATTATGTGAACAGAGCTGTATACATGCAATTAAACAATCTTATGAGGAAGTTAATGTCTCTATCCAGGGCCAGGATGGTAAAGGCTAGAATCCAGAGGTGTGCTTGAACACTTATTAAGGAATGTCCATGCCTCTGTTTAATTGCTAATGTACACTTCCTTAATATGTGTTGCTTTCAATGGATCTCTTGTCCAAGACATTGAAATGATCAGCTTATGGATTGTTCAAAAATAAAATAGTTAAATCAGAAATTTTCTAAATAATGCATATTTTTTCCATAAACATTTTATTTAATCCAAAAAAAGGTACATTTCTTTGCTATGATGTAAGGCCAAGGCAATTTTTCGTGTGTATAAGACTACTGATTGGATTTCCATGTTGTCTTTCATCAACAAATTCATCCATAATGCATCATCTATGATTTCTGTCTGGTTTAGGTTTCTTTAAAGCAGACCAAAAACATAAAAACACTAACAAAGTACAGATTTTGAAGTAAATATTCTAGATTTTACTATTTATTTTACATGTTTTATTCACATCTATTTGGATAGTAATTTTTAGCAACTCACATCCACTGAGTCTTTCAAAAGCATTTGACATGATTTTCAAAGAAATCATCTCCCTTACATTTTACATTTATATTTTATTAATACAATGTAATTAAATTTCAAACCCATTACAACCAGTTCAAATGACATTATCAGGTTTAGGACCAAGCCCAACTAGTTTTTTATAAGGATTCCATGTGAGCAAGTGGACTAGAGAGTATAGTCTTAGCCAAGGCACTCAGAGTGCTTTGGTCAGCAGTCAGCATGCTTTAAGAAGGAATTGTTATTTAACCAGTAGATTAGTTAATAAGATATCATTTAAAAGAGCTTCTGCTATTGTCAAAGATATAGTCAATATGCAAATTCAACAAATATTTTTTGAACCCCTACTATGTGCTAAATTATAGAGGGAGAAGCTAACTAACCCACATAGAAGAGAAAACGTGATTTCATTACAATTACTGTGTGAGGTACTCCTGCACTTATGTAATGTTTACAGCATACAAAGCACTGCTTCTTCTTTAACTTTAAAAAGCTTTTGATGTTAGCCTAGAATGCTGGCAGGTGCTAAAGAATGGTGAGAAATTCACCAAGGTCCTAAGGTTATTGCTTGATGATTTATGACTCATCAGTCCTTAGTTGAAAGTGCCCTGTCAAATTGATTTTTTAACAACAGCAAATATGAGGTTGAATTATAATACAGTTTCCATTTAATCCAATTTATTTTATGTAGTTATGCTCAAGAATGTATGCCTAGAAAAACTACAGGGGTGTATTGAAGTCACCTCTCCCACACCCCATATATATATATATATATATATATAACATATATATATAATATATATGTATATATATATAATCAGCCACCAAGTCATGACACTCAAAACTGCCCATTTCTGTCCCCAATTTACCATGTCACTGCTTTAGTATATTCCTCCTAATCTCCTGAAAAATTCTCTTTCTTCCTGACACCAATCTTCCCCCTCCAGTCTATATCCATACTGCTTCTGAAGTTTCACAAATCTGCTTCTATGATTCTCATTTTTAAAGCCCACTCTGGATTTCCACATTCCAAAGACTAGTTCCTAAGCTCCTTTAAACAGAGCCAAACAGGACTCACCCAATCTAGATATACCATATTTACCAGCATCATCTATGATTGCTCCCATTCACAGTCTAAGTTCAACATCATAAATTCATCTCCATTCCTTCTCCAAGTGCACAAACATTGTGTAAGTTTGTATCACGGCAAGTCTGTTCTTGTTTCTAAAACACCCTATTTCCTTAAAATCTTGGCAAACTTACACTCATCCTTCAAGATCTACTCTTTAAACCCTTACCCAAATCTTCCATGCAGTTTGTCCACAATATTTTGGGCAGCTCTCTTTTATTGCACAAATTTTGTTGGACAAGTATTTACTGAATCCCAAACACTGGACTAGGTTCTACAGTTCTATTATGTGCTAACTTCTTGAAAGGAGGCACCATATCTTTCTCATTTTTACACCACTCCCAACTGTCTAAAGCAGTATGTGCATACCAGGCACTGTATTTAAGTTTATTGATTGAATGAATGAACATCAGTGCCATTAAATACAGCAACAAAGTAGTTTTGGAGATTTTATTAGAAAGTTCCCCATGCATTGTCTTCAGAGTTTTAGAAAAGAAATGGGAGCAACATTCTAAGTTGAACAGCCTTCCCACTACCTTGGGCTTTTTGTTGTAACACAATTTTTCTATTCTTGTAGAGTTAAGATAATATGCCTCTGTTAATTTATTTTTTTTAATATTTTATTTATTTGGGGTACCTGGGCGGCTCAGTTGGTTGGGCAACTGCCTTTGGCCCAGGTCATGATCCTGAAGTCCCGGGATCGGGTCCAGCATTGGGCTTCCTGTTTGGTGGGGAGTCTGCTTCTCCCTGTGGCCCTCCCCCCTCTCATGTGCTCTCTCTCTCTCTCTCTCTCTCATTCTCTCTCAATAAAGAAAATCTTTAAAAAAAAGTATTTATTTAAGAGAGAGCAGGAGGAGGGGCAAAGGGAGGGGGACAAGCAGACTCCCCACTCAGGGGGGAGCCAGACGTGGGGCTCGATCCCAGGACCCTGAGATCATGACCTGAGCCAAAGTCAGAGGCTTAACTAACTAAACCACCCAAGCGTCCCTGCCTCTGTTAATTTAAAAATCTAAATGGATGAATAGGTCTTCAGGCTATTCCCGCAGCGTGTTAAAGAGTAGAGATTATAGTAACCAGTCCACCACTTGGTATTACATGGTAAATAATCAGGTTGACATAAATTTTCAATGAATTGGCTGTTTCTTTTTTAGCCAGTGGACTACAAGACACATTTACCCTTTCTATATCTCCTATTTTAGTTGGGGTAGAAGGTAGATTAGTTCCATTTCCTAACACAAATATAAAACTTTTCATATCAATTTCAACTCAAGAGCACACCAAATTTCTTCATTTTTATGCCATGTACCACTTTTGCAATATTTAGTATATTGACGGTATAATTGACATGTGATCAGAACTTGTCTATTCATTTTCCTTCTTAGTCAACTGATGTTTACATCAAAGCTTTTAAAGATAATTGAAGATCATAACTTTGTTTACTCAGTTTCTTGGAAAATCTCATTTACCTTTGATTGTTACTTGGCAAACTTTTAATGATAGGCATTAATTTAACTGTAATATCTTGCCATGAGTGTAGCCAGCAGTTTTAAGACAATCCTTTATCTTTCAAAAGAGTAGAGATAAGAAGGGGTAAAGAGCCAATATTTCTAAATTAAGCTATTATAAAAATGAATTTTGTTATTTCTAAATATTTTGACAGAAAACTACAGTGAAACAAACTAGCTGTGAACACTAAGATGTTTTATTGACTTGGAAACATAGTTCCCAAGACCAGCGCTATTAAAAAGGTGTAGTTCTTTAGGATGCACTGCTTAAAAATAACACTTTGCTGTATGTTTAGTTATTCAGTTAAACCCCTGAAGATGCTGGGACATTTTGATCATAAGAGTTTGTTATGGCCCTTAATTTTCCAGCAGTATTTTCAATCACTTGAATCAGTGTCACATGGACACTTCGAAAAGCACAAATATAAAATCGAGAACTTTCTGGGGGCAATTTTAGTAATTTGGGGGCCCAAACAGTATATCATAATAGCTATTTAGCAACAAGGGACAGAGTGATCTTTCTAAAACCAATGTTATCCTCATAAATAGCCTAGCTATCTAGAAATTAAAATGTATAAAATTATCCTTTTTGAAAGTCAAGAACTGATGAATTGATAGTACCAATTGAAAGGAACGGTGGAGAAATAAGCCCTGGATTATCCCAGCAGAATAATGCACATGAGGTGGAGGAGCATGGAAGACACGACATATGAAGGAAGAACTGAGAGACGTTGACAGTTCCAACAACAGACTGTTTAGTTGCATCCAACATCTATTCCCACATGTCCCTTGGTAGACATGCCTATATCTGTAGCATAGTTTCTGTTTTTTTAATTGAAGTATAGTCAATATACAATGTTATAGTAGTTTCAGGTGTATAATATAGTGATTCAACAAGTTTATATATTATGCTATCCTCACCACATGTGTAGCTACCATCTGTCACCATACAATGCTATTACAATACCACTGGTTATATTCCCTATTGTATCTTTTATTCCTGTGACTTATGCATTCCATAACTGGAAGCCTATTGTGTCCCCCACCCCTTCACTTTGCCCATCCTCTACCCCCCTCTCCTCTGGCAACCATCAGTTTGTTCTCTGTATTTAGGGGTATGATTCTGCTTTTTGTTTATTTGTTAATTCATCTGTTTTGTTTTTTTTTTTTAGATTCCACATGTAAGTAAAATCATATGGTATTTGACTTTCTCTAATTTATTTAACTTAGCATAATTCCCTCTAGGTCCATCCAAGCTGTTGAAAATGGCAAGATCTCGTACATTTTTGTGGCTGAGTAATATTCTATTGTGTATGTATCATATCTTCTTTACCCTTTCATTGATCAACAGACACTTGGGGTGTTTCCATGCATTGTAAATAATTACTATAAATTTGTAATTGTAAATTTGTATTGCAATTATTATAACTATCATAAATAGTGCTGTAATAAACATGGAGCTGCATATATCTTCAAATCAGTGTTTTCATTTTCTTTGGGTAAATACCCAGTACTGGAATTCCTGGATCATATATTATTTCTATTTTTAATTTTCTGTGGAATTTCCATATTGTTTTCCACAGTGACTGCACCAATTTACATTCCCACCAACAGTGCATGAAGGTCCCTTTTTCTCCACATCCTTGTCAATACTTGTTATTTCTTGTCTTTTTGATTCTAGTCATATTGAAAGATGTAAGGTGATATCTCATTGTGGTTTTGATTTGCATTTCCCTGATGGTTAGTGGTGTTGAGTATCTTTTCATGTGCCTGTTGGCCATGTATGTCTTCTCTGGAAAAATATCTGTTCAGGTGCTTGCCCATTTTTAATCAGATTACTTGGGGTTTTTTGATGTTGAGTTGTGTAAGTTCTTTATATATTTTGGACATTCACTCCTTACCAGATATATCATTGTCAAATATCCAGTTCAGCAGGTTGCCTTTTCACCTTGTTGATGGTTTCCTTTGCTATGCAAAATATTTTTATTTTGGTGTAGTCCCAGAGTTTATTTTGCTTTTGTTTCCCTTGTCATAAGAAACATATTTAGAAAAAGTATATGGCTGAAGTCAAAAAAAAATCATCGCCTATGTTCTCTTCTGGTTTTGTTCTAGGAGTCTTATGGTTTCAGGTCTCACATCTAGATCTTTAATCCATTTTGAGTTTATTTTTGTGTATGGTGTAAGAAAGTGGTCCAGTTTCATTCTTTTGCATGTTGTTCAGTTTTCCCAGCACCATTTATTGAAGAGACTTTTTCCCCATGCTATATTCTTGCCTCCTTTGTCAAAGATTAATTGACCATAAATGTAGGTTTTATTCTGGACTCTCTATCCTGTTCCACTGATATATGTGTCTTTTTGTGCCAGTACTATACTCTTTTGATTACTACAGCTTTGTAGAATATTTTGAAATATGGAATTGTGATACCTCCAGCTTTGTTCTTCTTTCTCAACACTGTGTTAGCTTTGTGGGGTATTTTGTGGTTCCATACAAATTTCAGTATTATGTGTTCTAGTTCTGTGAAAATGCTGTTGGTATTTTGATAGGGATTATACTGAATCTGTAGACTGCTTTGGGTAGGATGGACATTTCAACAACATTAATCTTTCAATCCATGAGCACGGAATATTTTTCCACTTGTTAGTGTTTTATTCCATTTCTTTCATCAAGGGTTTTGAAGAGTACAGGTCTTTTACCACCTAGGTTAAATTTATTCCTAGGTATCTTATTATCTTATCCTTTCTGGTTCAATTGTAAATGGAATTGTTCTCTTAATTTCTCTTTCTGCTACTTTGTTATTAGGGTATAGAAATACAATTGATTTCTGTATTAATTTTGTATCCTGCAACCTTACCAAATTCATTTATTACCTCTAATGGTTTTTTGGTGGAGTCCTTAGAGTTTTCTACGTATAGTATCATGTCATCCACAAATAGTGACAATTTTACCTCTTTCTTACCAATATGGATCCTTTTATTTCCTTTTCATGTCTGATTGCTGTGGCTAGGACTCCAGTACTATGTTGAATAAAAGCAGCAAGAGTGGATATCCTTGTCTTTTTCCTGATCTTAAAAGAAAAATCTCTCAGTTTTTCACCATGGAGTGTGATGTTAGCTGTGGATTTTTCATATACAGTCTTTTTTATGTTGAGGTATGTTCCCTCTATACCCACTTTGTTAAAAATTTCTATCATGAACAGATGTTGAATTTTGTCAAATGTTTTTTCGGCATCTATTGAGATGTTCGTGTGATTTTTATCCTTCATTTTCTTAATGCGGTATATCATATTGACTGATTTGTGAATATTGAGCCAAATGAAGAAATTAAAGAAGAAAACAAAAAATCTATGGAGACAAATGAAAATGAAAACACAACAGTCTGTAGCATAGTTTTTTGAATGACTAAGTGAAGGGTAGCACTAAATAAAAGAGAAAGCTGCTGTAGATCCTTGAGCTGAAAATTACGTAAAAAACAAAACTGTTTTAAAATACTTACATCCTTAGCACTGCCCAAGCTTAGAATTCTTACACATTAAGCTAGAGACAAGTTTCCAGAAGCGATGTGCAAGTGATCATCTAAATTGTACCACATCTGAGATTTCTTTTCAAAACCTTTTTAATCAGAGACATCCATACATGACCCCTCAATCTCCATCCCTGCCTTTTGCATAGAGAGGGACAAAGAAGAAGGAAAGAAGCAGAAACCACTGAAGTTGAGATGTTGCTTTATATAATAAAGACAGTAGAGAAGAGGACACAGCTAAATAAAATCTCACTGATCCTTATCATCCAATTTCATTGGCAGTCTAGGGGTATAAAGTTTGGATAATAAGACTAAATTGTCTTATTGCGTTCATATTTATTTAGTAACTTGATCTAGATTACTAATATGTTCCCTGGGTGAAGTTTGGGGATAATGCATGAATAACATTTCCTATATAATAGCAATATCTAAAGCATTGTTGACTACCATGCATCTGTCAACTGCATTGCTTATATATAAATACTTCTAAAATACTTGAAAATGTATTTGTTTTGGTTATTAAGTACTCCAAGCACTAGCCAGGACCTTTTTGGTTACAACTAACCATAAGCCAATCTGAATTAACTAAAGTGAAGAGGAATTACTGAAAGGACAGAAAGATACCTTTCTGAATCAAAGGAAGAGCTGCCCAATAGGAGAACATCCCTCACAGATACTCCAAATAACAAGAGCACGTCTGCCACCAGGTGCGTGATCCTGGGAAGAACCATTCAAACTGCTGAGAAATGGAAAGTTCCCCAGGACGTACCCACTGGACTCCTCTTCACATCCTCGTCCCCCCATTTCCTGGTAACATTTTCCTTTGTTACTTCAAATTTTGAGGTGACAGAAACTAAAAACATAGACATATTTAGAAGAGAGGGAAATAACCTTCCTCCTTTCCATAGCCCTTCCTCCTCCCCCACCCTATATTGTATAAAGGTAAATATTAAAAGGAATTTTGTCTGATTTAACACAATACTGAGGAAATCAAAATCCACTTAGTACAATAAATATGCAATTTATGCTCCATAAATGTACTCTTCTTTCCGAATTTTAGTCCCACTAAATATATTCTCTTCCATGTGTTTCAGCTAATGTCTCACTGTTCCCCTTCCAGAACACCAGCCTGTTGCCTTCCTGAGATGCTAGAGAGCTGGGGGGGGAGGGGTTCCCATGTTGAGGAAGCATGCCATTGGGCCTCTCCAGCCCCCAAGAGTCTTCACTTCTCTCATACTCCTGGAAGTATATTAAGCACCTGTATAAGTGAAGGAAAGTGGGGCTCTGTGAGCCTGAGCTCCCTTATTTCTGGGTTTTTCCTCCCCAAAATTCTCAAAACTGCGTAGGGTAAAGGTGAGCTTCCTCTTTGGTATCATTAGTTCTTTTTCTACAACAGAAAAAACTGTGATATGAACATACTACTTAAGGGAAACATGCTTTTGAATGAACAGATTGTTCTAAAATTATCCTTGTTACAGTCATCATCTTTCATTGCATGCCCTAAGTTCCAGCCATCTTAAACCTTGACTTTTGCTCATTGCTCCCCTTCTTGAACATACCTGTGCCATTTTCCCACCTGAGTGATTCTTCCTTGTCCTCTGAGACACATCTGATCCCCCCACCTCCGGATAACTTTTATTGTTTTATCTATGCTGGAGTAATAGCTCCAGTCAAAGCATCCTGACCTTTGCTCTCACAGTGTTGGGGCTACCGTCTATATCAATGCCAAGTAGTAGAAATATAACACAAGCCACAAACCCAAGCTGCCTATGTAATTTTACATTTTCTAATAGCCATATTTTAAAAAATTCAAAAGCAATAGGTGAAATTAATCTTAATAATATATTTTATTTAACCTAATATATCAAAAATATTACCATCTCGGGGCACTTGGATGACTCAGTCGGTCAAGTGTTTGACTTGACTTCGGCTCAGGTCATGATCCCAGGGTCATGAGATAGAGCCCCATGTTGGGCTCCAAGCACAGCATGGGGTCTTTTGGAACTCTCTCTCTCCTTCCCCTTTCCCCCGCCCCCTCCCCCACTTGCACATGCACACTTGTGCTCTCTCTCGCTGGCTCTCTTTCTCTCAAATAAATAAATAAAATCTTTAAAAAATATCTATTACCACCTCAAAAGGCAATCATATGAAAATTGTTAGTGAGATTTTGGGGGATTCCAAATCTCCAAAATCCAGTATGTATTGACATTTACAGCACGCCTCAATTCAGACTCGCCACATTTCAAGTGCTCAATAGCTACAATAAGACAACTGGCTACCATATTGTACAACTGGTCTCTGTGTGGTAGAGTCTGTGTAAGCTTGACTAACACCAGTAGGCAATTGGAACATGTTTATAGAATGAAGTTTAAAGAAAAGTTCCTTTGAACAAAAAGTTACAAATCTGGGTGAATACTTAACACTTCTAGGAGTTCTAGTTCCAGGAAAGAATCCTGACTCAGTGTTAATTAAGTCATTCATGGAAAAAAAAAAAGTGAGAGAAATCCAAAAGAAAAATAGCAAAGAACAAAATGAGGCTAATACGGTATCTTTGCCACTCAAGAAACTCTGTTGAAAAACATTCAGAACACTTAGAGGGTTGGTCTGCTCAAAAGAGATAGGAGGCTGTATTGTTTTTCTCCATCTTTCTGTTCTGACTTGGAAGAGGAAGAAAATTTATTGATGTGGTTGGCAAAAATATGTAGTAAATTAGAAATCTTGCTGGAATTAGCAGAAGACAGTTCTCCAGAAAGGTGTTAGCTCATGTGTGGGGAAGCTCCTAATTACAGATCTGCTGCCAAAGGGAACAGACTGGAACTCACACAAGAGCCTTTTGAACACATGGGATTTTTCAAGAGATTTATTAAGGTCTCTGAAATTTAAAGTTGTTTGAGGCTACCTTCTGCCCAGGTTATATGAGTGAAACTCTGAACCTCTGGACTCAGGAGGCAAAGGTCTTCTAACCAAAATAAATACATGTAAAGTTTTAATCACCTATGAATGGAACAGAAGGCAGATGTAATATTAGGGGACAAGGTTCATTTGTGTCTTGGTTTTTATTTTATTGTTCTTATTTTAAATTGTTAATTTCTATAACATTTTCATAGTAATATTTTAAAACACTTTTGCTATCCAATAAAGTAATACTTTTGTATATGAAAAGCAAAAATTAGCAGCATGGAGTGGTTTTATCTGGAGGATGTTGAGTCTTCCATTTGAAATTCTTGACATAAATAGGAAAAGAGCCAACTACCGGTGAATACCTACCACCTGCAGCTATAATTCTTTATAGGAGTTTAAGGAAAGTCGTAACAAATTCAATCCATTTCATTTCTGGATAACATCACAGAATTTTCTCTAGTAAATGCCCTGCTAATTTTAGTAAAAGTGTTTGATTTGCTTTGTTTGCCAAATGCCAACATTTATTCAATTCCACAGAGGGAAAAAAACAGGTCATTGTTTGGGTATTATATATTCATAGACAGTCTGATTAAAGTACCTTTATTTTCAAAATGCAACAAGGCCCTTAATCTGTTTATGTATCCAACTTTTAGCTGTTGAGGAAAAAACAGGAACTGGAATAGCATAGTAATTGAAATCTATAAACAATCTAAAATTTCACTCTAGCAAAATGTTTTCCATCACTACCTAGAAGCGGCAAAAAGGACTGATTTAAATTCCACCATGGATTTCTTATGGACTCCATTACCCTTGTTATCATTGTCCCCATTAGCACAGATAATTGAGAAGTATGTGTATCTCACCACTAAATGATGAGATCTCATTCTTTACCTCCCACCCAGCACAAATTGCCGCTCATCCTTAGTAAATAGCTATTTACAAAAATGATTTACATGCTTATGCACAAAGCTGCATGCTCTATATTATGGTGACATTCTTTTAAAAATGTTTTTTAAAACTAGTGATACGGAAACTGGAGTAATAAGAGTCCTCCTGAATTAGAAGGTTAACTGTTGAAGAGAGATGCTGCCTTGGAAAAATGTCAAAGATATTTTTTATTCCATAAGGTACAGTGGCTCTGGGATGCAAGTCAATATGGAATGTGGGGCAAAAAAAAAAAAAAAAAAAAGTATATTTAAATAGAGTCCAAGGCAGAAAAGGGTAAGAGCAGGAAGCAGTTAATTAGGAAAGGCTCATGTTGCTCTGTTAGTATATTGTTCATAATTTTGCCCTAAGAAATGGCCATCTTAGATGGTCTTGTCACTCTGCACTAGACTTTAGACATGAGCTAGTAATGATATTTTGTTGGAAAGTCAGGAGGAATCCCAAAAGAGCAATGCTAAAAGGCAACCTTTAGGGGGGAAAGGTGCCAAGTCAGAGTATGGCAGGCCATTGGAGGCTGACAACAAGACTCAGTTTCGAGTATGTTTTAGAAAATGAGGAACTGAAGGGGAATTGATCACTTAAGTTCAGGCCTTTATGGTAATAAATAAATCCAGGATATTACTACAAAATATAAGTTTGAAACAGAGGAAATAACTGAAGGCAAGTTTCTAAGAGGCCAGCAAACTAAGGGTCTTGGTAGAAATAGTTTAATTATTTTTCTGGTTTAAATCATAGATCCTGGCTATCATGAAAACTCCTCAAATTTCTTTGAGTATTTTAGCTATCCACATTCTCTCTGAAATCATCTTCTTTGAGCCAGACAATTGTGATGCCTGCCTTTACCTGAAAAGTTAGGTTGGTATGGTGAAATAAGGCTAGGCTTTGGGGTCAAATGACCTGGAGTCTCATCCCAGCCTGTTCCTTTATTGCTCTGTTGAGACTCAGGGTGTCAGTACTGTCCTGTGTAAAGTGGGGATACTAACATCGATCTCACAAGATTGCTGGTGGGATTAAATGAGATCATGCTTATATACTCTCTGGCCAATGGTGAAAGACCCAGGAACTTTTTCTTCCCTCCCTTATTTGGCTTATCTCTTTGGTGTCCCTATCCTTGTTCTGATTTAGGATTTTCTACATTTCAACAACTTTCTAGACTTGCCCTCAGATGTTTAAAACAATCCCCCAGGGGTGCCTGGGTGGCTCAGTTGTTAAGCGTCTGCCTTCGGCTCAGGTCATGGTCCCAGGGTCCTGGAATCGAGCCCCGCATCGGGCTCCCTCCTCCGCGGGAGGCCTGCTTCTCCCTCTCCCACTCCCCCTGCTTGTGTTCCCTCTCTCGCTGTGTCTCTCTCTGTCAAATAAATAAATAAAATCTTTAAATAAATAAATAAAATAAAACAATCCCCCAAATTGAACTCATTCCCATCCATAAGACTTTGCTCAGTTAAATGGATTAGAACCTTAGAATCACAGATATTCCCTCCCCAGCACAACCAGCCAACCTCTGGGAACTACAACTCTACCTTTGAATCGAGTGGGATGATGGCTCGCTCTTTCTACACCTCCCAGCCCAATTAGGCCCTTTAAACAAGTGAACCTGGGGAGAAGGTGCTAAAGGCATCAGAGTCTGGGTAAAGGCCAAGACTTTTTATTTTCCCTCCCTCCATCTGCTTCCAGTTGTTGCCAGGAAACACCTAGGGAAGGAGTTTCTGCAAGTTATAATCATGAAAATGCACCTTCCCTTTAATATAATTTTTTTTGGCGGGGGGTAGATAATTTAATGTGTTAACCCTTTTAGGAAGATCTCTCGACTAAAAGAGTTCTTGTCCAGAATTACAGATTTCTTAGTAGAATTTCCTATAAATTAGCTCATTGAGTTTTTAGAAACTGCCTGTATAGGTTTTAAGAGTCACAATTTCCCATTCAGTTGTTGTGCTAGTTTTAACCTGTCAGGTTATAAATAACCAAGTGAGCTCTTCCCTTTTTTTAAATGATTTTTTTTTTCAATCAGTTGCCCTAAAAATATAGTCAAGATACAAAGCCAGCAAATCTAGTAAATTCTTCCAGTTGCAGTTTTTCAAAAAAAGTCATTTTCATAGTTTATAGCTTATGTATTCATCCTAAATCTGAAATAATCATAAATCCACATAAATGCTGTAGCCAATGGAGAATAATTAATTAGATTCATTGACTTATTCATTCAGTACCATGTGAAGCACCTTTGTAATAAATACTAATTGCCTTCAGAATGTATGCTAAGGGCAAATGGCAAAGGTAAAGCTGAAAGTCACTAACACACAAATCCTAATCCTTTGTCCATGACTGCTTGAGTGTGGTGCTTGGACCTGCAGCATCAGCATCATCTGGGGACCTGTCAGAAATGCAAATTCTGAGGACTAAGCCCAAACTTACTGAATCAAAAAAAAAAAAAAAAAACTCCAAGGTTAGGGTCAAGCAATCTGCTATAATAAAGACTTCAGGTGATTTTGAATTTCAGAATTTTCAGAATTTCACACTAGAACTTCAGAACTACTGCTCTGAGACTCTTTTCCTTATAAAAAGCATTTGGTTCTTTCTCTTACTCGCCCTATATCTACATGACAAATACAATTGCAGACTTATCAGAATTGAACTGTTTAACAGTTTACATATTTCTCTGGGTTCCAGGAAGAATCAACATAGCACCTTCCTCATGATGCTGCAATCCAGGGGCAGCCCTGTTGCATACCTAAATCCTGCCCACCTTTCAGGGCACTTTCAAGGAAAGGTCCTTACACCTGGTGGATTCTGTGGGATCCCTTCGCCACCATATTCTCTCACCGCTCTTGTATGAACCCCATCTTGGCAATTACTGCAATTCCTGATAATTTCTCCGTAAGGGTACAAACTATGTATTATTCCCCACTGGATCTCTAATGTCTACTGCAATGCTTAACATTTTATAAGTGATCAGTATATAATGAATAAATGATGCCATATATAAGCAAGCAGATGTAGTCATGAGATTTACAGTTCAGGTACAATATAAGTTATATAAACTGTTCTCAGAAACTCTAGGATAAGAGGAAAAAACAACCTAATTTAAGAATTTTAATCTGTGTTATTTCCTTCTATCAATTAGCTGTTTTATTATATTTTTCAAATGTGGTCAGCATTCAAAGATTCATTTATTTGAGTGTAATATTTGACCCTAGAGAAGTCAGTTTCCTTGTGGAGCTTCAAAAATAATTTGAACCAGGATACAGTTTGATTTTATCAACATCATAAGATAATGAAAGTGGTAGGTACATGATATGGAAAAAGACCCTGTACTTGGATCCCAAAATATAGATTTCAGTTCTGTTTCCGATACTAGTCAAAGTCAATTAACCTCAATGTATTCCATCTGTAAGATGAGATTTAATGATATCTGCCCAATCCACAATAAGAATCAAAGAAAGTGTGAATATGAAATTGCTCTGCAAATTTGAAAGCACAATTCAAGATGAGTCATTATTTGTTACCATTTGGAAAATGGTCTAGTTGGGCTAGCCAAAGCTTAATTAGCTTAATCAGTGGAAGTAGAGAGTCGAAACTGCACAAGGAGACAGACATGTTTTCTCTATGGTGAAAAAGTATATATAGCAAAATGTACCACTGGACTAGAAGATCCAGTCCTTTTCATTACTAACGTAACTGGTCTTCCACAAAATGACATTTTTTCCAAACTTCTAGGCATTAATGTTGCCTAAACTGTTCTAACAGTCTTTGATTAGTAATCATAAACCCCTGCTGAGTTTTTAATGAGAATTCTAAACTAAACTAAATAAATGAATTTTCATTATACACTGAATTTTTAAAAATATCAAACAGCAGAAGTAAAATTATGAATCCAAAGTTATATAGAAACTAAAAAATAATCTTGAATGAAGCCAGAGTTTAATTATATTTTAGATCAAGAAATGACTGGAATCTCTTCTTTCTCTCATTATCTAAATTCTAACCTTGTTTTAAGTTCAGTTTAAGCCCCATTTCTGCCATAAAGCTTCCCCCAAGTCTGCCACCCGATAATGACATTTTCCTTTTACAAATATTCTTTAATGTTGTGTGGCTCAGATTGTTAATGTTCCCCAAATATCAACATTTGACCCTATATTTCCACATCTTCCTCAGAGTTAGAGTCAATGAACTCTAAGAAGTGATATGTGGGATATTATGATTCCTCTGCTTCTCTCCTCACCTGATAAGCCCTGGAAGGCACAGATGGAATTTTCTGAAAATATAGAAGCAGAATGGAGCCTGGAAATCTGCACAGAGGAGAGATGCCCTAGAAAACTTATCCCAACATCACTGATTTGTGTGTGTGAATGGGAAATACACTTTATCATGTAAACCCAGTAAATTTAGGGATATATTTATTATCATAGCATAACCTTTGCTATCCTCACTAAGAGAAGTGTGTAATAGGCATTACGTGAATTTCCAGTTAACTACATGTTATTCTGCAATTTACTCAATTTCAAAACTTTAACAAAAAAGGATAGCTTGATGTTTGTCCTCAAGGAGCTATAGGCTAATAAAGGAGACACATTTATAAATTAATGGATTGATCATGCAAGGTTATAGGTGACCATGGATATATACATATGGTAATGAAAGGAGTACAATGAGAAAGAATTTAACTTTCTCTATAATGGGGAAAGGGAGAGATTCCAGAAAAGCTTACAAAACAAGTAATACTAAATAAATGTTCGTTCAATAAAATGATAAAATGGGATGCTCACTTGCTTTGTGCCAAACACTGAGATAGTTGTTAAATTTTGAAGAGAATTTACCAGAAGGAAAAAATAAGGAAGACATTCTTTTTTTTTATAATGTTATGTTAATCACCATACATTACATCATTAGTTTTTGATGTAGTGTTCCTTGAGTCATTGTTTTTGTATAACACCCAGTGCTCCATGCAGTACATGCCCTCTTTAATACCTATCACGGGGCTAACCCAACCTCCCAACCTCCCTCCCCTCTAGAACCTTCAGTTTGTTTCTCAGAGTCCATAGTCTCTCATGGTTTGTCTCCCCCTCCAATTTCCCCGCCTTCATTTTTCCCTTCCTGCTTTTTTTTTAACATACAATGTATTATTTGTTTTAGAGGTACAGATCTGTGATTCAACAGTCTTACACAATTCACAGCACTCACCATAGCACATACCCTCCCCAATGTCTATCACCCAGCCACCCCATCCCTCCCACCCCCCACCACTCCAGCAACCCTCAGTTTGTTTCCTGAGATTAAGAATTCTTCATATTAGTGAGGTCATATGATACATGTCTTTCTCGGATTGACTTATTTCGCTCAGCATAACACCCTCCAGTTCCATCCACGTCATTGCAAATGGCAAGATTTCATTCCTTTTGATGGCTGCATAATATTCCATTGTATATATATATACATATATATACATAAATATAAATATAAATATAAATATATATATATATATATATATATATATA
>NW_027397065.1:68750817-68764981 GCF_003265705.2 Callorhinus ursinus | reverse complement strand
TTTCCATAGGTTGGCTATTGTGGACATTGCTGCTATAAACATCGGGGTGCATGTACCCCTTCGGATCCCTACATTTGTATCTTTGGGGTAAATACCCAGTAGTGCAATTGCTGGGTCGTATGGTAGCTCTATTTTCAACTTTTTGAGGGACCTCTATACTATTTTCCAGAGTGGCTGCATCAGCCTGCATTCCCACCAACAGTGTAGGAGGGTTCCCCTTTCTTAAGCGAGACATTCTAAGCACAGGAAGCAGTATGTACAAAAACCAGGAGATCAGAAACCAAGGGGCTTATCCAGACTCAGTACACTATTTTGTTTTGCCAGAGTATAAAATACAATGGTGAGAGGAAATAAATATGGAGAGGCAGCTAGTTCTAGATGGGTTTCATGTACCACAACAAGGAATAAGCTATTAACAATGGAAAAAAACAAGAGACATATCAAGTCTAGGTTTTAAAAGGATGACAGTCTTATCATTTTTGTTTAAAAAGTGATCATGAAATCAGAGATCCAACCACGAGGCTACTCTAAGATGGGAAGGACTAAGAGACAGGATGAGTGTACAGGCAGATATTCAACATCTGGCTTTCCAAAACTGTGATATCTGGCCATTTTTAAGCTCCAAAATGATGCCACTGAACAGTAAGTGGGTAAGAGAGGCTCACAGTTGTACAAACCAGCTTCAGCACATAACTGATGTTAAGACATCAGTTTGTTACTTCACCAGGCTTCCCTGCTACATCTCACCCTTTACATGGTACCCAGTATGATCCAAACACGCACATTTGATTATGCCAGATACTTAAAGGCAAGTATCTGGCACATATTAAGTGCATAATAAATAAATATTTGTTGAACAAATAAAAAAACAAATGCTTATGGGAACAGCAAAAGAAAAGGAAAAGTAGATTATAGAAATATATTTATAAGTAGAATCAGAAATAGATGTGACCAGAGACACAAAAATAATTTCTGAGATAATAATAACAGGAAAGATATTTAACCTCACTAAGCCTCAGACTTCTTATCTATAAAATGAGCATAATAATACTTTGCTTTAGCACAGTGCATGAAGTATGTTTCTCAGGCAGAGGAAACAGCATGTGCAAAGAATATTAGAAATAAAATAGCTTAACTTTTTAAGGTAACCCTGCATAGTTCATTATAGTTAGAGTATCAGTCATGAAGAATGACTGGAAAAAGATGAATTGAGCAGAAGTCAGGGTCCAGATCTTTGAAGGATTTTATGCCACATACCAGCACTTGTAGACTAAAGATGGTAGGTAACAGAGTACCCTAAACTGCTGGGTAACATAATCAAATGTGCATGTCTGGATCATTCTGGGTACCATGTAAAGGGTGAGATGTAGCAGGGAAGCCTGGTGAAGTAACAAACCTATTTCAGTAGCTCTAACAAGGTGTAAAAGGTTAGGCTAAGCAATTTGTAGGGGGGTTTGAAAAAAGGACAGAAACAGAAAATAAAACCAATAGGACTTGATGATCTACTAGACATGGAGGGTCAGAAGAGGGACACATGAAGACCATTCTGCATGCTTCTTCCAAGATTAAGCAGATGTACACCACCCAACAGGAATGTGGTAAAAGAAGAAGAGAATGTTGGATAAGGATGTCCAAAACTGATCTTTAAATGTGTTGAACTTGATATTCTTATAGATATCCAGGTGGCAACTCCAGGAAGTCTCAATTTCCCAGAAGGGGTTAAGGTGGAAATTCCTTTCAATAACAAGTGTCTCCTTCAAAAACTCTATTTTGGTGGCCTCTCCAAAATAATTACTTTCAACTGATTATCAAGGAGTACTGGAAAATGTAAATGCACCTCAATCATCCCAAAATTCCAAGATGCTAACAGAGGAAAGAAAAAATCAGAAGTAAGCACATATTTCCTACCGTTAAAGAAAATAATGCCATCTAAATACTCAGAGTCAAGTTGCAAAGATGAAGTTGGGTGAAATGTCCTAAAATGTCTCTTCATTCTTCCATTTTTCGATTCTAATCCTACCTTTAGAGAAGACTGACAGAGCCTGCCCGTATCTGCCTTCTCCACATAAAACTAGAAACAGTTTTAGAGATAATAGTTTCCTGCGTAGCTGTTCAAAACCAGAAAGTGGGGCAGTAGAGATCCAAGAGGAAAAGAATTTTTTTAAGTATGCTTATTATAGCCCACCAGGGATGTTATTGGAATGGTAGCAAAAAAAGTCTTGAGAGAGCAGAGAAATGTTCATTGCTTATTTTATAAATCTCCCCCAAAGTTCCTGAGGCTAATTCTATTCTCACCCAGAGTTCAAAGTCTGACCACCAGACAGTGTGGTTTGAAGTAGAAAGGTAGGATGGAACGATTTCTATACTTTGAAGTCCAGAGAAAGGAGGATCATTTCAGGGGCTTGAAGCACACACACCAAACACTCTTTCTTTCCATCACCCCTGCTATCAAAGAGCAAAGTTGAATGGAACTTTAAAAACCTTAGAGGAAAATTATCTTGCTTCTTTCATATCTAGATTTGCTTCCTCTCAAATTATAATGCTTCTCTGATATATAAGACCTATTTTCATTGCCTAAAACATATTTAAGTTCATAAAAATGAGTAAGTGCAAAACATTGTTATTCCATGTATCTGGAGAGGCTGAAATATTTTGTGTAGTTTTGTTTCCAACTGAAAAATAAATATGTATATTGTAAGCCCAAGAGATGGAGAGAGGTACAAGTTACAGGTAATGTTACGGAAGACCACGATAATGGCATCGACCTGCAGTTACCCTTTTCCCCAGCAGGCAAGGCAGTGGTCTGTGTGCTCTGCATCCACTACACTGCACCAGGTTATTACCAGACCTTCCTGTTTCTCCTCTTACACTCTGCAGCCATCTTTTTAAAGGCAACCAGAATTATTCGAATTGCACATCTTTATAAATATTGGTTAAAAATTGACTATCAAGCAATAAATGGCCTTGTAGAAACTGTGAAACCCATGGTAGGGTTTCAGAAGAATAACCTACAAGGCATTTGATTCATAGGCCTGGTGGTTTTCATGTAAATCATTTGATAGCAGGAATTTACTTGTCGTTCCTGAGATCCATGACATCATGAAGCCAAGTGCCTTGCACATAACTGACACTCAATCCACCTTTTAAAGAGATTTAATATCACCACTCAAAACATGGCTACGCATTCTTAATTAGTCACTCTGCGCATTCAAGTAGTCTCTGCCAATTATCTGGAACAACAACAACAAAAAAAGGAAAATAAGGGAAGATGGTTCTGCGCATTAGCATGTACAGCTCCCAGAGCCAGAAAATAAAGATTGGCATCAACTGAGTTGATGCGGAGCTAGGGGAGAGGTGAGGCTGAAAGAACTGTGAGATCAAGTGGACATTAGCACAAAACCTGAAAAGGAAAATGCAACTTTTAAGCAGCATGCGAGGGAAGGAGTTCTAAGTCTCTTGTGATGTGTGTCTCCAGAAACCCCACGGATCTTAGCATGACTGACGTTTATGAGAATGACCTTAAGGTAGGTGTGAGGCTGGTGGGGTTTTCTGTTGTTGTTGTTGTTGTTGTTGTTGTCTTGCTATTTCCATGACATAAAGGGAAGTAGTTTGGGGTGTCAGTTGCTGCCCTGCTAATCTTCTCCAGGCCAGCAGGAATGGAGCACTAAGCCTGAATTCCTACCTGTCTTTGACTGATGTCTAAAAGAGTCGGCTGCCCTCGGAATGCTGGTGCTGTCGGGTGTAACTTACTCATTTGCTGCATCCTCCAGATTCCTCCCCAGATCTGCCACTTTGCTCATCAGGACTAGTGCCAGAATGTTAGCATCAGATCTGCTTAATGTCACCCTCTTGTAATTGGACCACAGTAAACATATTGGGCAGTCTACAAGAAACACTGGAGATGAACAGTTTAGACTTACTATCTGTCAGTGAGAGCAGGGACCATCTGGACAGGCAGTTAATGATCAGCATTACAGCAGCATGCACCGCTAGGCTTAAGTGTAATCTCTAGGCCTCAGTTTAACAAATGTAGGGGAACTGAGAGGGGATTTGAGCAATGTAGCAAAAGATCCCCTGAGGTCCTGAAAGAATGAGATGAGACTGAGTCTCACCTGGCAGTAACTGAAACATTCACACACCGTCACTCTCAGGCAACAACCACAGATGAGTTTTTAGGGCAAACATTGAAAAGGATTAAGGTAACTGCTCTGCAAATTTAAATATTCCTCTTCTCCCCACCAAATAAAAAGAGAGCGCGCGTATGTGCTTCTGCCTGAGTTACTCAGACACCAGAAATCTGCTCTTAACCGTAAAGAATCCATAAATTCTTACAGGGCTCCTGTGGAGTAGATTGGCAAAAAGAACCCTTTGCATCAGCTCTACAAAGAAGAGTGCAGGAAGGGTAGAAGTTTTTATTCAGACAGAGAGGAAGAGTTGAGATTCATTGCAAATATTCCTTCAGGTCAAAGGGAAGTGGCCCAAATCATGAAAATCCATTTCTAAAAAGTGTATTTAATGTTTCTAAAAATTAATGCTACAGTGCTGTTCACTGGTAAGTCCTTTTATTTATCATGATGCAACTGAGTTTCAAAAGCATTATCTATTTAGTTTTGGCTTTTTGTTGTTTTTTTGTTTTTGTTTTTGTTTTTGTTTTTGTTCAGACTGAGGAACTGAAGAAGTACAGAACCTAAGCCTATGCATATTTTGAAAAACAGAGTTCATCCTCTTAGGAGTAATGACAACCCAGTGTGGGTTTAATATTTTGGGGGTCTTGTTTGTCTGTTTTCTAAGGGTTTAGTTATCAGCATCTCTAGTCTAAACAACAACAATGACAAAAATACAACCTCATATACACAATCAAAATCCCGTGAGTGCAAAATTAGGCAAGTATCCTTGGGCTTGAGATTAGACCTTAAGCCCTTGCATATGTGCAGCCTCTGAACCATTCCAGGAACATTTGCTCCAACTGAATAGCCACATGTCAACTACACACCACAACGATGAAAAACACATTGCTTGCCTGCCGCCACTGTCCCCATGGCCCTTCCATAGCAAATTTTATTAATTGACTGCAGCACTTTTTCCCAATAAGCTCAGACAGAGCTTTGCAATCCTTCTTAACACCACCACTTCTAATCATTGTCCTGGAGGTGAGCTGAACCTATTTGACATCCTAAATAGGACTTTTGCCGGAGACATTTTAAGTTCCAGAGAAAATATTTTAGGTGAGAGGGAAGAAAGAAAGGAATTATTTAGTGCCTATTATGTATAGAATATATACTTTGTATATGTTGACAAAGATTCTTTGCTTGACCAAATTTTAATCAGGCATCTAAACTTTTCCTAGGTCTATCTGCATATTTCCTTGTAAAATCCAGTTTAAGCAAGAACCCTACTAAATCAGGTTAAACAGAACCCCAACCCTTGTTATCTGACCAGATTCTTCATCTTCCACCATCCTCCAGGTGCTGTCTGATCACCCTGGACTGGCTTCAGCAAGAATCCTATTAGGTCAGTTTAGCCTAAGTATCCCCCAAACCCTTGATGTTTCCTCTTAGTAATTTTCCATCCACTGATCCTCACCCTGCTCCTTGGCTACAAATCCCCACTTGCCCATGCTGTGTTCCAAACTGAGCCCAATTTCTTTCCCCCACTGCAAAATTCCATTGCAGGAGCCTCTACACCCATTGCCTGGGTCTCTCCAACTTGAATAGAGTCTTCCCTACCATGCTTTAACAATGTTTTTTAAACAATGTTATTTAACTCTCATGAGTTAAAGAGAGTTATTTAACTCTCTTTTTATTCCCATTGTACCAACAGGTCAAAGGCCAGGAAGCACTCGTAACTCAAAGTCATGTCCTCTACCCTCCTTACCTACATATGCATACACCTAAGCCCCTCTCTACCATTAAGTATGTGATTATAATATTAAATTAGTTTTATTATTATATAAGGAGTAAAGAGATGCTTTGAAACATGATTTTAAAAGCATATCATGTCCCTTAGCAGTTATCTCAGATGTCAAAAGCTGACAAGACAAGGAAGGCTTTAGAGAAGTATACAGCACTTATTCAACAAAGATGGAAAAAACACCACCATATGCACTCAGTCCAAGCACCAAGTACAGAGCTAAAGACAATGAAGAAGAAAGAAAATAGTCAACCAATGTGTTTGCCTTATAAGTCTTCCAACCCTGGGGCACCTGGGTGGCTCAGTGAGTTAAGTGTCTGCCTTCGGCTCAGGTCAGGATCCCAGGTCGGGCTCTCTGCTCAGCAGGAAGCCTGCCTCTCTCTCTCCCATTCCCCCTGCTTGTGTTCCCTCTCTTGCTGTCTCTCTCTCTCTGTCAGATAAATAAATAAAATCTTTAAAAAAAAATGTCTTCCAACCCTTCCAATCACAGGCCCCACATTTTTTTCTCAGAAGCACCCCTCTATTAGCACTACACCTTTCCTAAACCTGGCGTCAATGATGCACGGACTGCTGCCTGAAATTGCTCCAAAATGAGAAACCCTAGCTCTAGAACTGGACTAACAGCTGAAAACACTTCTTCAGGATACCAAGGAAATAGTTTCTCCTTCATTTCTTACAAGAATCAATATCCTTTTCTTTTAAATTTCCTACAGTTGCGTCATCTAAAAGGAGTGATTGATTCTTCACAGCACTGGTGCCTTTTATAACAGGCCCGTGCAAATCTTTACCAGTGAATTATTTTTACAGGTAAGGAGTGGAATCTTAAAGAAGTAAGGTAGCTTAAATGTTGGCTCAGTGTTTAAACCAGATTTGCCCATCTCCAAACACCATACAATTTTACTTACACAGTGCTAACAACCAGACGCCGATGAACTTAGAAGTAGACATTGTCAATTCAAAGATTCTTTGGACTGCCGTCTGCCAGCTGTGCTCCTAACCAGTTCAAGCAAAGTTATGATTTCAGTGTTCTTGTCCCATTGAACCTTCAGGCATAACCTTAGTATATAACCCTTTTCTGGTTCCTCCAATACTGACAAATCGCATTTATAGCACTTTGTAATTTAATAAGGATATCTACTTATCTGATCTCTTAAAAGAGAGGAACACTATCCATTTCTTACCAATCAAGAAGGAATTAAATATCCTGCCCAGGATCAGAGATAAGGAAAAACTCAGACTTGAACCTAAACATGAGATGACAATTCCAAACTGTGTTCTATTAAATTATGTTTTAAGGTAGAACTTGGTGTGTGCCAGAGAAAGAAATAAAAGGTAATGGGAGTTCAGAGGGTAAGATCAGAAATAAGTTGATGTGGTGGCATTTGAACTGTCTTAAAAGGATAGATAGGATTTTAATGTGTGGAAAGAATGCCAAGTAAAAATGAGGAAAAACAAAAAGGCTTAACAGAGCAATGTATTTAAGAAGGAACTGACAAGTTCAGTGCTTCTACAGCATATTGTATATGAAAATGTTGGGTGGAAAATTTATAAAATAAAGTAGTTTGAGGCCAGATTATGAAGGAGCACATAATCCATGCCAAGAAATTTGGATATTTTTCTTTGGGTAAAGGATTTTGAAAGGACAGTATAATGAACAGATTTGTGTTTGGGGAAGATGTTTTATTTGAGGCAGTGCAAAGAATATGTTGGAGATAGCGGGAAGAATGAGGTGTCTGTAGTGTTAATTGGATAAGAAATTAAAGAGTCTGAAATGAACCAGAGTCCTTGCTGAAATGGAGATGCTAGATAGGAAGGATAGTAAAGAAGAGAGGATCATGAATGAGTTTAGGATTCTTAGCGTAGGCATCAGAATAAATGGCAATGTAATTACCTGAAGTAGGAAATTTAAGCAATTGGGAGAGAAAATCAGTTTGGCTTTGGACTTACTAGATTAGGGAAGTTCATCCCAGTTGGTTGTTGGAAATACGAAAATGGAACCCATGGATCAAATGTGAATAGATGCATTCTAGTGTTATCACATGGAGGTGTTATGGACAGGCAACAAGGAATAATATACTTGGCTCTAAAAATGATACACAGATGGAGAACTTCGGAAAATCTTGTTGAAAACTTTGTTTGATTGTAAAGGGCTCTTTGTTGTCCTAAAGAGTTTATATTGTTATTACAGGGAGACACTGAATATGGTATTTAGTAGTGATGGTCGGAAGCCAAGCCAACACTGAGAGCTGGGGGAAGGTAGGCTGGGGAGTGTTCTGTGAGTATGCATAAAGTACAGAAGGTGCCATGGCTGCTGGCCTCACCCTAAGGGTTCCCTTCTTGGTTATACTAACATAACTCAGCTGTGCAGCATGTTTGCATTCTCGGAAAGAAGTTTATTTCCAAAATTAGGTTTTTCTTCTAAAAGGCTTTTGAGTCCTACCAGATAACCAGGAAGCCATGCCTCAAAACAAAATCTGACATAACTCACTTTGTTTTCGCTTTCAAAGAGTGGTTTTTCAGAGTTTGCCATATTTTCAAATGGTGAGGGCAAAAAAATAATTTTCAAATTTCAGGGTAGAGACCATGAATGGTAGGACATTTTATTTCTCATGGCGCCTTGCTCAAAACTACTTATGAATAAATTAAAGAGAGACAAGACAAAGTTTTGATAATGTCAGAATTATGCCTTATTATTGATTACGATGAGGGATGGGGAACCCAAGATACTTCTGAGCCTTAACAGAGAAAATATGCAGTTAAGGACTAGCTCTAACACAGGCTTTGTTGATACTGCAAAACTTCCAATTGCTAGAACATTTTTTTTTTCATCTATTTGAAGCAAATGCTAAGTGAAAAGTGGCAGGATGCTACGCCTTCTGAGATAAGTCTGCGCCTGTTGGAGGAGAGTCTGCTATTACGGCTAAGACAGCACTTCACCAGCTGAGGTTGGCACGAGAGAGGAAAAGCTGTGCCACACCTGGAATGAAGAGTGTGTTTCTCTTTAGAATCTCAGACAAAAAAATACTGTACTGACCTTCCCTCAAATTAGATTATAAGTGCACACTTCCAGCAGCACAAATCAGGATTCCCCTCAATCTTTGGGACATGATGTGTTCATAATTGCTGTCGGCATCTCCTGGGGTCTTGGACCCTTGCCCCTCTCCTTTCCTCTCTTCACATTCTTAAATTCCCCCCATGTTTCAGAATCTAACTCCACCCCATCCCATCTGCAAAGATTTGTATCAACCCCTCCATCCAGCCTACTCTCTTTTCTTGCTCCTTTAATTTTTCATCGTTCACCACATACGAGACCACATGGAGTTGTGCTTTATGAACTAGCCTTTCCAAAGCATTTACACTTCGCCTCCCTAGCAAGGTTTGAAACTGTTTGAGGGAAATAATAGCATCTCATCTTATTATGCACAATACCAACAGCCCAATGAGTACTATCTGCTCAACTTCTTAATCTCTTTCCTAAGAATACATCAGTTTATAAAGAACCAACTGTAAAGTTTTTTAATGTAACACCAATGTAAAGATTATTTTTCCCTTGGGCACCTGGGTGGCTCAGATGATTAAGCGTCTGCCTTCGGCTCAGGTCATGATCCCAGGGTCCTGGGATCAAGTCCCGCATCGGGCTCCCTGCTGGGCGGGGAGACTGCTTCTCCCTGTGCCTCTGCCTCTCTCTCTCTCTCTCTCTCTCTGACTCTCATGAATGAATAAATAAAACATTTTTTTCCCTTGAGCCATAAATCAGATACCTACTTTCCAAAACAAATATTTTCTATAATCAGATGGGAAAGGGGAACAAATCAACCCCAATGGGTAGAAGGCAGAAGGATCATATACAAAAACAAAGCATTTATTGGAATCTACATTTTAAACTTTGCAACCTTCAGTATTTTAGGAAAGGTATTCCTTCTAGGCTTAATAAAAACTGAAACCAGCTACAAGTTAACAGGTACAATAAAACCACAGGAATTGCAGGCTGATTCTTCAAAGAGCACTGACTATGCATGGCAATAGGGTGTGGGGGTCTGTGCAAGTGACTGAGCATTTTTCCAAGTTTATTATTAAAAGTTCTGAAAAATGCTAGGACTATTCTGTCTGTAAAAGGCCTCTGCAGCTTGGCTCTGGCCAACTCTAAAAACAGCTTGATTATAAAATGGAGTTTAATCCTCCCTTTAAAACTAGAGTTCACAAGCCACTTGAGTAAAGAAAAAAAGTGGAGAAGCTTCTTTTTTTTCTGTCCTCTCTTCCAATTAATTTGTAACAGGAGATTTTTGTTTCCCTTGTTGTGTTTTGGCCCCTGGCCCCACCTCAGGCCATGCAGGTGAAATGGCCCCGGGGAAAAAAAGAGACACTTTCTGTGTCTAATTGGAAGTAAGCCCACATACCCACTCCTCCAGGCTTTGCTAACACTAGCCGGTGGAGGCCAGCTTCCCAATTCCTCACCGTGCTCCTTAAATTTCATAGAAAGCGAGAAGAAAATACAAGATCACCAGAACAAACACAAAGCAACTGTAACAACCAGAAGTCTAGTCTGAAGTCAGTCATGTTTCTAAGAACTCACAATTATCCCAAAAGGAAAAAAACAGATAAAATGACAATCTAAAACAGATTTATATTTTACTAAAACAAGTGTTCTACTAGTTGAGAAAGAGAAGCTGGTTATTTCTCCTGTGGGTGCTCATGGTGAAATTCAAACCTGTTTGCATTCTTTGAAAATCCAGGAAGGTAACGGTAATAGTCTCCAAAAGCCACTGTTGCCGCAAATGGAGGGGCTTAGAACAACACAAATATATTCTCTCATAGTTCTGGAGAACTAAAATAAAAACTCAAGGCATTGGCAGGGCTGCATTCCTTCTGGAGGCTTTCGACAAGATTCGGTTTCCTTATCTTTTCCAGCTTGGAGAGGCTGCCTGCGTTCCTTGGCTCACCGTCCCTTCCTCCATCCTCAAAGCACATCATTCTGACCTCTGGTGCCATCATCACATCTTTCTCTGACTCTTAGCTCTACCACCCCCCTGTTATGAGAACTCTGGTGATCACTTTGGACTCATCTGGACAGTCAACATATTCTCCCCATCTCAGGAGCCTTAAGTTAATCGCATCTGCAGAATCTCTGTTGGCATGTAAAATAACAAATTCACAGCATCAAGGGATTGTGATGTGGCTGCCTTTGATGGGTAATTTTTCAGGCTACCACAGTAACCACTTTCAATCTGTTATCAAGCATAAGTACAGAGAATCCATAGAGCATACAAGTAATCAAGATTTGGCTATAATTAGCAATCTAGGTCTTCAAGAAAGTAAATTAAATGACACTTTAAGTTGCAAGATAACATGCAGCTGGACTGCAGATTTCTAACATATACTCTCCCTTTTTTTTCTTTTTTTCATACATTAGTTAGGTACAGAGAAATAGAGTATGAAATATAAGGGGAAAATGGTCATCTAAGCTGATAGTGTGTATGTGGAAAAATTCCCTTCAGTATGACCTAAGCCAGAAAGGAAGGAAGGAGGGAGAGAGGGGAGGGAGGGAGAGAGGGAGAGAGGAAAGAAAACTTTTTTTAAAAAACTTAAATGAAATGGGGGCGCCTGGGTGGCTCAGTCGTTGGGCATCTGCCTTCCGCTCACTCGGGTCATGATCCCAGGGTCCTGGGATGGAGGCCCTCATCGGGCTCCCTGCTCAGCAGGAAGCCTGCTTCTCCCTCTCCCACTCCCCCTGCTTGTGCTCCTTCTCTCCCTGTGTCTCTCTCTGTCAAATAAATAAATAAAATCTTTAAAAAAAAAAAAACTTAAATGAAATGTTTCAAACTGCAAAAATGAAACCTCTTCTTTTTTATAGAATTGAATGCTCATATTTTTATGTCCTGGGTATTTGTTTTTCTAAATACACTGTTGTAGCAGAGATATAAGCTCAGGAAATACTAAGCAAATTCTAGCAGATTAGCAAAGGTGATTTAGATATCAACGTGCTATGAGAGATTACCTCCACTGATCACAGCAGCTAAGAAGACTGAGTATTAATCAGCTAATGTTTGCAGCTCTTGGGGGGAAAGCAGTCGTAGATAAAAACTAAGAATTATAAAGAAGACAAAAGGAGTATTAGTCAGATAGGTAGGAATAAGTAAACATCATAAATTAGGTTAATAGCAGGACATCTTCCTTTTCCTCTACCTGGAAAAAAACCTTAAACCGAAACTTAATACACTCTGTATGTATTCACATATACGCATTTAACACCTGTTCTATTCAATATTAACTAAAATTAGTTTCTACAGTCTTTAAATAAAGTCAGGAAACTTGCTTAAAATTCTTAGTCTAATCCTTCTAAACTTGTTCTGATCATTTGGAAATCAGTGTGTAATAATGGAAATACAATGGTAATAGGTAGATTCCAAAAGACCAGGGTTATAGGCCTAGCTCTTCTGCAAACTGCTTCCATGACTTCAAACAACCTTCTTGTCTCGATGCACTTCACTAGCTTCATCGGTTAAGGTAAAATATTTAAGTTAGTAAATTAGAAATTGAATACGCCTCCTTCTCATTGTATAGTAAATATAATCTCTCCACTGATGTCAGTTATACCACCTTTACCACAAAAAGAGTTGGAACATGATTTTTAAAAAATGGAAACCACTTTTAGAAAATATACCTGTTTGTTGGTCATGCAGTAAAATATAAGAGATGCCAATATAAATGTACTAAGTCTCATAAATATGTTATCTAGTGACAGGGGTTGGCAAACCACAGCAGCTAGGTCAAATCAGGCTAGAATCTATTTTTATAAATGAAGTTTTACTGGAACACAGTTATGCCCATTCATTTACATATGGTCTATGACTAATTTCTGGCTATAGTGACAGAGCTGAATAGTTGTGACAGAGATCATATGGCCTGCAAACCCTATAATATTTATTATCAGTCCACATATAGAAAAAGATTCCTGACCCCCACCTAATAAAATGAAATGACACAGGACCACTGATAAATTCTATGTCACATGTTAAAATCAAATAAAAAATTTGAACACAGAGTTTTAATGATTAATTTCCTCACTATATATATTTCTTCACATAATAAGTAATGTCTCGTTAGCAAATAGTTTGTGATATGTTTGTTTTAGTTGGTTTTCTTTTCTGGGATAGTAGCTAATTTGCTGCTACTTTTATTATTATTAAATTAAGAAAGGCAACATTATGTTGCATCAACTGTAGGCCCCCATGCACCCTTCCTCTGGGAATCAAGCCAACAAAGACTCTTCCATTCAGACAGGTGTCCATTATTGTGACAGAGGGAAAGAGAATATAGGAAATGGCACATGCCTTCTAAAGCTTCCACCCAGAAATGATACATCCCTTCCAATCACATTCTTCAAAGTAAGTCACACAGTCATGTCTCATTTCAAGGGGAGTGGAGCAGTACAAGTCTACCACAGGACCAGAAGAAGGAGAGCCAGAATATCTGAGACAGGCTCTTACAACAGTCATTGTTACTGCCAAAAACAATTTGAAAGAGAGATGGAGTTAAATGTGACATATCAGATAAAGGGCTAGTACCCAAAATCTATAAAGAGCTCCTTAAACTCAACACCCAAAGAACAAATGATCCAATCAAGAAATGGGCAGAAGACATGAACAGACATTTTTCCAAAGAAGACATCCACATGGCCAACAGACACATGTAAAAGTGCTCAATATCGCTCAGCATCAAGGAAATCCAAATCAAAAACCTCAATGAGTTACCACCTCACACCAGTCAGAATGGCTAAAATGAACAAGTCAGGAAATGATAGATGTTGGCGGGGATGCGGAGAAAGGGGAACCCTCCTACACTGGTGGTGGGAATGCAAGCTGGTGCAGCCACTCTGGAAAACAGTATGGAGGTTCCTCAAAAAGTTGAAAATAGAGCTACCATATGACCCAGCAATTGCACTACTGGGTATTTACCCCAAAGATACAAATGGAGGGATCCAAAGGGGTACGTGCACCTCAATGTTTATAGCAGCAATGTCCACAATAGCCAAACTGTGGAAAGAGCCAAGATGTCCATCAACAGATGAATGGATAAAGAAGAAGTGGTATATATACACACAGGAATATTATGCAGCCATCAATAGGAATGAAATCTTGCCATTTGCAATGACGTGGATGGAACTGGAGGGTGTTATGCTGAGCGAAATAAGTCAGTCAGAGAAAGACATGTATCATATGACCTCACTGATATGAGGAATTCTTAATCTCAGGAA
>NW_027397065.1:68726124-68750417 GCF_003265705.2 Callorhinus ursinus | reverse complement strand
TCAAACTCAACACCCAAAGAACAAATAATCCAATCAAGAAATGGGCAGAAGACATGAACAGACATTTCTCCAAAGAAGACATCCAAATGGCCAACAGGCACATGAAAAAGTGCTCAACATCACTCGGCATCAGGGAAATCCAAATCAAAACCTCAATGAGATACCACCTCACACCCGTCAGAATGGCTAAAATTAACAAGTCAGGGAACGACAGATGTTGGCGGGGATGTGGAGAAAGGGGAACCCTCCTACACTGTTGGTGGGAATGCAAGCTGGTGCAACCCCTCTGGAAAACAGTATGGAGGTTCCTCAAACAGTTGAAAATAGAGCTACCATTCGATCCAGCAATTGCACTACTGGGTATTTACCCCAAAGATACAAATGTAGGGATCCGAAGGGGTACGTGCACCCCAATGTTTATAGCAGCAATGTCCACAATAGCCAAACTGTGGAAAGAGCCAAGATGTCCATCGACAGATGAATGGATAAAGAAGAAGTGGTATATATACACAATGGAATATTATGCAGCCATCAAAAGGAATGAGATCTTGCCATTTGCAACGACGTGGATGGAACTGGAGGGTGTTATGCTGAGTGAAATAAGTCAATCAGAGAAAGACATGTATCACATGACCTCACTGATATGAGGAATTCTTAATCTCAGGAAACAAACTGAGTGTTACTGGAGTGGTTGGGGGTGGGAGGGATGGGGTGGCTGGGTGATAGACATTGGGGAGGGTATGTGCTACGGTGAGCGCTGTGAATTGTGTAAGACTGTTGAATCACAGATCTGTACCTCTGAAACAAATAATACATTATATGTTAAAAAAAGAAGAAGAAGAAGAAGAAGAAGAAGATAGCAGGAGGGGAAGAATGAAGGGGGGGAAATCAGAGGGGGAGATGAACCATGAGAGATGATGGACTCTGAAAAACAAACTGAGGGTTCTAGAGGGGAGGGGGGTGGGAAGATGGGTTAGCCTGGTGATGGGCATTAAAGAGGGCACGTTCTGCATGGAGCACTGGGTGTTATACGCAAACAATGAATCATGGAACACTACATCAAAAAAAATAAAATAAAATAAAAATAAATGTCTCTTGCCTGGGGAGACTCTGCATCAAATATGGCACCACCATCAAAAGCATGATCTTGCAATTCCACTGTAATTTACTAAAGTCTAGACTCTCTGGCTCTATGTCCATAGAGTAGTGTTAAGTGCTAAACCATTTTTGCAAATCCTAGGATGAAGATTTCTTTAGCAGTGTGGACTATTTCTTCAACTACAGTGTTAGTTTTAGTTTTCTGAACTCTTGGGCATTTTGGAATTCCATTTATTTGATAATCAAAATAAACCCTTGGTCCTTTCCAACATTTAAAAAATAGCAGTTGAAGTTTAGCTGTGAGTTCTCTTAGTGTCTATAGAAATTTACTTGCCACACCGAGTAAAATGTATTATTGTTTCTCACTATTAAAAAAAACATTTAAATTATGGTCTCTTTTAGTTTCTAAAATTACTTTCCTGCATTTTTTAAAGACAGCAAACAATCAAGACAGAATTCACAAATGTTGTGCAACATTCTCTTCTTTTAAAAACCTTATGAATTTGCCTTTAACATATTGCATTTTCATATTAGCTACTTAACAATTTCACTTTATTAGAATGGTCAGACATAATCAAGAAATTGTGCCAAGACACCCTTTTGAAAGTTACATCTTTAAGTTATATTGACTAATAATATTCCCAATGCTACACATCAGGAAAAAAAGGATATCAAAATTATAAACCATTTTTAATTGAAAAAAAGAGGGCTTTTGTTTCAAGTTTTTTTGTTCCAAGTTAGTCAGATATGAGACTCACGGAATCCATAGCAAAATCCTTTATATTTAATGAACACTCTTAACCTCTTGTTATAATACAATTAATGTTTAATTGTTTAGCATGTAGGCATGGAACTATTCTATACTATCACTACACAGTATTTTCTGCAATAACAGTTTAAGGAAAAAAGTGTATCTATAAAATATATGGTGCTTTCTTGGTCAAATATAAGTTGATTTTATTTAATGCAAGATTATTTTCAGTCTGGGTATCTTCACTATTGATAAAATAGACTGTAGATGGGCTTTCTCTAGCTGGAGGGACCATATGCATAAGAAAGTGCTTGCAGTGAAGATGACATATGTCATACCATGTGCCAAATACCATCCTAGATCAGGAAGTGACAATTTTCTTATATATACTGGCACTTGGAGCTCTCTAGCTTTGGATTTATTTCTTCTCTATAAGAGCTCAAGTGACACTATGTGTTTCTGAAAAGTTTGGTAGGAGGTTTTCTGGCAATTAGCTATTTTACATTTTACATTCTTTATCTGATCTCTTTTAATTAGTATGCTTTATGAACTATTTTTGTTGTACCTCTCAAATGTCAGACATGAGCTTGAATCATCTACTCTACAGTTTTCAGGTTTCTAAGGAACATGCAGCCATACCCTAGTGCACATAAAACATGAATTTTGCTCCTTTATCTATGAAACTTAGTTTCTCTGGAAAAGGGAAAATTCTGCTGTTGCTATGTACCTTACCATTCTAGCCAGTTCACAAAAAATCAACATGCTAAATGGCCAACTGGCATATTTGCTAATGTATCTATTTATAAAAATATTTTTTAAAAAGCAACTAGTTATAAAGCTTATAGAAATTTCTATAAGACAGGGTGGCTTATGACATTTTGAGGATTTCTGCAAAGTCTTAGTTGATTTTCATTTCAGAATTTCATATGGACACTTTTCTGTTTATGCTGATGTCTTTCCAATTTTTTTCTATCAACAAGTGTATCAACCTTCCCATTTAGTAGCCAAAATTTAACAAGTAATGTGGTTGTTCTGTCTCTGCCTTGTTCACATTTACTACCCATCTTTTAGCAGGTTTAAGGTTTTAGTATTTGTAAGATTTAATAAATTTATGTTTTTTTATTCTTTTTTTGCTCTTTCTTCACTTATACTTACTGTCTCATTGCTGTTACCAAAAATGGTAGTGACACATGCCTTCCATGCATTCTCACTTCCTTTCCACTGCTTTGAATGGTTTGCAGGCTTTGTGTTATATGCCTTTTCAGACCATTGCCAGATCAACATATTCCATTTGTTAGAAATCAAAATTTCTTTTGTGTCTTGATTATTTTGGCTACTTCTTATTTCTATCAAATGTATTTAAAAGTTATTTACTTTCTTTTTTTTTTTAATTTTTAGGTATACTTAAAATTCCTGTGTCGATTCCTGAAATTAACACATAAGCATTAATTTGTGTTTCTGGCAATAAATTTTTTAATTTCAATGTGATATGATTATTCTTACTCACATTTGAATACCCAACTTTCTGGTAAACGGGAAAAAGTAGAAAATTGGCAAACTGGCTATTTGAAGAATAATCATTTGTTAGACTGGTTTTGGGTAAGTTGGCCTACTTCCCTACACCAGGTATTTGTACTAAAGAGTAAAATGGAAGATGTAAACATTCTACACACACATGGGCAATGTGTGCTATATTTCATTACATATGCAATTCAAGTATTCACCCCAGTTTCAAGTATGATCTTTCTCTATTACCTACTAGGATAGCAGATTTCTATCATTTTTTTTACTAGTTGTCCACATGTACTTCCCCACCATGCCCAGATTCACCCCAGATCATGGCTCACCTCACTGGTGGTCACCACTGTAAATTCTTAGACCTAGAACTTCTAGATCACCCTGGAAATGTCTTCTCTGAGAGAACAGAGAATTTGTGTGGGGCAGGTAGCACTTTCCTCCACAAGCCCTGTCCAGTTAAAAGGAACCGCAGTATAGAATGTAGAAATGTAATACTAGGGCACAAAGGGGAATATTCCTAGAATGTGGGAGTAAAAAATAAAGAAGGTAAACCTTTCAGAGTGAGTACTCTTTGGGAGCATCACTCCCAACCTGGCTCCTCAACTTCTAGCCTCAATCAAATCACACAACCCTACCCCACCTCCTTCCTACATATTTCTTTTGCCTGCCCTCAACCTCCAATTTCCATTCCTCTAGCCTGAATTTCAGTCCAAAGCAGTGGTAACCAGCACTAGCATCACATTCAAATTACCCAGGGAGCGTTTTTAAGATGACAACGTCCTGGCCTTATCCAGAAATTCTCGTTTAATTGTCTATGGGGCCTAGCAGCGGGTTTTTTAGTTTAAAGCTCCCAGGTGATCCTAAAGTACAGCTAGGCCTAAGAACACTGATCTGAAGAGAGCTTTAAAAATATTTCCACATCACTTTACATATGATAATGGTATTTGCAAAACACACTGAGTAAACCTGAAAGGCTACTGGAGGTTGGAGATGGGGTGGTGGTTTTGGGAGGCAGGGCGCAGTGAGAAGCTCCCAACTGACCAGATCCCATCCAGCCATCAAGCCAACAAAGATGTGAAAGCTCATGACCTCCATTCATGTAAGCCATTTTTCACCTCTGCATTTATTTGTAGGAAAACAGTCCCTGTGATCTATGGCAGTGATCAGGGCAGCTTCCACAGGTTTATCAAGGATGGCTACAGCACTGTTCAGCTAGCACACGGCACTGGCCCTCCTAGTATGTTTCATTTGGAGATTACCCACTGGTATGAATTACACACACTTTCCAAATCGTCCACGCACTTACTTAATTAAACCATCTAAGTTACTTACTATCAAAGGCAAGAGCCATATATGTGCTTATTGCCTACCCTAAATAAAGACCCACAGTACATTTCTAATACACACTACTTGACTGGTTAAAGTCTGTATATCCTGATCACCTACCATCAGTAAAAGCCCGAAATCAAACTCCTCAAGCAGGGAAATTTGAATAATGGGCAAAAGACTAGAAGTTCACAAGCAATAAATGATTCATTCTAGAAGATTCTTGCTTGCTTGGGGCAGGCAAAGCTCAGTCACTCCTACTCTCAGATCAGAACTAAGATAAAGGAATGGAAGGCCCAGTGTTGGGGGCCCAGACACCACCACATTACCCCAGGGGAAGGTTAACAGACAACTCAGTTTAGGAAGAATCTGTAGCAAATTGTCTGGATTTAAATAAATTGGCTTCATGGAGAGTGGCAACAGTACATGCTCACATGTGGGCATACCAGTGCAACAGGCTGCACAGCTCAAGGCAAGAAATAAAGTAATGATGGTGAACAGACCCAGTCAGAGCCTTTTCCCTTAGCCAAGGTGGGAGGGCCACTTTGTTTTCATATACCATGTTAGGTCCCCCGTGTATGGTTTAGATAAAAACACAAGCCAACTGGTGAGGCAACTAAACTCTTGGGACTAACACTATCCCTGACTTTATTTTGTTTGGTTGGTTGGTTTAGTTTAGTTCGGTTTGGTTTGGTTTGATTTGACCTATATTTTTACCTATGAGAATTAGAATACTCAAAAAGATTTCCTATTTCTGTGGAAAATTAATGTGATTTTTTTTCTAATAGTGATGGCCCCAGCCTATAGGTACCAGCCAGAAGCAGAAGATTAGGGTAGCCCTTCTTACAAGGGAAATTTGACAATGGAAAGCATGTTCATCTTTCCTCCTAGGATAAATTCAGACTTTGGTGTCAAAATAGCATTAGCCATTCATGCCATCCTAACTCCTAAGTAGTAGATTAATCAGAGCTGGGCTTAGCTGATGAAAGCTCAAATAAAGAATGTAACTTACCTGGAGTAGGCAACATCACCTATCATTTTTCTGGTTTCAGATGTTATAGAGTATATTGAAAGTGGGGGAGCCATGAGTCTTGTTCAGTCAGGATACTGATCCAAGGAACAGATCCCCTCTGTTAATGTAGCCCCTTGTCCTGTTTTCTCTAATGAAACTAATGTGGCTCAAGTTGAAAGTATTCGTGAACAATATGATAAAAGTAGAAAAACTCTGCTTACTGTGCTGCAAAAATATGAAAGCTGAATAGGAGACAGAAGTTGTTAGCTCTGTAGGATATCACAAGCATCAAACATAAGATTGTCTCCAGAACAAAAAATTAAGTGAGGGGACTGGTGGTCTATATAGTGTAGCTTAGTCAACTTTTCTTGAGTTCACTGGAGGGCAAAGAGAACAGTGTAATGTAAACGGGCATCCTTTCCCAACTCGGGTTACAGGAAAAAGCAAAATTTGACCTACATCTACCCAGACATGAGAGAAGGAAAGATGGAAGCAATCCCATGAAGCAGAAGCTGCCATGATCAACGCAAACGCTCACTGACATCACTTAAAAATGCAAAATTACACAACCTAGCTTTTATGTTTACTCAATTGCTATAATTATTTGATGAGGCTCTGCAGAAAATACTTCCCTATTATTACATAAAGAAATGAGTCCAAGGCAGAGTTGGGTAAAGTGTAGCCCAATTCTGAGTGCAATTATCAGAAATATGTGATTGTGATTCCAGTTCCATCATGAGGAACAGCAACCCATCTTATGCGAAGTTGGAACAGTGACCTTAAACATTAAATCTCTGATTGCTTTAGGAGGCTCACATTGCATATATCTGAAAGACCCCACAGAAAACGCTCTCATCCTGGAAGGGTATACAGAACAATTTCCTCTGAGATCCAAATGGAAGGTAAAATAGAGAAAACACGGGGGAAGTGGCATATCAGAAAACATCTACTGCAAGAGCAGTACAAATTTACAGTTAGAGGAGCCAATAAATCACAAAGAGTTCACACCACAGGATGTTTTTACTCTAATCAGGTAGCTCAACCTCCTTTTATTGTCCTGATCAGAACTTTACGATTGACACTCCTAGAGCGCACTGAAATGAAATGGAAACCAGGAAATTTGCCTTTCAGCCCCCTGGTAGTAAATGGCAAGGAGTTTAATTTTAGGGGAGCTGTTACACAACCAACAATGCATTAGGGACACAGAAAAAAACAAACCTGTTTACACAAGGAGACAGTTACAGAAATGTTCACTGAAACACTATCATAATTCAAGACTGGAAACACACTAATTGTCCCTCAACTGGCTAAATGCATTGTATGAATATTCAACAGAACATGATACAGTAGTTAAAATAAATAAATTTGAGCCATGTGTTTCAAAAATCTTAATACTGAGCCAAAAAAAAAAAAAAAAAGGAGTTGCAGAATAGCACTTCATAAAATGACACTTGAGTAAAATCTTGTATTTTATCTATGGATATATGTATTTAATAACGATAAAAAGCATGCATGGAAATGATAATAAAGTTAAGATAGAGCTTAACCTGGAGGAGACCAGGAGATAAAATGGAAGAAAGAAAAAAAGAGTTCGCAGGTTATTTTAAATGTTGCTGCAGTGTCTTATTCCTTCCAAATAACAGAAGCAGTTTTGGGGAAAATGTCAAGAAGCAGGTAGGTACTCACTGTTATTTTCTATTATTATTCTACATGTTTGAAATATGCTGTATTACAGACCTAAAAAAATAAACAGCAATAAATAACAATAGGAAACTTTAATAACCAATTTAAATCAATGGAGAGATTATGCAGACAGAAAAATCAATGGGGAAACATTGGCTTTAAATGATACATTACACCAAATGGACTTAACAGATATTTACAGAACATTCCATCCAAAAGTAACAAAATACACATTTTTCTCAAGTGCACATGGAACATTTTTCAAGATAGATCATATGTGAGGTCACAAAAACCTTCATAAATCCAAAATGATTGAAACTTTATCCAGCATCTTAAACCACAATGGTATGAAACTAGAAATTAATTACATGAGAATAACTAGAAAATTAACAAATACATCAAGATTAAACAACATGCTACTGAGCAATAATGAGTCAAAGAAGAAATCAAAACAAAAATCAAAAAATACGTTGAGACAAATGAAAATGGAAATGTAACATATCAAAATTTATGAGATGCAGCAAAAGCAGTTCTAATAGGGAAGTTCATTATAATACAGGCCTAACTTAGAAACAAAAAACTCTCAAATAAACTCACTTTATACCTCAGGCAACTAGGAAAAAAAAAAGCCCAAAGTTAATAGAAGACAGGAAATAACAAAAATTAGAGCAGAAATAAATGAAATAGAGACTAAAAAGACAGTAGAAAAGATCAATAAAACTAAGAGCTGGTTCTTTGAAAAGATAAACAAAATTGACAAACACTTAGCTAAACTCTCCAAGAAAATAGAGAAAACTCAAAGTCAGAAATGAAAGAGATGTTATAACTGATAGTAAAGAAATACAAAGAATCATAAGAGACTACTATGAAAATTATATGCCAATAAATTGGACAACCTAGAAAAAAATGGTTAAATTCCAGGAAGTATACAACATACCAAGACTGAATTATGATGAAATAGAAAATTTGAACAGACTGATTACTGGTAAGCAGATTAAATCAGTAATCAAAAATCTCCCAACAAACAGGAGTCCAGGACTCGAGGCTTTCACCAGTAAATTCTACCAAACATTCAAAAAAGAATTAATACTAATCCTTCTCAAACTCTTCCAAAAGATAAAAAAAGAGGGAACTCCTCCATACTCCTTTTATAAGGCCAACACTAACCGAACACCAAAACCAGGGAAGTATGCCACCAAAAAAAAAAAAAAAAAAAAAACAGGCCAATATCCCTGATGAACAGAGACACAAAAATCAGCAACAAACTATAAGCGAACTGAATTCAACAATACATTAAAAAGGATCACACACCATGTTCTGGATTCAAACTCTATCACAAAGCTGTCATTATCAAGGCAGTATGGTACTGGAACAAAAACAGACACATAGATCAATGGAACAGAATCGAGAGCCCAGAAATGGACCCTCAACTCTATGGTCAACTCATCTTTGACAAAGCAGGAAAGAATGGTCAATGGAAAAAAGACAGTCTCTTCAACAAATGGTGTTGGGAAAATTGGACAGCCACATGCAGAAGAATGAAACTGGACCATTTCCTTACACCACACACAAAAATAGACTCCAAATGGTTGAAAGACCTAAATGCGAAACAGGAGTCCATCAAAATCCTAAAGGAGAACACAGGCAGCAACCTCTTCGACCTCAGCCGCAGCAACTTTGTCCTAGAAACATCACCAAAGGCAAGGAAAGCCAGGGCAAAAATGAACTATTGGGACCTCATCAAGATAAAAAGCTTTTGCACAGAAAAGAAACAGTCAACAAAACCAAAAGACAACCGACAGAATGGGAGAAGATATTTGCAAATGACATATCAGATAAAGGACTAGTATCCAAAATCTATAAGAACTTATCAAACTTAACACCCAAAGAACAAATGATCCAATTCAAGAAATGGGCAGAAGACATGAACAGACATTTTTCCAAAGAAGACATCCACATGGCCAACAGACACATGTAAAAGTGCTCAACATCACTTGGCATCAGGGAAATCCAAATCAAAACCTCAATGAGATACCACCTCACAACAGTCAGAATGGCTAAAATGAACAAGTCAGGAAATGATAGATGTTGGCGGGGATGCGGAGAAAGGGGAACCCTCCTACACTGGTGGTGGGAATGTAAGCTGGTGCACCCACTCTGGAAAACAGTATGGAGGTTCCTCAAAAAAGTTGAAAATAGAGCTACCATACAACCCAGCAATTGCACTACTGGGTATTTACCCCAAAGATACAAATGTAGGGATCCGAAGGGTACATGCACCCCAATTTTTAGAGTAGCAATGTCCACGATAGGCAAACTATGGAAAGAGTGAAGATGTCTATCGACAGATGAATGGATAAAGAAGATGTGGTATATATATATATATATATAATGGACTATTATGCAGCCATCAAAAGGAATGAAATCTTGCCATTTGCAACCACATGGATGGAACTGGAGGGTGTTATGCCGAGCGAAATAAGTCAATCAGAGAAAGACATGTATCATATGACCTCACTGATATGAGGAATTCTTAATCTCAGGAAACAAACTGAGGGTTGCTGGAGTGGTGGGGGGTGGGAGGGATGGGGTGGCTGGGTGACAGACATTGGGGAGGGTGTGTGCTATGGTGAGTGCAGTGAACTGTGTAAGACTGTTGAATCACAGACCTGTACCTCTGAAACAAATAATACATTATATGTTAAAAAAAAAAAAAAGAAGAAGATAGCAGGAAGGGAAATATGAAGGGGGGAAAATTGGAGGGAGAGACGAACCATGAGAGACTACGGACACTGAGAAACAGACTGAGGGTTCTAGAGGGGAGGCGGGTGGGGGGATGGGTTAGCCTGGTGATGGGTATTAAAGAGGGCACGTATTGAATGGAGCACTGGGTGTTATATGCAAACAATGAATCATGGAATACTACATCAAAAACTAATGATGTAATGTGTGATGATTAACATAACATAATTAAATAAATAAATAAATAAATAAATAAATAAAGGACCACACACCATGATCAAGTGGGATTTATTGCAAGTACGCAAAGATGGCTCAACATCTGCAAATCAGTCAATGTGAAACACCACATTAACAAAATGAATAAAAATGACATGATCATCTCAATAGAGGCAAAAAAAAAAAAGCATTTGGCAATATTCAACATCCATTTATAATAAAAACTCTCACTACAGCCGGTATAGAGGGAACAGACCTCAACATAATTAAGGCTAGATATGACAAGCCCACAGGTAGCATCATACTCAATGGTGAAAAGCTGAAAGCGTCTCCTCTAAGGTCAGCAACAAGAGAAGGATGGCCTCTCTTGCCACTTTTATTCAACACAGTATTGAAGTCCTAGCAATAAGGCAAGAGAAGGCATCCAAATTGGAAAGGAAGAAGGAAAACTGTCACTATTTGCAGATGACATATGTAAAAAAACCCTAAAGACTCCATCAAAAAATTGTTAGAAATAGTAAACAAACTCAGAAAAGCTGCAGGATTCAAAATAAATACACAAAAATCTGTTCTGTTCTATACACCAATAATGAACTATTAGAGAAATTAAGAAAACAATCTCATTTACAGTTGCATCAAAAAGAATAAAATACCTAGGACTAAATTTAACCGAGGAGGTGAAAGACCTGTATATTGAAAACTACAAGACATTAAAGAAATTGAAGACAATATGAGTAAATGAAAAGATATTCCATGCTCACAGCCCGAAAGAATTAATATTGCTAAAATGGCCATACTGCCCAAAGCAATGCACAAATTCGATGCAATCCCTGCAGTCCAATGGCATTTTTCACAAAAATAAAACAAGCCATCCTGAAATTTGTATAGGACCATAAAAGATCCTGAATACTCAAAGCAATCTTGAGAAAGAAGTACAAAGCTGGAGGCACCACACGCCCTGATTTCAAACTATATTACAAAGCTATAGTAATTAAAACAGTATGGTATTGGCATAAAAATAAGCACATAAATTAATGGAACAGAATAGAGAGCCCAGAAATAAACAGAGGCATACACGGTCAATTAATTTACAACAAAGGAGCCAAGAATATACAATGTGAAAAGGACAGTGTCTTCAATAAATGGGGCTGGAAAAATTAGACAACCACATGCACAAGAATGAAACTGACCACTATCTTACACCATACACAAAAATTCACTCAAAATGGATTAAAGACTTGAACATAAAACCTGAAACCATGAAAATCCTAGAAGGAAACATAGGTAGCAAACTCCCTGTCATAGGTCTTAGCAATGAGTTTTTTAATCTAACACAAAAAACAAAAGCAACAAAAAAATAAGTGGTACTCCATCAAACTAAAAAGCTTTTGCACTACAAGGGAAACCATCAACAAAATGAAAAGGCAACCTACTGAATAGTAGAAAATATCTATAAATCATGTATCTGATAAGGGGTTAATACCCAAAATATATAAAGAGCTCATACAACTCAACACCAAAAAAAACCCAAACAGTTTGAGTAAAAAATGGCAGAAGATCTAAGTAGACATTTTTCCAAAGAAGACATACAGATGGCCAACAGGTATATGAAAAGATGCTCCACATCATTAATCATCAGGGAAATGCAAATCAAAACCACAGTGGGGGGGAGGGTAGATAGTGGGAGAAATGGGTGTTTTTTGTTTAAATGAAATGATTTATTTTTTTAAAAAATTACACAATCTATTTCAGAAAACAGCAGAGGGAACAGCACTTCCCAATTCATTTCATGAAGCCAGTATTACCCTGATTTCAAAACCCGACTGAAAAAGTATTGAAAAAAGAAAACTAAAAACCAATGTCTCTCATGAATTTAGATGCAAAAATCAAAAAAAAAATATTAGCAATTGAATCTACCAGTGTGTAAAAGGAATTATATACCATGACCAGGTTGGAGTTATTCCAGAAATGCAAGGCTGGTTCAACATTTGAAATCAGATGATGCAATCCATCATGTCAACAAACTAAGGTAAAGTCATATGATGTTATCAAATGATGTAGGAAATGCATTTGACAAAATTTAGCACATACACATAAATACGTAGGAAATACACTACAAAAAAAAAACAGAAAACAGTGTGTGTGTTGGGGGAGAGAAGATCACAGTGGAAGATAGCAACATATTTTTAAATTGGGGAAAGAAGCAGAAAAAAGTTACTGAGGACGGTCAATGGATACTGCTTCTAGGTTTAGCAATTAGACCTGGTAAAGAAGATGTCACTTTGAGAAGAATGTAATGAAAGAACTGCACTGTTGTAATAAAAAGTCATACCATTCTTTCTAGCATTATGTTATAAAATGCATTATAAAACAAGAAAACAAGGACCAACCAAAAATGTCATAAATGGCATCAAATCAGGAAGACATGTAACAGATGTTGCACAGGTAGATTGATCAGAGAGGAAATTCAGATTACAGAGAAACGTATCAGAATTACTAGAATATAAATGTGTGAAGTTTGTGAATTCAGAGAAAAGTATGTAGGCCACCAAGATCTTTAGGAAAACAAAGACACAGAGAGAAAGCAAACAAGTGTGGATGCTTTGCATTTTTGCAACCAAAAAAAATGAGGCGACACACGAAAGTAGGACAGTACTGTAGGAGTCTAACCAAATCAGGTTCCAGTCTCCCCAAAGGCTGTACTGTGCCTACTCCATCCCTCCTGCTTGCCTCACCTGGGCTTCTCCCCTTTTCCATAGCATTTAACTAAGAAACCACCTGAAAGGCAGTAACTCATTATTCAAGGCACAGAAATACTTGTAGTTGGGGCCAACTTCAAGGAAGTTTAGAGAAATCATTAGTAGGGACGTGTAGCAAAAGAAAAAAGGTCATAGGGAGCAGGAGAGGAGGGTCTTGGCTGTGGGTGAAGGTCACCAGGTCTGTGGTCAGCACTCCTGCTGGGTGGTCTCGCCCTGGTGAGCAGAGCAGCCAAACATTGTAATCCAGAAAGGAATGCAGACTGAACATCATCAGCCTTTCCACAAGAACACACGCTCGTGCGCACGGGCTCACTCAGACACACATGGGTAGGAGGGGTGGCCTGTAGAAAATGTAGAAACCATTCTAATCCCTCAGAAAGGGCCCCACGCCAGTCCCACTGTCATCACCTTCTTTACCCACTTGGTCCCCACTGTTCTTTTCCCAAGCAGCTGAGCACAGAGTGTGAGGCAAGAATCACGGATGTTCATCTCAGCTCTACCACTATGTGACCCTGAAGCCAAGAAAGGCTGAGTGACTTGATCAAAACTCCACAGACAATTAAGGGGGGGATGGGGAGCTCTCTTGTTAGCATTTCGTGTGTGTGTGTGTGTGTGTGTGCGTGTGTGTGTGTGTGTGTGTATCACTACCTCTAATAACACTGATTTTTTTTTTCTGGCACAAATTGATGAATAACTAATTGTCCCCTTCTTTTTTAGTCAATTGAACTAGGTAAACAAAAACAGGTTTTAAAGGTTTTGTTTGCTTGTTTGTTGAACTGGCAGAGTCCTTGGGTATATTTTGCATTTTTTGCTCTGGTGAATAAATTCCATGATGCTGCAAAAAATAAGAGACTTTTCTAGAGCATCAATTTCACATTGAATATATCTGGAAAATTTAAAAAGCCTTCCTGAAAATGGCCCAAAATATTTTACTTGCATTCAACACATAATATGCTACCCCACAACAAAGACCAAAGTGACTGGAATTGAATGAAACAAGATGCTTGCTCTATCATTTTAACAAAAGATACACAATTGAGAATCTTTTAAAAAGCAGGATATTTGAATCAGGTACCCTGGTAACAAAAAGCTATTCTACTTTAGCATTTATTTACTCATGGTCCTCAAAGCTGACTGTACATGCAAATCACCAAGGGCGCTTTTAAAATTTCTGATGCCAGGGCACTGCCCCTGACCAATTAAAGCAGTCTCTCTAGGGGTGGGGACGAGGCATCGGCAAATTTTAAAAGCTCCCTAGGTGACTCTAATATGCAGTCAGGGTTGAGAACAAATGATTTAGACATTGCTGTACCAATTAATATTTAAACAGTCACAGCCCATTGGTGTCACTAATCCAGTTGTATTACCACCGGCATATAAAAGATTATTTTTTTAAATACCATATGAAAAGAAAGATCAATGGGCTCTTGAAGTACAAGTTACTCTGTAATCCTTCTGATGCACTGTCCATTCTGGTACTCTTGTGTTTTAATTCATTGCCTGTGCTTTTGTAGAACTGAAAGTGTTAATCCTTTTTCACAGATGCTAGTGCAAACCTTGATATTGAATAATCCACTGAGTTGTGTGTTTAAGATCTTTGCTTCATAGAGTCACCAGATATTCCTGGCAGCAGAAGAGTGGCAAGATGTCAACCTGAGCTTTACTGAGCCAAAAGAATTAGCTTTTACCGTATTTCTAAAGATGAATGTGCTCTTAGAGCATGTCCATTAGTCCCAATACTCTAATGAATGTGTGGCCTGACAGATACAATAATTGGCATAGTTCAGAGTGTAAGAGAATCACTTTGATGAATCAGAATAAGGTCAAGTGAGAGAAGAAACAAGGATTTAGTTTGCACATATTTCTAACCATAGCAACAAGAAAGAATAAATAGTAAAAAATAAGATTAGGTGGACTTTGATAATGCATCAACGTGGGACCCCCTCATCTCATTAACATTAATCAATAGAAAGGTGGCTTTGCTGTTAAACAGTGGCACTCGAGTTCCATAGAACTCACTGCGTATCCTAGCAATGTCTTTTTTTTTCTTTCTTTAGAAGTCTGGGAATCTTATCTACTGGAGCTAATCTCTGGAATTTCTGGCATTATCTCCTGATTACTACTACCCAATGAGATAGGTCACTGAGAATACTCTAGGATTTTATTTCCCCATGAGTTTACTGTCAACATTTTCCTCTTAAATCATCATCCCTAGCCTTAAATGTAGCAGGGCTCTCTCTATTGGCTCTGGAAACACTTATAGCACTCAGGTATAATTCTTTTGATTAAAATATATTTTGCTTCTGCTCTTCAGCGAAACAATAAAGGTAGATTGCAGAGCAAACCCTTCTACTCCTCCTAAAAGGACCTGCTGTGAATTACAAAAGAGAAATACAAAAGTAAATTGCTTCAAATGAACATGAGACCTGCTCCTCATGCTGGGTCGTACTAAAAGACACTTCCCTCAGTCTGGGCAATAACGAAGGGGAGTCTAATTCTTAACCAAGCTTGACATGTGTCTGAGACAAGACGTTAGTCATGCTTGGCTTCATCTTCTCAGGAATCTCTTGTTTAATTTAACTCAATGACTTTGGATTGTGCAGGAGGAGCGGATTCTAAACCTGAATTAGACAAAAGAATCTAAATAGGAACCTGAAACCATTTCTATCTCTTCTGGGTTCCAACCTCACCCTTATGAAGAAGAACAAATCAAGTCAGGAGAATGTGATCTCTTTTCTTGATAGAATCACAGATTTGAAGGTTTAAAAAGGTAGAACAAATTGTGATAAGCTATTTGGAATTTTTGAAAGGTGTTTTGATAACTATCACGTCCTGTTTTTAATAAATTCAAAACAGATTTGACTTGAAAACATACACAGAGAGAAAACTGATATGTATGTTAATGACAGGGATGGTGGGCAAAACTACCGGGTGATAATTCTGGACCAGCTAAAATGATGCAGATTATATCTGATCTTCTTTAGCTACTCACATTTTTCTTTTCCAGTTGGTCAATTAACACAAATGTTTCATGTGACTACTACAGTCTCAGCATTACAAGATGCACAGAAGAATTATATGACCACTTCTACTTCAAGGAGTTTAACTTCTGGTTGGGAAGCTCAAAACACAATTAAGCAAGTTATGAACCATCAACAAGCAAAGCATATGAGGCCATGTTTGTGGGAATTATGAATAATGGACTCCAACACATTCTCTTCTATATTTCAGCCATTTCCTACTTCACAGACATCAGTGATAACTTGACTTTGCCCTTATTTTGGGACTGGTTCTTATACCCTTGGGAAAACTCTCTCTGTAAATTATTCTTTGTTTTATGTCAGATAAACCCAATCCAAACTAATTCAGTATTTTCTGGTGGCTTTTACAGATTTTTTACCCCATTCACAGTGAGAAATGTATTTTACATGAAGACGCCATACCCACTACAATCATATAACTGATAGGAAATTTTAATGAAACTGTTATAAGTTTTACAATGTGTGATGCCCTATGATACTTACTATTTGATTCAATTCTATTATATATCCTTTTTTAAAAAGAAATTGCCAATCATGACCCACTAATTGATTTTAAAATCTACTAATGGGTCATCCTGCCACCGTTTTGAGAGATATCGCTTGAATCTGGATCTTTATTTTGAATGGATCTAGTGAAATGTGTCATGGATTTAAGGATCACATACTCCCTAAATAAATTAAAACTGGCTTTCCAACAAGGACTTTAAAAACATGAGTTAGCTTCATAAGCTCCTGTTAAGTGTGGGTGATAGATACTTGCTTGAATCAATCTTCAATCCATATATACCCTCTACTTTCAGGTTGAGTGGGGCATAAATTTGTTTTCCCAGTCTTACCACCTTTTGGGTACTACCTCCAACTTCTAATATTAAAATTGAAGCTTCATTAGGCAAAATGTATTTTGATATCTGACTTCCACCACAGTCCCAGTGTTATTTAGAGTCAAATTTGTAAAATAAGGGCCCCTGGGCATGAACGATCTCTGCTAGCTTCCTTGTCAGGTACCACTAACTCAAGGACAGACCTCTTCAGTACATTTCTCCAAAGTAGGAAGATCATTAAAACATTTGGCCTTTGGATCCTAAAATTACAGCTATCTGTGATTGAAAGTAAAAGGAGAGAGAGACTGGAAAGATAAGATAATCTGTTTTGATGCTGCAGATTGAATACAATATTCAAATTAAATGCATAAAATTCATAATGAAAAAGATATCAAACTGCTTTCAGTTCAAGGGCAGTAGAAATTCATTGTTTTAAAAACAGAAGCACATTAAAGATATTATTATAGGAAAGTTATATTTATCAGTATTTACATAAGGAACACAATTCACCCACTGAATCTGCAATAGAATCACATTTGTTATCATTTGTTTATAGTCTTACATCCCAGGTGAAAAATGTAAAGATGGTTACTATTCATTCAGTAAATATTTACTGAGCACTCACTACATAGCAAACACTATTCTAGGCTCTGAGGAAACAGATTAACAAACCAGGCATGGTTCTCAGTTGCAAAGATTTGTATTTTGTTGGATGAAGGTGGCCAAACCCCAACAATAAATGAAGGCAGTGAGCATCCAATAGTGTTAAGTGTACTTAAAGAATCAGAAGAGGTGATGTGATTGTACTGTATGGCTACTTCCAGTGAACTGTTGAGAGAGCTTGTCTGCAAATCACACAATGTGACCAACAGCTGAGTGGCTCTACGTGGCGGTCTGGAATAACTGAGGAAAGAACACTGCCCACCAAGGAACAAACCTGCAGGAGGAATTGAAAGAAAGCTAGTGATCCTGGGGTACAGTAGGCAAGAGGGGGAGCAGTGTGAGATAAGGTTAAGGAGGAGGAAGGGGCAAAATCATGTTTGAATTTTACTTTAAATATTATGGAAAGCCTCTGTTGTGTTTTGGGCAAATCCAGCTCATGCTCTCAGCAGACCACCCTGATTGCCATATGGATACTGACCTGCAGAGAAACAAGGGGAAGAGGGGAGACCAATAAGAAAGCTACTTTGGTAGCCAGGAGAGAGATGACATTAGTTTAGATTAGGGTGACAGGGGTGATAGCTTTATTACTTGGTGATAATGGATGATACAGCTGGTGAAGGTAAAATGATGCCATATAAAAAGTGATGTGTGCAGCATGTCCTCATGTAAATGCATTAGGAATAAAGCAGAAAACAAACACAGGGGTACAGGAGATATCCCCTTTCATTCTTGTGTACATTTTAAAGATATGAGTAATTGAAATCTAGGCACTGAAAGTCTCAAAAACCACCACTGTTCTTGGGATCCTTGTTAAAACAGGGCATCATACATGCTATGACTCAGGATAAGACTCTTTCATGAAAGAGACTTTGTCCCATAAGGAACTCTTTCACCGCAATAGAATAAGAGATTAAAATGCCATAAAGAAAAGTGGGAGACCTGAAAGAGAAAAGTTGTGGGGGGAAACAAAAGGAGAGAGATAGAAAGAAATCAAAAAATGTATCCACATGCTCGAGTCAAACCTCCCCTCAACCAAGTAGCAAATCAATCTATGGCTCCCACAACTCGGGATGTTACTTTCACAGGCCCCCAGAGATCATCCAGCACTCAAAAATATTTGAGGAACTGAACTGAATTTTACAGAGAAAGAATCTTTGCCTTTATCTTCACTAAGAGCTTTATTGGAGATTTTAATTCTGTGCTAATCACAAAATTTGAAGCATTCAAATAATAATCTAATTTCAAAAGTGCCTTGGAATATGTATTGCCATACATTTCTCTCTATGGATTTATGCTCTGGAAATTTCTGTTTGTGAACTTCTTTTGTTAGTCAATATGTGAATATATACCTTTTTCTTGTGAATTAAAATACATTCAGAGTTAAATTTTCATAGTTGGAGGGTTTTTCACCTTAGGTTACTTTAGAAACCATTACTTAGATTACGTTTAAGTTTCATTACTGAGTTAAATAAATCATCCCAATTCTCTCCTCTTCTAGACTCACAATTTTATGGTCTAAAACTGCTCTTCCTTAAGGCATATACTTCATTTTGCCCTTACTTTGGCTGGCTGCCTTTTACCTTCATAGGAACAGGAATTAATTTTAATCAGACTTTCTTCTCTACAAGTTTCCATAACACCAACATTGTAGTAATGTAGAGTTTTATTCCAAAAAGGATTGTAGTTAAGATTTCTTAGGCCATGATGTACATAATTTCCTTAAAATAAGCTTTTATAAAAGGCAAAATAGTCTGTTTTTTTTTTTTCAGAACTCACCTGATCAAATTGTATAAATACTTTCAGGTCTAATACCATTGATACAGCTACGTATTTCTTGCCAACTTCAGCCTGATTCATTGCTCTTGGCTTGTTCCTAGGAATAATATCAAAACTGTTGAAAAAAGGCTGCTTGTAATACCAAGGGCCAACCTCTGGTTCTCCTCAGTTATGCTGTGATTATATCAATCTGTATCTCAGGAATTAAACATGCTAGTTTCAGCTCTCTAGCCATACAATTATTCTTAGAAAAAAATTGTCCTTACCTGTTCTTTATGATTGGGTCTTCTAAAGGTAAAATTAAATAGGACATAAATGATCTTATATGTATCATTTAAAATGAAGGGGATTTGAGACCTAAATTATCCAAGTAAGTGCTTAATTGATCACTTTCAACTAAGGAGGTGACAAAAGAAGAGGGAGAAGGAAAGGGGAAAGTCCTATAAATAAAATACAATTTTTTAAAAGCCTGAAGGAGTAGTTTCAAAAATAAATCCAAAATTTTTAATTGTCTCTGTATCTTGCCAAGAGCATAACCCCAAACAAAATTTTTTTTAATTTTTTTATTGTTATGTTAATCACCATACATTGCATCATTAGTTTTTGATCAAACAAAAATTTTATAAAAGTGTTTCCTAGCTAACCTGTGGTCAATCTCTCTCATTTCATGGTCAGTAGGACCTTATCATCTTTGGCATACTTGACTAGTGGCAGGCAAAAAATAATAATAACTAAATAAAACAAACAAAAATTAATGGATAAAATCTAAACTTCTTGTGTGTTAGAGTTTCCAAAGTTATAATGCATAATGGAGATTTAGCCTTTATTTTTTTTTTTTAACTAAACAAGACCCTTTGCTTCTGCGCTCCAGGGAAGGTTAATTCATGCCAGGGAAAAATAACTCACCTGATTCCTTCTTTTCCTTCACAGATGGTAAAGGAGGGGAGATTGATAAGAGTCACAGCAGATGATCCATTGTCAAGCACAAGGTATGGGTGAGTTTCCCATATGCATGTCTAGGCTTGACAAACTAGAACGTTCCCCTTAATAAAATGGAAGAGGTTTGGGCATGGGAGATGGGGGAGGTGTTTCCAGGGCCAGGAGAAAAGACAGAGATTGGAAGAAAGGCATATATCTTGGAGACTAGAGACTACAGAAAAGGATTTTAGAGAATATATGAATTGTCTCTCAATTACAAGTTGTTTGTGTTACAATGCCTTCTCCATCTCTTCAAATCATTAATACAGGGCACGATACACATGAACTTGTTAAGAGGGGAGAAGGGTTGGGGAATCCAGGAAAGGGAACCTTGTCACATTCAGAACGCCAAGGCATACAATAGGGCAGCACCCTGGGAATGGTGAAATGACTCATAAAATTGACAGCTGCTGCTGAAGCCAGAGATGACTAGAGAAATCCCTCAGAACCCCCAGACACCTGAGAAGGATACTAGAATCCAGTGACCTATGGATTGGGATTAATCAAGCCAATTTCAATCTATATGTAAAAAAAAGAAGGAAGGAAAGAAGGAAGGAAGGGTCGGTCAAGGATACCTCTCTGAAATTTGGATTACGGATTTCTCTCTAGGATCTTTAGATGAAGTTAGTCCCCTTATCAAATATAACCTCTGTGGCACAACCATCTCAATAATCCCTCATATGGCATCAATACACAGTTTCAATGGCCTGGCCTTTTTTAATTGGTTCCATTTAATAAGAATTATTTAGGTAGATATTATAATTGTGATTTTTAAATTCTCTTCCATATACTATTAATGCATTTCTATTTCTTTCCACAAAATGTACTGATTTCATAAACAATAATTCTGTTCATCCAGTTTGGTTTTCTCACTTTTCAGGAAACACTGCATTGGGCTTTAAAAGGGTGTTAAATACAAAGTCACTCACTTCATTCAGCCTGTTATTGCAATAATAGTGTTGAAATGACAAAAAAATAAAATTCACAAATCCTATTGCAAGATGATTTAATTTTCTAAGCCTAGACTGGGTAATCTGTATATATATATAAGAAATGTACCATATTTTTCATTTGTTTGTTCTCTTATTAGCTTTCAGGGTTAAGGGGGATCAATAAGTTGACATCATTTGGTATGCACGGTATGTAGTTTTTGTTTTCCTGTAGCACAGAAGTTGGTAAACTGCAGCCCTTTGGACCAAAAAATAATAATAGTTTTACTGGAGTACAGCCAACTCATGTATTCATCTGCTCTACAACAGCAGAGTTGAGTAGTTGCAGTAGAGATGGTATGGCCCATACCGGCTGAAATATTTGCTCTCTGGCCCTTTGCCAAAGAAGCTGGCCCACAACTACTATAGCCCTTTTAAATTAACTAAATCAGGGGGCCACTAGACTGAGATGGCTCTAATGCTACAAGGGCTCATGCAAGCAAACCGAAACCTAAGCCTTTAAGTACCTCAGGGTTACAAAATCCAAACGTTAAGGACAATCAATCACAAATAGCCAACTAGGCTTTAAGCTATAGCCAATCAATAATTTCATTTCTTTGCTTCCACACTTCTTCTAAGTCAGTCTTCCCCCTAGTTCCTGATGGCCGAGTGCTCCTTACCACCTCTGGTTTGACACTGCCCCATTCAAATGGATAAATACTCAGGGCACCTGGGTGGCTCAGTCGGTTAAGTGTCTGCCTTCTGCTCAGCTCATGATCTCAGGGTCCTGGGATCGAGTCCTGCATCGGGCTCCCTGCTCAGTGGGGAGTCCGCCTTTCCCTCTCCCTCTGCCCTGCTTTGTGCTCTCTCTCTCTCTCTCAAATAAACAAATGAAATCTTAAAAAAAAAAAAGGATAAATACTCAAAGTCAAAAATTTTAATATGCTTCAGTTTATCTTTTAACAACACATTATTACTAGTTATTTTCATGGTCTGTGTAGGTGCTCAAAACCATTTAATAAAATATTCTAATTATATAAAGATTTATTAAGGTTAAGGTAACCCAGAATTTTTCCCTCTGCCCCTCCAGATTCACTCTCCAATCTTTACCCAGTTCTGAGCCCTAGGAGATGCCCCCCGTGGATACAACAGTAACAGGCTCCTTTGCCCCATGGCTTCCTGTTAGATCTGGGAGTCACGAGAGAGAGGTCAAAGGGTGGGACATGGCATGTGCTTTAACACATTTCCTCCCCCAGGTACCTTCCTGCCTGGCAACTGCTGAATTAACTATACCCCTTCTGCCCTCCCATCTGTAGCCATCTCAAACTATAGCCATTCTTCCCGGGTTATGGTAACTACTCCCTCCCCTCTGGCCCCCTCAGACCTAGCATAAGATAGACCAGTTCTTGCTTAACACAGGGGAGTTTCCTCATTCCTTGTTGATGTCCCCACCCTCAAATGTAGATACGAGCTTTGTTAAAGTCTCATCGGTTTCCTTATTAGAGTGAGCCTTTTCCTGCAAGGGCTCCGACTGACTCATAAGGTAACCCTCCAAAGGCTGTGCTCAGGTAGATGTGGATTTAAATGTTACGTATCTTAATGACTAGCTGTATGACTTTGAACAAGTTGTTTAACCTCTCTAAGCCTCGGAAAACTGAGAATAATACCAACAGCAGGTGAACAGGTGCTAAGAGAATTCAATGTTGATAAACTGCTTACCACAATATCCGGCACTCAAGAAGCGCACCGGCCCCTTCCCCCGTGGCCACCCCCCCGGGCAGCTGTTATTGTTTTTAGTTTTAAGCATCTATCACATTCACACATCAAGAAACAAGTGTGTCAAGAATTAAGGAAAGTGCATAGGAATGTTAGTATTACTTCAATAAGTTTACGGCCAATTCTACCAACATTATTTTATCTAAGTTTTTTGTTTCATACGAGTACACTGTGATACATTAGATCAGTGACTCTCGATGTGGGGCAATTTTGCCTCCCCTGCCCTGGCAATGTTGGGAGACACTATTTATTGTAACCTCTTAAGGGGAGGGAAGGTGTGCTACGGGCATCCATCCAGTGGGTAGAGTGAGGGAAGCCCCTAACACAGAACAATGCACAGCACAGTCTCCCATAACAGAATTTTCCAGTCTCAAGTGTCAACATCCCAAGGCTAAGAAACTCTGATGTAGAAGATATTTTTGGACTAACTTCTTGGAGGGCTCAGGAGAGTGAGGAGTGTAGCCAAATTTATATTCCTCACGCTCTCCAGTTTAGAGTAGATCTTCATGCCATGTAGAGGGTGAAGAAGCGTTTTTCCTAACATTTCAATACTAACAAAAAAAAAGATTTTTCATAAACAGGCAAATCCCTAAAAAACAATTGTTTTTAAATTTTAAGTAAATGAAAGTCTTTTAAGAGTTTCACCACCAATTAAATATGAAAGCAAACAAGGAGTACTAACCTATTTTAATAATGTAAACATGGAGCACAGCAAGTAAGAATGCTGTTCATTATCACAAAAGTTAATCACAAAACAAGCAGCCTCAATGATTCGCTTTTCTTCTTCCCCATCTTGCACACCACTCCCAGTGGCCTCTTCCCCTAAATCCTGTACACTGATGCATTTCTGCTGAGCTACATCACTTCCCACTTTGCCTCACAATTTTACACACTACAGATGAACCGGTCCTTTTGCAGTCCGTCCAAAGAGCAACATTTTTGGTTTGGGGGTTGTTTGTTTGGGTTTGGGTTTGGTTTTGGTTTGGGGAGGTTGTTTTTGTTTTTGTTTGCAAAGCAGGTGGATACTCCTCTTCCTACTTCTATGTTACATCTGTTAGTGTTAGTACCAAAACAGTGCCTGAGAGAATCCTGAGTCATTCAGTTCTTTCAGGTTTTATTCAAAATTGTCCTTCCTCACAGGCCCACCCAGGCTCCTTACACACACACACACACACACACACACACACACACACACACACACACA